>NC_140175.1:35425599-35670599 GCF_963971535.1 Notolepis coatsorum
TGTGTATGGAGAAAATAATGATTTGTAAATTGAATTCTGTTCTGTTCTCTTTTGTTTATGTAAATATGCTACCTGAGGGTGCATTTCCACTGTGTTATATGCTTGATTGAATATGTTTGCATTGGTTCATAGTAAAAATAACACATTTTCTCAATCCGATTTCGTGTTTTGTGTTGTACATTGTGCAGTATACAGTATATACAGTATTATACAATATGAAAACTAACTGTCAGGTCATATATGTGAGGCTGTGCTGAAAAAAAGGATACCAAACATACCATGGTAAAACATTTTAAAATGGGAATTATACAATTTAAATCAAAATGAGCTAAAACATTGAAAATATCCCACAATTCCAAAGGTCTTTACTCTTGGCTACATTTGAAAAAGAAACACAACATTAATACGGTCTTTATTTATCGATTTATGATCAAAACAGCAGGGTCCCCCAATTGGCAAGCTGTTAGCTCTGAAAGAGATGGCAAATATGCTCGACTGTACAGTATGGTTGATGGATGATGGACATGCTTTCCTTTTACAGGTAAACATCTCCTGATAGACCAGAGGGTTTACAACTACCAGGCACTGTTGTGCACGAAGGATCATTGACATTGAGACTTTGAGACTTTGCCATCGCAGCAGCAGGGTTCGGGATCCTCGGTTGGCCCATTGAGAGCCTGTGGACCAGGTGGTGGACATTGTGAAGGCATGCGTGGCTCTGCACAGCTACCTCGTATCCACTGATGTGGCAAACGGCACGGTACATCACCCCCAAACCTCCGGGACGGTACCTCGGCAGAAGGAGATCACCGGCCTGGCGAGTGGAGGGGAATAATCCGGTCAACCTGGGGAGGCAGCCTGGCGCCAGAGCACCATGCCCCGCAACTGCGACAAGGAATGTCCTGAAGGAGTTCTTTGAAACACCTGTGGGACGTGTTCCTTGGCAAGATGATGTAGTTGGCTGTGGTCAATGGTCTGTAAAAAAGCTATTGTTGGCGAACATTTGCTTTCATAGACTTGAATATATATATTTATTTTTCATGTGATCCCTAGGACATCCCATTATTCATATCCTAGGAATGTGTCCTCTGCTTGGTTTCCCTATAAGTAGACGCTATCAAATACTGTGTTTCTGTACCATAATTTTGTATGTAGTCAATACATGTTTTTGATTGTATGCTTATCTTTCATCAAACAAGCTTTATTTTTTAAATGCTGTGTATGTGGCTATTTGTGTACATGTGACATATTTTCAGAGGTTCCATTACTCATTACTGAACAGCATGCACACTGCATGGCTCTATTAGCCATCATATTTAATACATGACGAGCACACTTGTGTTAAAGACTATGGATGATGGAGCTGTGCCGTGTGTGGGCTATTTGTTTAGTCTTTGGACCGTCCACTCTGTTCAGCACCTGCTAGTTATAAACACCATATTGTTTTATAGGGCCTGTTGCACATGAACTGAGAACACTATAAAATAAAGCTCATTTGAGTATTAAAAATATATTGTGGAGCCACAAAATAAACTCTCCCATTCACTGCACAAAAAACATGAACATGAGCGTATTGTGTTAGTTGTCAATGGTTTCCATACCTTTGTAGAAATACATTAATGGCATATTACCGTACTTCAGTAAAAATCCAGTCAAAGTTCAACTCAGTATCTATAGTAATTGCAGGCTTCACATTAACAGGTGAGGTAAATAGTCTGCTTCGCACACTGCAAGCCAATAATCTTTAATACAACAATACAACAGTGATGTTTTTGGCAAAGAGCAAGCGTGCTTGAAACGTCACTCTGGTGTATTAAGGATTATGGATGATGGAGCCATGCAGTGTGTGGGACTGGGGAGGTAACTGTGGCTCACACACTGCAGGAAGAGGTGTTTGCTGAGCTTCGTAGTGAAAAGCCACGATTTCAAGAGAAAATAGTGCAGTCAAAGTCAAATGTGTCAATGTAATTTATTGACAGTAATCATTTCTAGATTCAAGATTCAAGAGGTTTATTCATCACATACATACACAAGACATATAGTGAAATGAAGGTGGCCATGCCCGCTTCGATCCTATCTACACTACTATACAATATACAGTTTTTTAAAGTGACCTTTTCTTATGTGTTTAAAGTGACCTGTGGTGTGTTTGTGTGTGAGAGAGTGCAGAATGTGTAGTGTGTGTGTTCATGTGTGCTTGTGTGTGGAGAGATCAGTGTTCAATGTTCTGATGGCCTGGGGGAAGAGTCTCTGTTCTTGCTGCATGTATGCAGAGGTGCTTGCCTGACAGCAGCAGCTTGAACAGGCTATTGTTGGGGTGGTGAGGGTCCTTCATTATTCTGCAGGCTCTGGATTTGCACCTCCTATTGTATAATTCCTGCAGGGGTGGTAGTGTAATACCCGTAGCACGCTCTGCTGAGTGCACCACTCTCTGTAGAGCCTTCCTGTGCAGTGCAGTTTCCAAACCAGGCAGTGATGTTCCCAGTCAGGATGCTCTCTACAGCCCCGGAATAGAAGGAGTGGAGTATCTTCCCCGATACTCTATACTTCCTTAATTGTCTCAGGTGATAGAGGCGCTTTGCCTTTTTTACCACAGTGTCTGTGTGTGTTGTCCATGTCAGGTCCTCTGTGATGTGGACTCCCAGGTACTTAAAACTGCTCACCCTGTCCACGGTAGCCCCATTAATCCACAGTGGCGTGTGTGTCCCCTGCTGTGTTCTCCTAAAATCCACAATCAGCTACTTGGTCTTACCAATGTTCAGGAGTAGGCTGTTATCCCGGCACCAGAGTGCCAGGACATCAACCAGGCCTTCTCGTCGTAGTCAGAGATCAGACCCACCACCACCGTGTCGTCCACAAACTTCACTATGGAGTTGGAGCTGAACCTAACCACACGGTCATGTGTGTACAGCGAATACAGCAGGGGGCTGAGAACACAGCCCTGGGGGGACCCGATGCTCAGGGTGATTGAGTTGGAGGTATGTCCACCCACCCTGACAGGCACACAGCATGCAATTAGTAAACGTAAAATTAGTAGCAACAATAATATAATTTCACGGCACACAGCATGCAATTAAACTCTACTACGGAACACTGTCAAGTTGTATTATTATTTCTTTTTTAAGTCTGCCCTATTCCAAACAGCTTCAAAGCTCAAATAAAATAGTCTGCGAGAACTCACACATCAGTCAAACTCATCGGGTTTGTTCTGCTCCTTTTGCTGTTTCAAGACTTGTCATTCATGCAAATGGTGGTCTGGTGTTCGTTAGCATCACTTGATGTTGGCTGCGAGGGCTCTGGCTCGACGTCATGCACTGTTCAAACGCCACCTGCTTGTCAGATTTTATACTGCCATCATTCAAAGCATACTCACCTCATCAATCTGGTACGGTTATGCACAAAAACACTCCATTCACAAACTTCAGCGCATCATCGACAAGGCCTCTAAAATTATAGGTTGTGACCTTCCCTCCCTGGACTCCATCTTCACCTCCCGCACAACCACCCGTGCCAGAACAATTGCAAAGGACCCCTCACACCCTGTTTCAGCCCCTGCCCTCAGGTAGGCGCATCGAGTCCATCCTTGCTTTGTGCAACACAATGGTTGCTATGAGTTAAAAACATAATTTGGTGTCTTATTACTTTGATTATTCATGGCATGTATTGTATCTGCTTCTGTTTTTCAAGATATACTGATGAGAGCCAAGTTGATACTAGATGCATTTGCTTGGGACTTATATTTTTAAGAGCAGGAGCACTATCACATGCCATAAATAATCAACGCACCTGAGTAGTATTGACCGTTAACTGCAGTCTACTATGTTCCGATAATCTATCTATGGACCGAAAAGTTTTTCTATGTACTGTACAGTATTTAATCATGACTGTATATTGTCAGGGACTGACTAACCTTTTCTTTCAACATATCCACTTTACAGTAGCAACAAAGTAATCTGCTAAATGATTTGCCACATCATCTGGTTTTGTATGTGCCCATCAACATTAGATGGAAGAGCTGAGACCAATGTTAAAAGCAGTTCTTGTATAACCTCCCCTGTATTGTTTGAAGAAATTCAATACAATCTCTGAATGCATTCTCGTAAAATAAAGCCTTCTTGTTTCGATTTAATTTAAGTGCATAATTACGGAGCTTTTTTATAGTTGTGCCAATCTGAATCCAATTTTCAATTTGATGCAACAGCTTTTGCCTTGTTTCTTTCCGTAAAAGCCTTGCTTAGCTCATCATCAACCCAGGGGGCTGGACGTGCCTTCATAGTCATTTCCCTCTCTGGAAATGCTCCATCACCCTTAAGAAAACATTCCAATTATCCTCCAGACACAACAAATCCCAAGGAACCGCTGCTAAATCCTTCTGGAATTCACATAAGTTAAGAAGTTAACAACAATCTAGTCTCTTGGGAACTAGTTTTAGTTATCGTCACAATAATGTCATCTGTCTAACCCACATGAAATATCCTTCAGAACACTGCATTGGTAAACTGCTAACAATCTAATCAATACATGTCTCAATGTTCTCATTGTTTCTGGAGGAAAATCTCATCACAGGTCTTAGTTACAGGTCTCAGCAAACCTTGACAATTTGATTCTATTTATATTATTTGTATCACTCCAATTAATATTGACATCACCCTATGATATTATCTTCTGTTGCTTTATCTATGCTGCTTCACACATCTTCCAGATAGGACATGTTTGATTTGGGAGGTCTGTAAACACATCTAATAAGCATTGGTAATTCGTATGGCAACTGTATTCATATCAATATTAATTCTACTTCACCGACACAAAGGTTCTCTCTTTTGAAGGCAAATATGATTTTGAATATATAAAGCCACTACTCTGTCCATACCTGTTCTTATCCCTTCTTATCATATTGAATCCCTCAAGGTGAATCATTAATCATCCAAATGCGTTTCAGTTATGGCTAAAATATGCACATTATTAATAATTAAATAATTAAATAAATAATTAAATAATTAAATCAGAAGGATCATGCATTCGTGCTAAATGCAATCCTTGACAAATCAATTTCCTACTTGGCTTTGACATATTACAGAAAACAAAAACCCACCAGACCAATAGAGATCTAAAATAACCATGGAGTAAATGGTTGTTTATGTACACATTGTCAACACTCAATGAGGTACGGACATTTTTATCTCCGGTGCTCCTTCAGGACTGGATACAGAATTTTCCTTCTTGCATTTATCTCAGGATTTACCTGTAGAATAATTTGTCAGGGGCGCCTGCTCTGTCGAAGCTTTTAAATCCTTTGCTAAAGAGCCATCTTTTCCCTCTCTCCTTCAACCTACCCTGATCTCACCTGGTCGAGGACAGACCCTTAGTTGAATCTGTCTAGTTCAGTTAGGATGTCTGTTATTTGCTCGGGAGATTTTCTAACCTCTGTCCCTGTCTCTCTGAGTGGATATATCGATATACAGATTCCAGTGACTGTTCTACCTCGTACTGGACATGAGCACCACTGGCCCCATGGATCAGCTTCATACCGTATTCTGTCCGACCTACAATGTCAAACCATGCTACTCTACCTCAACCTGTTCTGGGCAAATGGCCCTGAGCCATCGTCTTGTATCTCATCCTGTATACTAGCGCTTGTAGTTGTTCTTAGTTCTATTTGCTACTTTCATTTAATAATTTTCTTATAAACTTTGATTCTATTGCTACTATGTATGCATATATATATATGTTTACATGTATCTATTGCTCCTATGTCTGCCCACTGCAAACACAGGAACTCTCTAAAGGCATTTAGCCTTTATCTTATTTTCATACCAGCGCTCGTTTCTGTATGCTTTTTATTTTGGTGTTGTTGTTCTTAGCTCTATTCTATTTACATTTTCAAAAATGTTCTTATGTACCTGTTAGGATTCACACGTTTAGACAGCATGGTGGTGTGTAGAACCCAGATGCAGACGAGCAGAGGATAGACAGGAGGCGGAATGCGTTGGTTGCTCTTTCACAATAACGTGCACTTTATTGTGACACACGGAGCATAATACGAAAAGAAACACTTTGAAATAGGGAAAAGAAAAGAGAGACCGTAGTCCCCAAAAACGAGATAAGCACAACACTAATTTAAAGACAGGCGAGACAACTCAGTCTTTGATTTGATTTTATTAGGAGGAAATTGATCATTAATTCCAAAGGATCTATTCCCTTGGCACTCAACACGTCATGTCAGCTCCTCCCATCTGTACTCTCCCTTGGTTTCTCAATTCATGTCAGCTCCTCCCACTCATACTCTCCCTCGGCTCCTCCCACCCGTACTCTCCCTCGGCTCCTCCCACCCGTACTCTCCCATGGCTCCTCCCACCTGTACTCTCACTTGGCTCCTCCCACCCCGTACTCTCCCTTGGCTCTCAACACGTCATGTCAGCTCCTCCCATCTGTACTCTCCCTTGGTTTCTCAATTCATGTCAGCTCCTCCCACTCATACTCTGCATTGGCTCCTCCCACTCATACTCTCCCTCGGCTCCTCCCACCCGTACTCTCCCTCGGCTCCTCCCACCCGTACTCTCCCTTGGCTCCTCCCACCTGTACTCTCACTTGGCTCCTCCCACCCCGTACTCTCCCTTGGCTCTCAACACGTCATGTCAGCTCCTCCCATCTGTACTCTCCCTTGGTTTCTCAATTCATCATGTCAGCTCCTCCCACTCATACTCTCCCTCGGCTCCTCCCACTCATACTCTGCCTCGGCTCCTCCCACCATACTTTCCCTTGGCTCCTCCCACTCGTACTCTCCCTTTGCTCCTCCCACCCATACTCTCCCTTGGCTCCTTCCACCTGTACTCTCCCTCGGCTCCTCCCACTCGTACTCTCCCTCGGGTCCTCCCACTCGTAATCTCCCTCGGCTCCTCCAACCCCTACTCTGCCTCGGCTCCTCCCACTCATACTCGCCCTTGGCTCCTACCACCCGTACTCTCCCTCGGCTCCTCCCACCCGTACTCTGCCTCGGCTCCTCCCACTCATACTCGCCCCTCGGCTCCTACCACCCGTACTCTCCCTCGGCTCCTCCCACCCGTACTCTCCCTCGGCTCCTCCCACTCGTACTCTCCCTTGGGTCCTCCCACTCGTACTTTCCCTCGGCTCCTCCCACTTATACTCTCCCTCGGCTCCTCCCACCCGTACTCTCCCTCGGCTCCTCCCACTCGTACTTTCCCTCGGCTCCTCCCACCCGTACTCTCCCTCGGCTCCTCCCACTCGTACTCTCCCTTGGCTCCTCCCACCCGTACTTTCCCTCGGCTCCTCCCACTCGTAATCTCCCTCAGCTCCTCCCACCCGTACTTTCTCTCGGCTCCTACCACTTGTACTCTCCCTCGGCTCCTCCCACTCGTACTTTCCCTCGGCTCCTCCCACCCATACTTTCCCTCTGCTCCTCCCACCCGTACTCTCCCTCGGCTCCTACCACTCGTACTCTCCCTCGGCTCCTCCCACTCGGAATCTCCCTCAGCTCCTCCCACCCGTACTTTCCCTCGGCTCCTCCCACCCGTACTTTCCCTCGGCTCCTCCCACCCGTACTTTCCCTCGGCTCCTCCCACTCGTAATCTCCATCAGCTCCTCCCACTTGTACTCTCCCTCGGCTGTCTGTCCCACTAGTCTTTCAGGAGGAGGCCTCCCACTAGTTTTTCAGGAGCAGGCCTCCCACGCTCATGCATTGCAGCTCATCAGCGAGGTCCCACGAGTGCAGCTGACAGAGCATCATGGACAGACTCAGAAGGAATACCCACCGCCATTAGCGTCTCCCCCTCTTCCGCGGGGGCCACCTGATCCGCTACTTGTCATCTGTCTAAATCCCAAATTTAGCCTCATCGCCCCGGCTATTCACCTTTGTCATTGTTTCTACACACGGTTGCCTGGCCGAGGAAAACCCTCACCCCCGCTACACTGGATGAGATCTTGTCACGGGTAATGGTGGCCGGGAGAGGAGCCAAGTTTCAGCCCCTGTCGGAGTTCTTACTGCTGTTAAAGAGAGCCCTGGCAGCTGGGAGAGAGAGAAAGAGAGAGAGAGCCCTGACAGCTGGGAAAGAGAGAAAGAGAGAGAGAGAGCCCTGACAGCTGGGAGAGAGAGAGAGAGAGAGCGAGAGAGCGAGATAGCGAGAGAGAGAGAGAGAGAGAGAGAGAGAGAGAGAGAGAGAGAGAGAGAGAGAGAGAGAGAGAGAGAGAGAGAGAGAGATGCATTAAAACCTGTGTCCTCGTTCCCTGCTGTTGGAGGGAGATGTTTTCATTGACAGGAGACACAGAGTGATTTCTGCCAGCCCCTTCTCATCTTCTCAGCAAATTGATTCATCCACGTTCGACTGTGAATCAAATGTGGTTGAGCGGCTGCTGGAGGCGACACATTGATAAAGTGACTGGACATTTTTAAAGCAGTCAGAGATAGGGGTTGATTGTTATGTGAACTCATTGAATCTGGCGACTGGATAACACTTAACACACGGGGTACGCGTTGTCTTTGAATTGCGGCCTATGTCGTGCATGGGAGGAACGTTTTCGCTCTGTGAAATAGGCTAAAAGAATAGCAAGCTGCAAATACAGCGAGACAGTTGATTCTGGGCGGCAGATGGGAGTACGGGTGTTAAAGGGCTCTGCTGCGACGCGGATTGTCGCTAAGCTTGAAGGCTGACACGCTAACTTTGAAACTCACTCTCACAGAATGCGTCTTCAAAGAACGACAGAAGTTCTACACCGGTAGAGCATCAGCATCACATCTGGCATAATGGGGTTTGTTTGATGTGCAAATTTGGACTGGAATTAATTATAGGAGAGTGGAGCAGTTGAACAAATTCACCTTTGTTGGCCACATTGATCACAAGAACCACAATACACATTTTCAGAGTCTTTAATCAAACACTTGCTCAATAGGCGTATAATGGCATTTAACAATGACCTTGAAAAGAGCACTTTACTCCCATTCGTTGGAACGCATCTACTGTATACCCTCCAGCTTGGAGGGAAATTAATGTATTATTAAATTTAAATTGACTTTACTTTAAAAATACCATAATCTGATCTGATCCGTGTACTTTGATCTCAGGCTTTTCGTGATCCACACACTGGTGCGCAGCAGCCAGTATGGTTTGCTTTTAATTATTCTCTTTATTGCTCCCCGCTGGTTCAAAAGGTACATTTGGAATGCTAATGTAGCCCACTTGTAAAAGTGTCTGTCTGTCAAGAGAGCTTCCAGACATACTGGAGATGAACATAGCATCGTTGTTCACTGTTTTATTCAAAGCGCTTTACAATTTATGCCTGACATTCACTCGCACATTCACACACTTACGGTGGAGGCAACCGCGTGAGGTGCTGACCTGCTCATCGGGAGAAGTTAGGGGTTAGGTGTCTCGCTCAAGGACACTTTGACGCGCTGCAGGGAGGAGCCGGAACCCTCTGAAACGGGAACCTTCTGATTACCAGACGACCGCTCTACCTCCTGAGCCACTGTCAGAACCCAGGCTACAAATACAAATAGGGGATATACCTGTAACTTTGTGGCCTGCTAGTAATTGATTATTATAATTCAAAGTTCTATTTCACAAACTACAACAAAGGTTCATGAGCCTCCGATACATGCCCAAAAAAGAAAACATTGAAGTTTATCAAATATTCATATTCAAATTTCATATTGAGAAATACTGATATTGAAATATAAAATTGCAACACACACTTAGCTCTATATTATAGTTATTATTAGTGTGGGTGACCTGGCTTTAGCCAGGTCACTTGCCACACTATTAGAATCTATACTATTCTTTATTCTTTCTTTATTCCGCCGATTTTGCCAACAAAACTCCTCCCAGAGCGTTCGCGCCCCATACACGTGAAAGGTATCAAAACGACCGGCTTGCTCCAACTTGAGTGTCTATTACTTTTCGGAAAGTTTCACCGCACCGTTTGGCTACGAATCGACTTTAAACAGGAACGTTTCGGTCCCATTGGGAATGAATGGCAAGTTAGAGTGGAGGAGGTGAAATAATATTTTTTCCACCACCTTGGGTAAATTGCGACAGTGATCTCAATTTTGGACGTCGAAAAAAAAAAAACATCAAAACGATGACACGGCTGTCGCCTCGCTCACAAAAGAAAAATTTATGGAATTGGACATTTCTATCTCAACTGATGACCATTTGTTTGAAAGTTATCCTCCCCATAGACAGCAATGGCTAGCCACTCTAAGAAAAGGCTGATTTTATTGCTTTTCCCCCCTTGTGTTCTGATCGTCACCGGGGCCACAATTGTCGACGGAATGCCACAATATCGCACACAACCCTTCACATAACCCTTGAAGTGCTCATCTGAAAGTCACAACGCTTCATCTCTTATCGTTTGCTTTTAATCATCGTGAGAATGAAGTCATGCGTCTGCCCTCATTGAAATACATTCAAAGTGAAAGTGCATAGTCAGTCGTGATTGCATCAGCCTAATTAGTGGTAACAGGTGTGTGGCTCATGGCTCAAAGGAATCAACTCAGTACAGCTGACCTGCCAATGACCTCTCATGGAGTTAACCCTTCATTGCCCCTCTGTGTAGCAGTACTGAATTGATTGACAGCGCCCTCTGTCTTGCGGGCTGTGTCATTGTACTCGGTAGGGATATCCTCTTTCATCCTTAGACCACGCCCCCTTAGGCCACACCCCCTTAGTGTATCTCTTGAACCGTTTGTGGTAGAGACTTGCGGGTTGTGCCATTGGACTCGGTAGGGATATCCTCTTTCATTGGTCGATGTTGACCACTCCCCCGAGCCTTAGACCACGCCCCCTTAGGCCACACCCCCTTGGTGTATCTCTTGAACCGTTTGTCGTAGAGACTTGCGGGTTGTGCCATTGGACTCGGTAGGAATATCCTCTTTCATTGGTCGATGTTGACCACTCCCCCGATCCTTAGACCACACCCCCTTAGGCCACACCCCTTTAGTGTATCTCTTGAACCGTTTGTCGTAGAGACTTGCGGGTTGTGCCATTGTACTCGGTAGGGATATCCTCTTTCATTGGTCGATGTTGACCACTCCCCCGATCCTTAGACCACGCCCCCTTAGGGCACACCCCCTTAGTGTATCTCTTGAACCGTTTGTCGTAGAGACTTGCGGGTTGTGCCATTGTACTAAGTACAATAGTGTGTGTAATAGTGTGCTAGTGTAATAGTGTGTAATAGTGTGCTAGTGTAATAGTGTGTAATAGTGTAATAGTGTGTAATAGTGTGTAATAGTGTAATAGTGTGTAATAGTGTAATAGTGTAATAGTGTGTAATAGTGTAATAGTGTGTAATAGGGTAATAGTGTAATAGTATAATAGTGTAATAGTGTAATAGTGTAATAGTGTGTAATAGTGTAATAGTGTGTAATAGTGTAATAGTGTGTAATAGTGTGTAATAGTGTAATAGTGTGTGCTAGTGTAATAGTGTGTAATAGTGTAATAGTGTAATAGTGTGTAATAGTGTAATAGTGTGTAATAGTGTAATAGTGTAATAGTGTGTAATAGTGTAATAGTGTAATAGTGTGTAATAGTGTAATAGTGTGTAATAGTATAATAGTGTAATAGTGTGTAGTGTAATAGTGTGTAATAGTGTAATAGTGTGTAATAGTGTAATAGTGTAATAGTCTAATAGTGTGTAATAGTGTAATAGTGTAATAGTGTAATAGTGTGTAATAGTGTAATAGTGTGTAATAGTGTAATATTGTGTAATAGTGTGTAATAGTGTAATATTATAATAGTGTAATAGTGTGTAATAGTGTAATAGTGTAATAGTGTGTAATAGAGTGTAATCGAGTGTAATAGTGTGTAATAGAGTGTAATAGTGTAATAGTGTGTAATAGAGTGTAATAGTGTGTAATAGTGTAATAGTGTAATAGTGTGTAATAGTGTAATAGTGTAATAGTGTGTAATAGTGTAATAGTGTGTAATAGTGTAATAGTGTAATAGTGTGTAATAGTGTAATAGTATAATAGTGTAATAGTGTGTAATAGTGTAATAGTGTAATAGTGTGTAATAGTGTAATAGTGTAATAGTGTGTAATAGTGTAATAGTGTAATAGTGTGTAATAGTGTAATAGTGTGTAATAGTGTGTAATAGTGTAATAGTGTGCTATGCGACTTGCTGGTTGTGTCATTGCACTCACTAGGGATATCCTCTTTCATTGGTCTATGTTGACCACTCCCCCGATCCTTAGGCCACGCCCCCGTTTTGTATCTTTTAAACCGATTGTCATAGAGACTCGCGAGAGACCCTCTCCCGTTGGCCGGCGGTGCACAGGCGTCACCCACACTTTCACAATTTCCCCAGCGCGGAATTGTCTAGTTATAGTTATATTATAGTTATTATATTATAGTAGCACTGCAGTGCGTTACATGGTGCGCCACCCTGGCACCCTACACTGCCTTTTTATTCTATCTAAATGTTTACTTATCCACTGTACTATAATTCTGTGACCTGTACCTGTATGTCTTGTACTACCTGTACCTCCCCCTCCCCCATGCTGCTGTGATGCCTGCATTTCTACAAGGGGATCAATAAAGGATTATCACGTGTTTGAAATGTCATGTGGTGGTTATATCAATAAATGTTTGTATAGTCTCGTGTGCGGGCTGATTTTTAAAACAATCACAAATCTGCAATAGCCTCGACCGCATAGATGCTCACACAAACACTTGACCCCCATGCCACATTTCAGCCTCCTAGGTCAAAGGATGTGGCCACTAGAGACACTTTTGTGGACCAAGCGAGCTATAGACCTGTTCGCTGTTTACAAACATACCGTGTTCTAGCCAATCAGCAATACCAACTGAGTCACGTGACTAAGTTACCCCGGACCTGCGCGAGCTGGTGCGCTAAAATAATACGACTGGGCTCTATGGAGAAACCATGACACTCTCCTGACTAAAAGTAGTTTCAAACGAAAACGGCTGAATGTCATTTTGCCAAATCAGGCTTTCACCTTTTACATAATCTAGCTTTGGCATGGATTGATTGTTTAGATCGCTAGCATGGCTAACAAATGCAAATATATTGTAGTCTGCCCCGTTCTGACCAGGATTACGTTCTTTTCTGCCCCGGTGATGCGCGCGCACACTGAGTCTGGCGTATACGGCGAACAGGTCTATAGAGCTGCTGGTCGAGCTAATGAAATATATGTCCACCAGACCACCACCTAGCTTTTCATTATTTGCATGTGCATCCTTTTGTACATTTTTAGCATACACACACAGGCACGTATATGCACACACACACACACACACGCAGGAACGTATGCACACACACACACACACACACACACTCACACACACACACACACACACACACACACGCAGGCACGTACCTGCATGCACACACACAGACACAATAGCTACTATGCAGTCTCGACCACATACTGACCAAACTTCCAGACCTATTATTAGTCCACATCATTAATGATCAGGTCCCTCTAATTGCATTCTGTGTCCATCTAATTATCCTTAAGGCGGGGATTTTACGCGGCAGTCAGCGTGTGGGAGGGCCATGTGTCAGGAATTGCAAATGAGAAGGCCGGGGGCCTGCTGAAAGAGATCGCCCTCCACCCCCTCCTAGTTCAGTAGCAGCTCTCTCACCCACCTCCCTAACCTGCAGAACCCCTGCACGGTGTCCCTCACCTCTCTCTCTCCTTCTCTCTCACCCACCTCCCTAACCTGCAGAACCCCTGCACGGTGTCTCTCACCTCTCTCTCTCCTTCTCTCTCACCCACCTCCCTAACCTGCAGAACCCCTGCACCGTGTCCCTCACCTCTCTCTCTCCTTCTCTCTCACCCACCTCCCTAACCTGCGGAACCCCTGCACGGTGTCCCTCACCTCTGCCCCGGGTCTCTGCACCGTCTGAAAGGTGCATCTCATGCAACCCGCCCTTGACACCGGAGGTACGGCGATGTGGCTGATACCTCTTTTTAATTACCAGGCTCAGTTTGGAGTGGTGTTTGGTTGATCCTGCTGGCTTGACAATTATTGCTGCCACCGGTCAGGTTGCAGCAGTCTCCCACTCGAACCGAACACCTATCTACAGGATTTGATACTAAAAGGTTACATGTCCAATATAATGAACTGGTGTACATGTGTGAGAGTTTTTTAACTCGATCAGCGCCAGGGGTCGCTGTCTACCTTCTGGCTAGAACGCCAGGGCTTTAATCAATGGGGAGACTGCGAAATTTGCGAGTGCTTAAAATATATCTTATATTATAGCTATGGGTCTAATAACACCGTCGATTGTCAGTGAGTTGCTTCTGGTCAACATCCAAAAAACGGATTGTTTTTTCATCCGTACATTTCCATTTTATACCGTTTTGAATATGAGTATAGTTTTGGTGATTCTTAGTAATCCCAGGAAAAGACGCGTGGAATGCACTTATCACGTTGTAATTTTTCGCCTGATTATCGAATCTTCCTTAAATCAACGCTAGATTATCATTATTATGTCTCCTCGTGCATACATGAAACGGCCCTCGTAGCCGGGCGCTCGCCCACCCCCCCCCCCCCCCACCGCAGCCAACAGTAAAAAGCACAACACAGTCCACACAGATAGCTTTGATCGCGGGAGAAAGAAATATCAGATCAACGCAAGATTTTATATATAGTGTTCTTACCTTGTCTCTGATGTAATGCAAAAAGAATAATCGCCATTCCAAATACTACTCGCGGAGGTCCGTCCCACATTGTCCGGCATTGCATATGAAGGGGGGGGGGGGGGGGGGGGCAGCATCGCAGATGTATCGTTGTAAACACTCTACATCATTTATAATGGAGTGCAATACCGGCTGGAAGGCGTAGGCGGCGGTATTTGCCCTTTTGCGAGCTCAGACCCATTCACAATGATAACATCAGGCTGGATGGATGAAAAATGAATGGATATAGCTAATAAAAGAAATAACGATTAAAACGCGAGTTTTCTCGTGATTGGCGCTGAACGGTTGGCGAGTTAACCTGACTTTTCTTGTGACTGGCGCAGAATGAGTTAATACGTGAACCGAATCTGTATATCGGGTACTGGGTACGGGGATGGAGCCGGTAGAGCATCTCAGGGGTAAATCTGATTACCATTTAATATTGTATTAAATAAATGTATGTTAATAATGCTCCCGCCTACCTTCGGTCAATGGTCTTTAACTACACACCCTCAAGACCCCTATGCTCTGCATCTTCTGGCCGTCTCAGACCCACTCCTATCCAAGCTCCTCATCAAGGAGAAGCCGCATTTTCTCAGTCTTTGCCCCACAATGGTGGAATGAACTGCCCACCCCGGTTAGGACAACCGAAACCCGTCCAATCTTTTGCGGGCGACTAAAGACGCACTTCTTCAACCATTATCTGAAAAAAATAACTAACCTTACTGTCATGCACTGTAGCACTCAACACTTTGCTGAACATTGTTACTCAGCTGATAGAGTTGTGCCCTTCCTGATGACTTGTCGTACAGAACTTGTAAGTCGCTTTGGATAAAAGCGTCAGCTAAATTACTAAATGTAAATGTAAATGTAATGCACAAAAGACCATCTGCAAATCATTATCAGAATGCTGCCCTCTTTGCAGATGGGGCGACAGTGGCTCAGTACTGTAGGTAGAGCGGTCGTCTGGTAATCGGAAAGGTTCCAGGTTGGATTCCCACTCCCCCCGGCAGCGTCTAATTGTCCTTGAGCAAGACACTTACGTAACCCCTAATTACTCACATTGAGTGGGTTGGCACCTTGCATGGTTGCCCCGCCGTGAATGTGTTAGTGAATTGGTGACTGTAAAGCGCTTTGGATAAAAGCGCTAGATAGATAGATAGATAGATAGATAGATAGATAGATAGATAGATAGATAGATAGATAGATAGATAGATAGATAGATAGATAGATAGATAGATAGATAGATAGATAGATGTGATCTTGGCTGTCCATATTTGACTCACCACTGCACCATGTATGAAAACCTTCATTTGCCATCTCCCACAGTAAGATGACAGCAGCACTGGTTACAGTTCATTTTTAAATGTATTCATTTCAATTATCCGCAATATCTCAAACAGATATGCACTTTATGTATTCTGTAAGCTGTGGACCCCCTTGAAAACGAGATGGTTCATCTCAAGGGGTAATTCCAAATAAAGAATTTCAATATATACATACAATATATATATATTTCAATATATACATAAAACAGTGTATAAAACAGGTGTGGGGAGGTAAATGGGGTACGGGAAACAAACAACCGCCCGAGGTCAAGGTCCCCCACACTAGACTGAGTTGTTAAACAGTCTGGTGGCTGTGGGGACAAAGGACCTCCTATGCCACTCAGTCTGCGAGTGCAGGGAGATGAGCCATCCGCTGCGACTGCTGCTCTGCCCCACCAGGGTGTGGTAGAGAGGGTGGTTGGCTTTGTCCATGATGGCCAGCAGCTTACTCTGCGTGCGACTCCCCAGTGGATCCAGTCTCCCCCCCACCACTGAGCCAGCCTTCTTGACCAGCTTATCTAGCCGCCTGGCATCCCAGGCCATGATATTGCCACCCCAGCAGACAGTAGCATAGAAAATGACACTTGCCACCACATATGACATATGCCTGGTAAAACATATACAGCTTTTCCCCACAAACATCAAAGGACCTGAGCCCCCTGAGGAATAACAGTCCCTTCCTGTAGAGAACATCCGCATTTGCAGACCAGACCAGCTTGTCGTCCAGGTGCACACCTAAGTATTTATAGGTCTGCACCGTCGCAATGACGTTTCCCCGGATGCTGACTGGTGGCAGAGGTGGTTTAGACCTGCGCAAGTTCAGTATCATCTCGATGGTCTTGGATGCATTCGGGAGAAGGCCGCTCTGCTCGCTCCAGTCGCTCCAGTCACACACGCCACAATAGCTGTGTCATCCGAGTATTTCTGGATATGGCAGGACTCCGTGTTGTAATTAAAGTCTGCCTTGTAGAGGGTGAACAGGAACGGAGCAAGAACAGTCCCCTGTGGAGCCCCAGTGCTACTGACCACCATCTCTGAGACACAGTTGCCCATCCTAACAAACTGTGGTCGGTCTGACAGGTAGTCCGTTATCCAGGCTTTGTAGGGGTCCGCCCCCATCTTTCCTAGCTTCTCCCTGAGTAGCAGAGGCTGGATGGTGTTAAACACACTTTAAAAATCTAAAAACATGATCCTCACATAACTCCCCGTCTCATCCGGGTAGGAGTAGGCCCGGTGGAGCATGTAGAGGACAGCGTCATCCACCCCGATGCGCTCCCGATACCAGAACTGCAGGGGGTCAAGGGCGCGTTTGCTCTGTGGTCTCAGATGATGAAGAACTATATAAATGCAGTCCATTTAAAAAATTTGCAGGAATGATAAAACATGTTGTAAGATACAGTAGCCCATATACCAGTAGCTTTGAAGAAGTCTGTTAGGAATTTTTGTCTGTCCTTCTGTCCTTCAGCTAATTTACTGAAACTGCTAGTGTAACTGTAACTGAGGGGTACAATTCCCTGACTGTATTACTAGATATGATACTTACTACCACTACCTTTGTACTTAATATTCGGCCACCCAGTACACGGCATAAATATATTATGATGAACACTGTCACGTAGATGAAACGGATCCAACACAAATGTACGAATTAGAAATAGGTCTTTATTTCTACACAGCGATGGTGTGTAGAACAAGCACTTAATCAAATCAATCACATTTATGAATGGAATTAGTATGCACTTTTATGGCAAGAGTATTCGTCGGTATATCAATAGAGAATGTCCAATCTCTGAAGGCGCAGGTGGTACATATACGACCTGGAATAGTTTAAGGAATAACAGCAATGATACTTTAATGATTATATACTGGACACACTAGGGGGGGTTAATCCGGTCGCTTGTAAGCCGACAGGAGTAGGAGGGGGGGGGGGATAGAATCCGGCTGCCTCATCCGGCCAAGGGTATCCCAGGTGAACCCACTGTAGTGCCGTTCAATGCGCCGGCGATCCTTGGACCACAGATGAAAGCAGGTGGACTCTTTGTGTGCCGGCTCTCTCCGGTCCACGGGGGAGAGACGTGAAGCGACCTCGTCTTGCAGAGCGTCTCCTCACCTTGCGTCCTCTCCAGGGGGGGGGGTTCCAACACACGGCAGTGTCGGGGGTCTTTATCCATGGAATAATCAAAGTATACAAAGCATAATCCGTGCCTGGGAAGGCGGGCTGTCGTCGGTAGAATAATCCGGTATACAGGTCCACTCGCTCGTCGGCTCTGGGGCTCCTCGGGTGCAGCTTCACGTGGGGTCAACCACCCTGGGTAAGCAGCCAGTTCTCTGCCCGAAACGATGGGGTACTGACTACGGTAGTATTCTCACCGCACGAAGCACTATATATTAACAGACTATTATTAGCTTAATAGACTACGTCCAACTCGACGATATAGTGCCAAATATGACTATTCAAATATTAATATACACGATGTCTCAATACCGATGGTAGGCGAACTTGGCCTTACTCCCACACGTGGCGTCGCGGGGAGGCTTTACGTCTGTGACTCTATTGGAGGGTAAGAAACTGGACTGAAAAAGAAAGTCCTACTTTAGTAGCGCAGTATATATACGCACTATGAACAAATAGTCCCATTAGTGGTGCGGTAGTCAGATTCCTACGCGGAACTAGCACTTGTTCGTACATGTGGAGCGGTACGTTTGAACTGGGTCTGAGGGGTATGGCAGCCTGGCACCAAGGTCTCGACCAATAGTAGAATGGAGACTATTATGGGATGTTCAGTAGGCTAGAATGGATATTCAATGCATATTGTACAAGGAATATACAAGGGATATCAGGGAATATTAGAGAATATACAAATACAATTAAATATATATATATAAATAAATATAATATATATTCGGTTTAATCTGGCCCTTCACAACAGTAACAGCTGCCCTTTTCACACAAAGAAGCCGGCCAAAAGGCGGCATTTTGAAATGGGGCTGTGCTGGTTCCAGACCCGTTCACACTGCTAGTTCTAGACCCGTTCACACTGCTGGTTCCAGACCCGTTCACACTGCTAGTTCTAGACCCGTTCACACTGCTGGTTCTAGACCCGTTCACACTGCTGGTTCTAGACCCGTTCACACTGCTGGTTCCAGACCCGTTCACACTGCTGGTTCTAGACCCGTTCACACTGCTGGTTCCAGACCCGTTCACACTGCTGGTTCTAGACCCGTTCACACTGCTGGTTCCAGACCTGTTCACACTGCTAGTTCTAGACCCGTTCACACTGCTGGTTCCAGACCCGTTCACACTGCTGGTTCTAGACCCGTTCACACTGCTGGTTCTAGACCCATTCACACTGCTGGTTCTAGACCTGTTCACACTGCTGGTTCTAGACCCGTTTACACTGCTGGTTCCAGACCCGTTCACACTGCTGGTTCTAGACCCGTTCACACTGCTAGTGCTAGACTCTGTTCACACTGCTGGTTCTAGACCCGTTCACACTGCTAGTTCCAGACCCGTTCACACTGCTGGTTCCAGACCCGTTCACACTGCTGGTTCCAGACCCGTTCACACTGCTGGTTCTAGATCCGTTCACACTGCTGGTTCCAGACCCGTTCATGCTGCCCAAGAAAGCCACCACGTTGTCAGCATGTCCCCTTTCACACACACAAAACCACATCCTCCTTTTGTTGCTAAGCGACACAAGCAATGCATGTTTATATATCAGCTGTTAAATATGACTCAGATTTACATCACAGCTGTGATCTGCCCTATAGCCAACTAAATGCATGGTGTTTGCTATTAAAGCGGCTAGTGTGACCTGGGGACCTCTAGTCATTTGTAATAATAGAGGAGGTCGTCTGTGATATTAATGCGGTGTGAAACTGCCATGTCTGTAATCTTTTAAGTAAAAATCCCAGTGCTAAAAACCTTCCATAATTCATCAAGCTAAAGGCATCTGATAATATTAATTCAGCGCAAATCGCCATCTCAGTAATTTGGGGTTGTAATTTGTCCTTGGTAATAGCCTAGTATAATCAATACTGGAAGGCTTTAAATGCATTTTCAATGCAAATTTCAAATCAAGCTGCTTGCTCAGTATGGAGATCGATGGGCAGCCTACAGTTGCTTAGTGGTAAATGTATTTCCATCCATAGTGCATCGCCTACTGTAACTATTAGCCAGTTTATTAGTTATAAATTAGTTTGAGGTGCCATTTGAAACAATGATTTTCACTCAAGCACCTAACAGTTAAAACTATGTAGGAATATCAAGTTCAATATTGGGACACATCAGTAAAAACGTATACCGCGTTGGGAGCTTCCCCTGACTAGAGAGATCAAAGAGTTGCATATTTGGCCTGATCACAACACGGCATATCTGCCCTCGCTCAGAGTTGAGCAGAATATTCCTTGCGGATATACTCTGCCCTTGGTCATCAGACCGAGGTTGAGCAGAATATCTCTACAGAGAAGTCTGCTCTCAGTTATCAGACCGAGGAAGACCAGAGTGTCTCTGAAAGGGTAGATATCTGTCTTCGGGCCGTGCTGGGAGATGTCTACTTTCGGCCGTCGGACCGAAGTTGGGTGAGACGTGCCCTGCGGAGTATGTCTGAGCGTAACCCCCCCTCTCTAAGGTGATTTATTTATTTAAAGTGAAATGAGGAGGGTTTGAGTGTGGGATATCCTATATTCTGACCGGGCCAGGGCCTGATTGGATAAACTAGGACAGTGGTTCTCAAACTTTTTACACCAAGTACCACCTGAGAACGTAGCTGGCTCTCCAAGTACCACCATATGACCGGCGTTAAAATACAGTCTATTCAGCTATGCGCAGTTCACGCAGGAGGCAAATGTATTCCTAATACCATTATGTATTGTTAACTTTTGTCAGACACAGCCACAATGTACAAAGGGATAGCACTAGAACTAGCAAACGCTTCCACACAACTCATACAATGCAAGGGGCATTGAGAACATAATAACTAACATTCTCACATAGCAAGTGAGAAAATTAAGAACAACTGTATTTCAGCAAATGTACTTAATTCTCTCTCTCTCTCTCTCTCTCTCTCTCTCTCTCTCTCTCTCTCTCTCTCTCTCTCTCTCTCTCTCTCTCACACAGCAAGCGATTGGCCATCATTCTCTCTCTCACTCACACACACACACACACACACACACACACACACACACACACACACACACACACACACACACACACACACACACACACACACACACACACACACACACACACACACACACACACACACACACACACACACACACACACACACACACACACACACACACACACACACACACACACACACACACACACACACACACACACACACACACAATTATTTTGTTACAAAAACTTAATTTCCTGCATTCTGGTGCAGGAATCTTTGAATTGTTACCCTTTAAATGCCAGTGTTTGTGATGGGCATCACAAATTATTGTAAACAAGAAAAGAAAACACATATTTAATAATTTTTTTAATGTTTACCCTTTAAATGCCAGTTTGTGTGATGGCATTACAAATTATTGTTAAAAAAAACACACAAAAAGTAAAATATTTTCAATATATCAAATGCAAAGTACATTTTTCTGGGGGGGATTGTTACAGGCTAGGCATGTGTCAATGATTAGCAGCAACACAGATTTTGATGGATTTTTTGTAATGTCAGATTTTTTATCTGACATTACAAAAAAATCTAAAAATAAATGGTTATGATCAGGGCTGAAGTTGAATTAAAGATTTATGACTGTTTAGACTGCATTACTCTCTGTCACAGTGATCTCCTGGTTGTTCCCCACTTAGGTTATCTAACTATAGCGCCACCGCAACCAGAAACACTGGCCTGGCCTACTTCTAAGTTCAGTGGCCTGACTGCAAAAAAAATGTTTACTGGATGTTTACTGTTAATGCCTGTGTGTCTAAATTGATGTTATGTTTAACATTTTATTTTATTTTTTTTTGCTTTTTTGTAGATGTTTTCAAGTACCACCAGCAGTACCACCAAGTACCACTAGTGGTACGCGTACCACAGTTTGAGAACCACTGAACTAGGATATATTGCAGGTAGATTGGCCTTGCTTTTTGGGGTGTTACGCTGTCTGTCTGTCTGTTTATCCGCAGCTAAACTACAGGGCTGATTTAGATGAAATGTTGCACATCTGACAGCAGGCCAAAGACGAATCCTTGAATATTGTTAAAATCGGGCAACAACAAGTATTTTATTTGAATTCATTTCCATCATGGAAATATTATATTCAGTATAAAGTTACACCTTTTGAACACAAGATGGCGATACTACACAGGTTTGCTGCTCAGAGCCTCCAGTAATCAGCTCTCTGGCTCATGTTTACAACATGGGCATGCCATAGTGAACCTATTGTCGTTGATATACCTACAGTATGTATTAAAAACATTTATGAATGACTTCCTATCCATGGAAATGAATTGTCCATTAAAATAAGCCACGCCCCCTTTCATGTCTCATCCTCTGACAGGAATGTCTCACGCATATTCGATCCAACGGCCGGAGGCAGACATCTCCCATTTACATTTACATTTTGTAATTTAGCTGACGCTTTTATCTAAAACGACTTACTGTACAAGTTCTATATGACAAGTCAGCAGGAAGGGTACAACTCTTTCAGCTGAGTAACAAGGTTCATCAAACAGTGTTGAAATTTGAGTGCTGCAGTGTTAGTGCATAGTAGTAGAGACATATTAGTATATTACAAAGTATATTAGGAAGAGTGCATGATAGTAGATCTCCCTACTATCATGCACTAGAGTTGTGTCATCGGCATAACAATGGAAGGACATTCCATGCCTGCCGATGACACGACTTAGACTGAGAAGACTGTAGGCGATGAAGAGGATGGAGCCGAGAAGCGACCCTTGCGGAACACCACAGGTGACAGGGAGCAGCCTGGACTTGTATCCTCCCAGTAGAACTGGGCATCAGAGAGCGGATGTTGTTTACGTTAGATCTGAAAAAAAATCGATAACGTTATATTACATTGTTCTTCTGTAGCTTCAGTGGATGAAGATGGTTGTGGCTTCAGTAGGTGATTGATGGTGGAAAAAAGCTGATTATAGTTGGCAGTGTTTTTACTGATAAGGTTGGAGTACAATTTGGACGGAGCATCTTTCAGGGACTTGCAGTAAGACTTGATGTTCACGAAAAGCCAGTTTGTGGACAGTGAGTGTCTGAGACAGCGTTCCAGGGCACGGCCAGCTGTTTTAATTGTCTGCAGTTCCTGTGTGAACCAGGGGGCGGAGTGTTCAAAGTTGACCTAACGCATCTTGACAGAGGCATGAAGGTCAAAAACACTGTTCGGGGATGAATTATAGTGCTCCACTAGTTCATCCATTGTTGCAGAGGCTGGGCAGGGGATGCGTTGGAGGTCTGTGGTCTACATCTACAGAGCTTTTTTTCTGGGCCAAAAATGAATGATGTTGTTTACATGTTGCGTGCATGTATGCCCTCCCTACTTCCCATTTCCCCATGTGGAATGCACCTGATTGGATTACATGCTGGTGCTCTAGTGCGACATCTAGTGGCTGAATGTTATCTATAGCACCTGTACATTTTCTATTATCCTGGTTCCGTTACTCCCCAAGCCTGGTGACACTGAATGCTGACACCAGTGTGGAGGATATTTGCATAATGGCATCATGATCCCCTCCCTGTCCCTTCGTCATCTCTTTCTTTCTTCTATTCGGTGTTAGAATTGTCAAAGTTGAAGAAGTGGGTGAGGTTCCTGGAAAGGTGTTCTATTCCACTGTGGGCCGGCCAGACCGCATTGTACTCAAGCTGTCTCTGCGTCAGCTGGTCTGAATGCAGGGATCAGCGTGGAGGAGGATGTGTCCATGGTCCTTTTCCCTGTCCCCTTGTCGGGTCGTACCTAAGGGATGTATTATCTGCTTCTTCTTTCTCGCAATCAGTGTTGAACTTGGTGAGGAAGTGAAGGGTGAAAGTGAGGTCCCTAAGGAGCAGTTACGGTCTGAACTCACTACAGGGGCAGGAGAGCCCTCTAGGCACCGGCCATTTAATGAACAGGCTTACAGGGGCCCACGGAGAACAGGGGCCCATGAGACATGAGCTTAAATCTTTTTTTAATATACAGTATATGAGAAATTATCATATTTGCACCACACAGCCATGAACAATATTAGGCGAGGGAAGTCACAGAGGTTTGTTTCTCTTGCACAGCTAGGATCAGCTCACAGTAGTGTGTGTAGAACAGAATGTATGTGCGTTTTGTAATAAAAAATCGAATTGGGTAATTCTACCAATTGGGTAGCCATATGTCACCAATGTGCGGGCTTATAGTAATTTTGGCAAGTTTCTTTCTTTCAGTTTTGCTCTATACTTGAGAGAGTTTCCAGTGCAAAGATGAGACGTCCTAGTGGTGCTCAGAAATGGAAATTATTTAGGAATCCTCCGAACCAGGAGGATTCAGCTGTCAGGCCGAAGAAGGTTTTCGACGTTGGTGTTTACCGTTGTTATTGACAGGCTAGTAGCAGAGCTGGACAGAAGATAACAGTCATACAAGTCAAGTCAAGTCAAGTAGAAGGGTGGATTATCCCTGCTTATGGGAGTAGTAGTACACAGCCACCTGGTAGCAGGATACTATAGAATTGGATCTATATGTACCCCCGTCTTTGGCCCGGAACGTCGTTCTGGAGGGCTTGCAGCAGGAGTGGATGGGGCCCAGGATTTACTAACCTGGGGAATGGTACTCTGGTCTCCCTCGCCTTCCAAGGCGGTCAGCAGTAGCTCCCCACACACTCTCACTTCCCCCTGTACCTCCAACAGCCCTCCCACACCCGGTGACTGTCAGTTCAATAGTGTTATTGGGCTTCCCTTTAAGCAGTACCCTTCCTTGACCACCTGTATAGACCCTTTAATTAATATGCTGTGAATGGGGTGGAAGGGTTAAATAATTATGCAGTCACAGTATTTACCCAGGGGTTAGGTTAGCAAATGGAAGAAACAGACACACACACAGTGCTCCCAATTCTATCTACTTTATATTGAAGCCTGGGCAGTTTATCAGTTACAGGTTGTACTTCAGATTTATTCAGATAGCACGTATTCATAAATGGCACCGGGTGCTCTCACTGGTAATGTAGGGGAACACTATTCCCATCATAGGCACCGCGTGCTCAATACATTAATAATACCCGCTTGGATTAGGGGAGACCCAGGCATAAAGTAGGGAAATCATTGGGAATTCAAACAACAATAATAATACAAAAATACAAAAGAAACCAAGTTACCAAAATAAAACCTACACTAAAGCCGGCTTATATTGTTTGGGGTACCCCTTAGACACTGGTCGTTAGCGTTCGCTTGAATGGACATTGATGTGGATACACAAGGTACCGTTCGTACTTAGCCAAGATGGCGGACCCACTCTTATCACCTCTCGTCCAGGTGACAAGATGGCGTCGGGCGATCCCGCGAGCACAGCCAGCGGGCTGGGGTGAACAGCATGGGCAGTGGTGAACTGGAGGAGCGTGCTGTGATGGCGACCTCTGCTGGTGGGAAGAGGCATCCTCTGCGGCGTCGGGGAGACGTTCACTGCTGGCTGTTGGTTGCTGCTGTCGCGCGAGCTAATACTGTTGGCTACCCTAAACACAGCTAAACTGCGGGTCTGAATGCACCCTCCTGCTATATCGGTTGTACTACTAACGCAACGTGGCTGACTGTACCACCGGTCTTCAGCGCCGCGCGCCCGGTAATCTACTGGAGTCAGATGGAGCCGTTAGCAGCATGCTAATACACCGCACACTTACTACTATAACCCGTTAACTATGGACGTTAGTCCTTCGTTCTGTATCGCTTACTCACACACTATCGCTGGTACTTCTAGGATAACACGTCAACTAGCAAGTACTTCTTATCACCCGTCGCTCTCCAATGGGGCTCTTCAACATCACTCCTTCAACGGGGCTCTTCCTGAGCACACGCCCGCTGGGACTGTTCATGTCCGAGTACACTGCCGAAGAGGGCTTCCTGGTGCTCTGGCTCCCAGGTAATCCTCTCTTCCTCGTTGCTTCCCTCTCTCCTCCGCTCCACCTGCCACCACCGCCATGCTGCCCCCTGCTGGCAACCGCCACTGATCCCACTCTAGGACCACTTCAGCACGGGAGAAAGCTGCTTCAATGTTAGTGTTAGTGATCCATAATGAAGCCGGAGAAGAGTAGCACCTCACCTCGTTATTAGACCGGGCGAGATATCAAAAGGAACACTGTCTATCACACTTTATACACACACAGGAAAAGTAGGGATGTCCGATATTATCGGCCGACCGATATTATCGGCCGATATCGGCAGTAAAATGTGATATCGAAAAATATCGGTATCGGTTTAAAAAAATTAAAAAACAATAACAATATTTGTTATATATATATCCAGTGAAATTATTAGTTACCTGAAATTATTCAGTTTTTTGGACGGGGAAACCCTGCATATATCGGTATCGGTTGATATCGGTATCGGAAATTAAGAGTTGGACAATATCGGAATATCGGTATCGGTAAAAAAGCCAATATCGAGCATCCCTAAGGAAAAGTAACAGTTAGTCAGCACTTCTGAATACTTAGTAGAATATTCAGGATGCTACACAACCATTCTGGAAAACTTTGCAGGAGTTCCACTCATCAGCTTGAAACTCCAACAGGAATAGCCTTTTCTCTACCATTCTCTACCAGTCATCAACGCAAGCGGAGAGCGATCTTTCTCTACACTTTCACTATAACAACAAAGACTCCTCGTCCTAATGTCCATCAAATATGACGTTCTTCAGGCCTTGGATTTTAAAGACACAATCAAGTGTCCAAGGAGACCACAAGAAAGCTGAAGGTAAGATAATTATGCTGTTTTTTATGCAGTTTTTAGTTGAAAATGCTGGTATTTTTCTTGTATTGCCTTGCACACCGGCCTAGGCCTATTAGGCCTACTGATGTTATCTTGACTTATTGTATTATTATATATAAGTATTGTATATAATATATATAATATATTCCGGCGGGCACACATTTTTGTTGCTGTCCAGGGTGCTGAATATTGCACAGGCTGTGTCACACAGGCCCACTTGGCTGATGTAACCTAGCTTTGTTTTGACTTATCGTTGACCTACAGTATTGTCTTATATTGATGCGTTGCATATTGTGTTTACTGATTAGGAGGACACTCCTTGTTGCTGCTGTCCATTGACGGAGGGTGCTGAATTAATGTTGCCTTGGCATATTGTGGAACTTGTGGCAAGCTAGTCAATTAAATGCGCTTAAAGTGGGTTGAGCACTCAACACACACGCACGCACGCGCGCGCACGCACGCACACACACACACACACACACACACACACACACACACACACACACACACACACACACACACACACACACACACACACACACACACACACACACACACACACACACAAAATATCATTCAAAGCTCCAGGTGTTGTTTGTTTGGTTTTATCAGTTGCCTCAACGACTACCGCCCTGTAGCCCTCACCTCCATAGCCATGAAGTGCTTTGAGAAGCTAGTGAAGGGCTACATCTGTTCCTCCCTCCCCATCAACCTGGACCCTCTGCAATTTGCATATCGCCCCAACAGGTCCACGGAGGACGCCATAGCCCATGTGCTGCACACAGCAGCATCACACCTGGACAAGAGGCAGGGGAACTATGTGAGAATGCTGTTCATCGACTACAGCTCAGCATTCAATACCATAGTCCCCTCCAAACTCATAGCCA
The DNA here is from genome assembly GCF_963971535.1 of Notolepis coatsorum. Classification (NCBI taxonomy): domain Eukaryota; kingdom Metazoa; phylum Chordata; class Actinopteri; order Aulopiformes; family Paralepididae; genus Notolepis; species Notolepis coatsorum. The sequence goes on from NC_140175.1 coordinate 35,453,374, forward strand.
AGCTCAGGGACCTGGGCTTGAACTATGACCTCTGCCAGTGGGTCTTGGACTTCCTGACGGGCAGACCCCAGGTGGTAAGAGCCGGCAACTGCACCTCCTCATCCATCACGCTCAACATAGGGGCCCCCCAGGGCTGTGTTCTGAGCCCCCTCCTCTACTCCCTGTACACACATGACTGCGTAGCACAGCGGAACAACAACACCATCATCAAATTTGCTGATGACACAGTAGTGGTGGGCCTGATCTCTGCCAACGACGAAAGGGCCTACCTGGAAGAGGTAGAGAACCTGTCACAGTGGTGTCAGGAGAACTGCCTCTCCCTGAACGTCAGCAAAACAAAAGAGATGATTGTGGACTTCAGGAGGTCGGGGGTCAAGGACTACAGCCCCCTCAGCATCGACGGGGCACCGGTTGAGAGAGTGAACAGTTTCAAGTACCTCGGAGCCCACATATCCGAGGACTTGACATGGACCACACACATTGACAGTGTTGTGAAGAAGGCACGACAACGCCTCTACTTCCTCAGGCGCCTAAGGAAGTTCCAAGTCAGTCAGAAGATCCTTAGGAACTTCTACTCATGTACAATAGAGAGCATCCTGACCGGCAACATCACCTCCTGGTTTGGGAATAGCACTGCACAAGACCGTAGCAGACTACAAAGAGTGACACGTTCAGCCGAACGCACAATTGGAGGGGGCCTTCCCACCCTCCAGAACATTTACAACAAGCGGTGCAAGGGGAAGGCTAAGAGAATTATTAAGGACTCGAGCCACCCGAACAACTGCCTCTTTGAACTGCTGCGGTCAGGCAAGCGATACCGGAGTCTTAAGGCGAGCACAGAAAGACTCAGAAGAAGCTTCTATCCCCAGGCCATCAGGCTGCTAAACGAACAATAAACACTATGCAACAACCATCAAATGCACACAGCACACACACCCACACGCACTCAAACAAACAACACACTGCAGCACCCACTCTCCACACTTTAGATCACACAAACACACTTTACACTTTATATTTATTGATAAAGGATTTGCACTACAACTCGTACACCTACTGTGAATTGTACCTAAATTGCACCTCGTCCCATTTCTGCCTTGCACTATATAGTATTGTATATTAGTACACTGCACAGTATTGTATATTGTATGGTAACTACGTCTATTCTGCATCGAACATTGTACATATGTCTAAACTGAACACTGTGACCTCATTTTTTTACTTCTAATTTTACTATGTTATTTTATTTCATACTTATCTTGTCTTGCACAGTCTCTGGAGCGTAACAGTAAGAAGCATTTTGTATAAAAGTATTCTGTACTTCTGTATGACAAATATTAAAGAAACTTGAAACTTGAAACTTGATCAATCCACATTTAAAGTGAAGTAAAAGTGAACGTTTAGTTTTTGCTTGTATTATGTCTTTATTGTGCCTTAAGCCTCAAATAACTTAGGCTACACTTTATTTTTGTTCATGTTTTGTTATTTCATGTCTTGGCATAGTCTGCACAGGCTATTTTGTTTTTCATTGTAATACATGTAAGACTGTAATTAATATTTTCTCTTTATATTTCACATTTTGGAGCCAAATAAAAGTGAATGAAGAGGAATGACGTTGAAGTCCGATTTTGCCATTGTCTCTCAATAGCATAATAATTACAATAATAAAGCCTAATGATAGCATGTGATAAAGACATCATGGTTGCATAGAATGATTTAAATAAATAAATAGATTTTTATCTGAACTGTCATGCATCTTCTTAATTATCCATTTTGAACTTGTGGGTGTAGTCTTTCAGGCTTCACTTTGTTGCACTGGGTACCCACAGTGCCATTGTCACAGGTTGACAGAAATAACGTTGCAATTGTTGTAATTTAATTGAAAAATGCCATGCGTTGTGGATCACTTGTCCTATTGGAATGTATCCGTGTTCTTCCCATAGCTGTGTGTCTGAATGAATAAGTGTGCACAGCTGTGGGGGTTTTGAGGAGGAAATGGAGATATAATGGCAGCCCAGCGTTAAGATGGCAGATTACTCCTGGGTGGAAGCCCACGATCACACAGACTGATTCCCCAGGACGGAGGTCTCACGGCGGCGAATATCCTGTTCTTCATCTACAATGTCGGATCCAGTATCCATCGTCTACCTCCATCTTAGAATACAATAGAATTCCTTTATTGTCATTCTTACATGTACAGCGAAATTCAATGTGCAATACCAAGCTACCTAGGAGGAGGAAAATAAGGTTACAAAAAATAAATAGGTGAAGAGGTACAGGGGCGTGTTGGGTCACTGCAGATGGTGGTGCCTCTACAGAGACAGCGGGATCGGTAGATCTCATCCAGAGGTGGCAGCTGGGCTCTGATGACCTGTGACCTGTGACCTGCCACAGAGGTTTTCTCTCAGCAACGGTGCATGTGGTGTACCATGTCGAGATGTGACACGTGAGGATTCTATCTTGAAACCTTCTCGTCGACTCACACGCACATATATATGATTGGATATTGAACTGTGAACAGTGAACCACTGATCGAAGTTCCACTCGATTGCCTCTGTGGGACTGTCATGTATTGGCTCGTGGCTCAAGAATAGGAGGGAGAACACACAGATGTTGTCACTCGAAATAAGACCGTTTATTAAATCAACTAGCGTATATACAAAAGAAAATCAATGGGACAAAAAAAACAAAAGCTAGCAGCACACGTGGGAGCTGAGAGAGAGAGAGCCAGAGCAGACTGAGCTGGCAGCTAAACAGGCTCTCCAGACCAGACGCTTCCTCCCACGGAAGACCTCATCCCTCCTGTCACTTCCTGAAAGGGGAGGAGAGCACAACCAGTAGAACAGTAGGAGTAAGAGGGGGGCGTCACAGGGACTTCATCAGGTATTTCATGGGTATAACATCCATCTCTCTCACACATACTGCATGCATTAGGTGCGCCCACACGCCCACACGCACACACACACACACACACACACACGCACGCACGCACGCACGCACGCACGCACGCACGCACGCACACACACACACACACACACACACACACACACACACACACACACACACACACACACACACACACACACACACACACACACACACACACACACACACACACACACACACACACACACACACACACACACACACACACACACACACACTAACAGATGATAGCGAGCCCATTGCCCGATAAGTTAAGTCTAAATTACCACAATAAAAGGAGCACCAATGTCCAAAAGCAAAACTCATACAACATTGGCAAGTGGTGAAGCCTGGATGCATCCTTCTGTCCATGTGTTGCAAGCATATGAATATTGCACAAATGAATCAATAACCACTGCAGGCATTAAAGTATGTTCCTATCTTTAAAACCTTTTATTTGGTCTGTTTTAGCACATTGATTCAATACTGGTACTCAATTTGTCCCTTCTCCGTGGTTCTATTAATCCACACAAGCATACTCTTGCGATGGGCCTCCGAACCTTAATGCTCAACAACACACTCTCCTGGGCGCATCCAATTGTTAAAACCACAATTGGCATCCAGCTGTGGTGCTTCCGGGTTGGCCGACAGTCCATACTAACACAATTGGCAGTGTTAGAGGGTGGGAAACCCGGCGAGGGTGGGTCCTGGTCGTTGTAAAACAGCGACTCCTACAGATCGGTCGGGGCGCCTGCACAGCGAGGTCGGATCCTGGCGGAGGTAGTGTCCTCCACACGTTACACTCCCCCAGTGAGAGTCCGCGCTGCCAGGTGAAAAGAAGTGGGGATTGGCTACACATGTGTCGGAGGAAGCACGTGATAGTCTCCACCCTCCCAGACCGACGGTAGGGGGCAGAGCACGCAACTACCAGGTAGGGGATTGGGAATTGGCATAACGACTAACATTGGGATGGGAGAAAAACGGAAAAAGAAAGTGGGAAAAAGAGAAAGTAAAAAAAAAACACAATTGGCAATCGTCGACGGTGAAAGATTGGGCGGGTTTCGGCTGTCCTAACTGTGGTGGGAAGTTCGTTCCACCATTGTGGGGCAAGGACTAAGAATAGGTGGCTTCTCTTTGATGACCCTCCCGGAGCTTGGATAGGAGTAAGTCTGAGGTGGCCAGAAGATGCAGAGCATAGGGGTCTTGAGGGTGTGTAGTTAGAGACCATTGACCAGAGGTAGGTGGGAGCGGTTCCCTTTGCCGCACGATATGCCAGGTCAAGGGCCTTGAAGCGGATTCGTGTGGCAATGGGGAGCCAGTGCAGGTCCCTAAGAAGTGGGGTGACAGGGGGACCATCATTTCCGCGGTTTGGCCCGGGAGAGGGGGGTCTTGGATGTTGTGGGGTCATCGGCCGTGGGGTGGGGTGCTTGGTGACATGGGAGGTAGCGGGCTTGGTTCGGTGGGGGGGAGTGCCACCCCTCGAACCTCTGCTGGGCCTGGCCCAATCAAATTCAAGGCACCCGTGTCGCTGAGTGCTCAGCCCCCCGCTTGGGACGGCCCTGGGATGTGTGGGAGCGCTGTTTCTGGGGGTGGATGGCGGGGGGGGGGGGTGGGTCCCTCTCATGGAGGTCTAGTAGGCTGAGCGTGGCCGAATTCAAGGGGCCCATGTGGATGTACTGTTGTGTTGTTGATGTCATTGTAGGTATTGTGTAAGTGTTGTTTGTCTATAAATGTTAATAAAAAATGTAAGTAAAAAAAAGATTAAAAGTGGGGTGACATGGGCTGACTTCGGTTGAGATCAGGCGGGCGGTGGCATTCTGAATGAGTTGAAGAGGCTTGGTGGCAGTGGTCGGAAGGCCAGCAAGCAGTGCGTTGCAGTAGTCGAGGCGGGAGATGACTGTTGATTGGACGAGGAATTGGTATATACCTTATATGAAAGTAACCACATTTGACTAAAATGGAAAATAAATTGACCTCAGATGATAGAATGCCTGATGTAGTGATGACTTTCATGGGTTTACAAGGTGTTTATTTTATTTATGTGGTGAATCAAAACCTTTTTTTTCAGTAATGGTAAAAGATGACAAAAGAACGGCTTGATGATTTAAGGCAAGAATGACTTGGAACTCAAATGTCAGAAAGAATGGTATGGTACTTTAAGCACAGCACTAGCCTATTTCTGTTTCATTAAACAAAAGATGAAATGTCCCTTTTAGAAATGGGCCTATAACATGTTAATGATTGAACAGTCAGCGGTTTCAATATATAAGCTAGTGAGATATAATGCAGAATGAGTTCATTCAGTTATGTGGGGGATTCTAATGAATGGGTCCCATTTACGTCCCCGGAACATGTATAAATATTTTCATGTATAAAAGATTTTCAGTGTTCTAGGTCCTAGAACACTGAAAATTGCATTTTTGGCCTGCCTCTAACTCCACACTTTATCATGAAATATAATCATTAAAACCCTTCAGAAATCTTGTATTTTTTTTGACAAAAAGTCCATAATATTTTAGTTAAAATATACTGTAGCATTCCCGCTATTGACGACTCACCGACTCAGGGGGTTAGTTCTCACGTTATGCTTTTATTGCAGTTCACTCGGTTACAGCAACAACACTGCGTGCGTCACCTCTCATTGCCCAAACTAGTCTGCTTCTGAACTTCCCATACTACCAAGAGGCCGCATCCTAGGTGCCACACCAATAGCGTCGCCGCCAGCCCCAGGTTGGTAGAGTGCAGAGAGACAGCTCGGCTGACCAGTCACCCAGGGTCGTTACAATACATTTTAGTCGTGTCCCCAGGTTTTCACTCAGTCCTGTTATCCTGACGCATTCTTCCCTCTGGAATAAATGTTCAACAGGAAGTTGCTTAATTAGAATCTTCTGAAGACCATGGGAAGACCAAAAGTAAGTTCTCTCATTTACTTGTCTGTATATTTGACAATAGTTTAGGTCTGACTGAGGTGGTTATTAAAGGCGTACAGTCCTGTTACCTAAATTGAGGGCTGACCCCGATTAGTTGAATAAGTCGACTAATCGATCGAAAGGAGCCGTAGTCGACTGCCAACCTCTTAGTCGAATGATTTTTTTTTTATAATTTATTTATAAAAAATATATATATATTTGATCATTCTTTCCAAAAAGAAAAGAGGCCTAGAAGCATGGCTAACGCTGATGGCACGCATACCGGAAGAAAGAAGACAGAAAGAAAACAGGCACAGAGGCACTGAAAGAGGATTTCACCCATTTAATGAACACACTAGACTAGACAAAAAATATCAAGATGTATCCATCAGTGGACCAATTGCATACTTTCGCAGAGAACAAGAAGCCTTCCGTCAACTCCTTCAGACATTAAAGGGGACATGCATTGCTATTCCTTGCACTATTTGGGCAACTTTACACAATTCCTGTGAGTCTATTGAACACATCTGTAAGGTTTATTTAAAAGAAAATCAAATAGAGAAAGAGCGAGAGAGAACGAACAAGCGAGAGAGAGAGAGAGAGAGAGAGAGAGAGAGAGAGAGAGAGAGAGGAGAGAGAGATTGTGTGTAATGCTCTGACGAGGGAGAGAGAGAGAGGAGAGATGCGTCCCCGACACACACACAGTCAAGTTTGTGTGTGTGTGTGTCCGACGAGGGCGAGAGATGGCGCACACACATTTACACACACTTCTGCAGTCCCTCCCGCCGTCCCTCTCTCTCTCTCTCCCTCTCTCTCCTCGCTCGTTCTCTGCCTGTCAAACCCCATTTGAGGAAGTGTCGGGTTACACTATGCCTACGTCCCCGACACACACGCATTCAAGTTTGTGTGTGTGTGTGTGTCCGACGAGGGAGAGAGATGGCGCACACACATTTACACACACTTCTGCAGTCCCTCCCGCCGTCCCTCTCTCTCTCTATCTCTCTCTCTCTCCCTCTTGCTCATTCTCTGTCTGTCAAACCCTGTTTGAGGAAGTGTCGGGTTACACTGCACTACAACCATAGAGGTGGCATTACTCATTACTCATTAATCAGTGCTATATTAACGTCAGCAAAACCGTCAAATCAGAACAGCTTAGTTGAGTGAGGGAGGATCTCGTGAACTCGAGACTAGACTGATGAGTCAATATGGTAATTAGAGACACAGACCCATTGATACTAACCCGTATTACTATAAAACCATGCTAAACACAGAAAAAAGCCATTTATAATGCATGTCCCCTTTAAGCGCCCCCACAGCCCAAATGGAATAAAAAAAAAAAAGAATAAAAAAATTTATTATAATTTTCTTTTTCATACTTTAACACTAGCACAGCCATGGAGAAAATGCCACTAATTCCCGCCAGGAACGGGTCAGACATCCCGACAGCTTATATGAGAATTCTGAGAAAAATAAACAGTGTAAACTATATAATTACCTCTGAATATAAAAATATGAGGTTTACCACAATGAAATGTAGGTTTGAGATGTTATTTGTTTATTTACTTTTTTTTTATATCTTTGGTTAATCACTACATTGTGCTCTGTGTCCTTGTGCTGTTAGCATAGATGCTATGTGGCTATATTTTGTGTATTTGCTGATTCTATGCTAAAAATTCAGTCCTGTTACTTTCAGTCCTGTTACTCATATGAAGACACTGATTTTGGAGTTCCATTTCCACCTGGGCCAGAAAACTGCCCATGCGTAGAACCGGCTGAAGAACAGCCAACCATTCATTAGACAATAAAGACAGGTACGTCATACATTTACCTGCATGTATCACAGTGGCCTTTATACATGACTTATAGCATGACCTTTTTTCTCCCTGTGAATTTATTTTCTTTTCCATAGGGCCCAGGGGCTTGAGCCCTGTGACCCCATTGTTATGTCCGTGGTAGGCGGAGCCTATCTGAGGAATTATGGATTTTTGGTAGCATCTGTGTGTGGGTGAATGTGTTTGTGTAGGTGTGTGGGTGTGTGAATCTGTGCAATATCTTGCAAACTATAGGGCCGATCAGCCTGTGCTTTGGTGCAGAAAGTCACAGAGGCACAAGGATGAGCGTGTGGGAATATGTTTCACATCAGGCAACGGTAAGCATTTTTGGTGAATTGACTTCCAGCATTCTCCACTCACTTTCATATAGTCCTTTGTGTAGTTGTGGTACATATTTTTACTGCCAGAGGACAGCTTCAATTACTTAAAATGCTGCCATCGAGACTACTGCAGGGGGTCAGCACAGAGACAGTACAATACTGCAGACAGCTGCCCACTCCCTCCATTGCAGCATACTTTGTGTAGCTTAGCACACATTAATGGAAGCGGATATGGACCAAGTAACTCTCCCAGAGTTTAAAGCTAGGCTAGTGGTCTGTATCCACTTCCATTCATTTGTGCTAAGCTATTGAAGACTCCTGTGACCAATATTATTATTACTTTCCCTAACCATGAACTCTGATCAAATAAATTTGTATCGATCTTAAAGATTTCACCACAGGCATGATTAACCTCTCCGGTTCCACCACATTCTCAATGGGTCAGGAGATTTTAAGTGGATGAAAGATTGGTGCTTCTGCTTAACCATTCAATTGATCATATGTCAAGATGGAACACCCACCCCCATTATGCCAATACAAATCCAATATCAAAAGAAGGGAATTCATACACTTCATGTGAACCGCTAGGTAGATTTACATTTAGTTATTTAGCTGACACTTTTATCTATTAGATGCTTTTAAGCAACTTACAAATTGTGAACAACAGTCATCAGGAGGGGTACAGTACATCTCTGGCAGCTACAGTGTAAGGGTCAGTGGCATAGTAGTAAGGTACATAATAGTACAGTACGTTTATCTTTTTAAATTTCAGATAATGTTTGAAAAGGTGTGTTTTTAGTCAACAGCAGAAAATTGGCCGTGTTTCAGCTGTCCTGACTGTCCACCATTGTGGTGCGAGGACTGAGAATAGCCTGCTTGGCTTTGATGGCCCCCGAGGAGTTCGGCTAGGAGTGGGTCTATGTGATGCTAGATTAGAGACATCATTAGACTATAAACTCAAACAAAAACAAATACCAAAACAAAATAGAAATAGGAATGGTCACGTTTTGATTACAAGGAACAAAACAGGCAAACATGAGTGTCTGTTGAAGTTGGCAATGCTGTTTGGGCCATGTTTGTTATGGGCCATGAAATACAGTTGTAGTGTGTAATTTATAGTATTTATAGGCATGTTATACTTTGTTTTGTTGTGTGTTTCTTCATTGAGCGCTTATCCTTATCATTAGGGCACAAGTATCTTTTGTTTATAATGTATTTACTGTATTTTGTGGCTGTAAAATGTTTGTTCGGAGAGTAAAACTAGCCTATATTCAGATTTTAGATTAGATTAGATTAATCTAGAATGTATGTGAATATACCCCACATACTGTGCATACAGTTATCAAAACAAATATGGATTACTGTGTCAGAGCATTTAAATTCTAGGCATGCATACAGTACCATCCTTGAGTTAACAAACTGCTCTCTTGTGCTGCATAGGTGTTGAGAATTCATTACCACAGCCACTGTTTTCACAGATCAACCGGAAACCAGTGCCATTTGGATTTCTCTATCAAAATATGGGGATGGTCGATTGGATTTGTGCAAAGATGAATACAAGCATACAGCTGACATGTTATTATGTGGATAGCTACGTTATTTGGTGCTTTAGGTAACAAGGTTGTCCTTGTTGCATGGTGTCCTTGTCACAAATCAAACAATTTGCCTGTCTAGCATAAATATGAGTCTTGTGCGTTTGGCCACTCGTGCTGCACAGGACGACACAATAAAGACATCAGATGCATCACAGTGAGGCTGTGCTCATCTCCCGGAATTCCAGGTGGATTATCAACGTGGGGTTTTGTTCCCAGGCGCTTCCTTCCTGAATGGGCCGCAGGCATGAATGCCGCCGATGGATTTTCGCCCGTCGGCTCAATGACGGTGAATTGACAAGCGACACACAAGTGGAGCTGTGCCTCACTGATTAGCTCACCCACAACGGGGAGAGGAAGGTGGACCTTGGTCACTGCGGCTCGCTGGCTCAACGCCCTATCCACACACAAATCCTCTAATTTCCTTTTTTTTTTTTTTCAAGGGAAGGGGGGCTTAATTCGACAAGCCTGGTGCCGGGTTGTTGTCGTCAGAGATGTAGTTCTGTTGAGGCAACGCTGACATGGGAGCTTAGGTGCCTGTGCGTGCTTGAGGGCAGGCTCAGCTACAGCCATCACACAGAAGAGAGAGAGAGAGAGAGAGAGAGAGAGAGAGAGAGAGAGAGAGAGAGAGAGAGAGAGAGAGAGAGAGAGAGAGAGAGAGAGATTGATTCTTTGAAGGAGTATCTCCACATATTTAAAGGGGAACTATTTTACTATTTCTTTCACTATTTGGGCACTTTTACACAATTCCTGTGAGTCTATGGAACACCTCTGTAATATATATATTTTTTTTATTCATTGTTTTGTATTTCTAATCAAGTCCTCAAAAACAGCATTTTTCTACCTCAAGATCTCGAGCCGTTTTGAGCCTGGGCAGCAGAACTGTGTGCAGCTCATCTTGCACCTCTTCATTAACATGCAGCGGTGTCTCTCTGACATCACAAATCGCGCACATTTTCAGATGACTCAGTTCAGTGAGGGTGAATATTGTGAGAGGAGAATTGGAAGAATGCGCCAATATGAGAATTTTGAGACATAGATCATATTAATATAAGTTCACATAGCTAGGAAACAATGCTAAACACTCAAAAAGGCCATTTATAAGATAGTTCCCCTTTAAATGTTTGCTAGATCATGTTTTGATAACTTTGTCATGGATGCTATGCTGGACTTTACTGGACACTGTCATCCTCGCTATATGTTATTTGACAATGTTGCTAGTAGGCTAAATCTGTGACACTTCTAGGATACACAGTACCTTAAGTAGTCAGGTCCTTGACAGTTATCGAATTGTTCAGCTAATCACACCTGGTTCAGCTAATCAATACTGTACCTCGTTAAAGGTAGAATCTGTAATACCATCAAACAGCGACCTCTAGGCAAAAGAAACCCTCTTGGTACTTGTGCTTTGTTTACAGGAGGGGTTACCTGTAGTATTGCTGGCCACACCATAGGCTCTAATGTGTGGCCAGCAATATACATACTGTACTGCCCCTATACCCACTCAAATTCAACCAACACATCAAATCAAAATTAAGAAATGAGAGTCTCTTATGCCTAGAGGTCGCTGTTTGGCCATATCACATATTCTACCTTTAAGTTATATTGGGTGTGCTGGTGGTAGAACATGGAATGACTGGGGTGGCTTGAGGAGATGTTTGGGAACCAAACATGTATTATTCTAGCCCTCTCACAAGATATTTTTGGAAAAGACAAAAAACTATTGTTCCTCTGTATTATATTAATTGTTTGTATTTATTCTAATGGCATAGCATGTTTTTCTTAGCAAATAAACATGTATTACCCAGATAAATACAGTAAGCCACCACATCCGTAGAGAAACAACCAAAGACAAAATATAATACAATTATATGATATAAATTACATTTCCCCAAACAATTCAGACAGGTGCCACAACAAACCATCTTCACAGAATGGAATGTGGTCCCACAGCAAATATTTAGCAGATTATTGATTATTGAACAATAACATAAGTGGCTGTTCAATCTGAATGAAAGCTTTTTTAGCAGTGGACCAACATGACGTGTGTAAACAGTTGTGAGCCAGTGGTACGAGGAGCCTTTTGGACAGAATACATGGCCATGGCATTTCTTTATCTCTTCGGATAATGGATTAGGCAATGCCGATTTTAGGGCCACTCTTTCTAATGTTATGTTTTTCCATTATTTGTAAAGACGACATTGCTTAAAGGCTTATTCTGTTTGCATCCCATTCAGGAAAGGGAACACAACACGTTTGTCATCACGGAACACAAATTGAATGGAATGCTGTTTTTCTAGGTTCCAAGGTCATCCAGATAATTTCTTTTGACAAACTAATAGCTTCATTCTAAAAGGCACAAATACAAATGTGCCTTGTCCCTGGAGAAGGCCATTGGCTTACATTCCTTGCTTTTGCAGAGGCCTCTGCGCTGTTAAACCTTATCTCACTAAATATATGTGTGTGTGTAAACAATATATCTTCACTTGTGGGTAACGGCTTGCTTCACTTTTGCTATTTCATACTGATCCTTTGGAAAAGGGCATTTCTGCTATGATACTTCAACATGCATTAATTTCCCACTGAAGGTGTTCCCACATACTGTGTATAATGACGATACCACACGGAAATACCGCCACGAGTCTGGTTCCCGCTCACGTGTCTGTCCATCATTATGATAAAAACCCATCACGGCTACTCTTCCTTTGTGAGGGATAATGGCGCCAGGGTAGAGCGAGGAACGGCTATTAAGAGAAGGAAACAATCGGAGGAGAGAGTGGAATAAGAATAGCTATCCATATCACAGTGTTCAACATGCCCCAGATAGGGGGTGTTGGGCTGCGGTAGAATTAATGAGGACGATACCACTGAAAAAAAAAGAAACGCTCAAGGAAGATGAAAAAGAATCGCAGAAGATTCTGAAATGACAAAACTCCAATTTGTTTTATAAATGACAACCATATGAGGTGTCAGAGGGGCCGTATAATATTCCAAGGTCCCGTGCCTCGCAGCGGCAATGAAAGTCCATTTGTTATTTCTCGGCCACATAACTCAGGGGGGAATGGAATCGTGTTTAAAAGTGAAGCGGCTTTGTGAACCGGCCCAGCCTTGTTGAAACAAGTATAGGCTTCTTTTGTTGGTTTGGTTTGAGGAGTATAGTTTGCTGTTGGAGATCTACAAATTACAAAATCGAAATATAGTGGGAAAGTGTTTCCCATACGTAGGATCTACTTAGGTAGATCGAAGGCCGATATACTGGGCTCTTTTCTCTGACCATCATACCTAGTACAGTCAGTGTCGGCCAACACCCAGTAAAATTTTTGGCATCAGCTGCACGTAGGTCTCGCCGTTGCTTTCGGCGCTAGCGGCACTACCCTCGGTGAAGCATCGGCGCCACTTTGGAAGTATAAAGTTAGCTTTTCTACCTGTCCAGGTAGAAAATTATCTGAATTCCAATTTTCTTTTCATTCAAGACAGGTAATTGTAATTTCATAATGCACACAGACCAGCGCGGAGCCTCAACTTCAGAAGCTATGATATCTAGCTTTTCAGCCCCCGCGTTCGACGTCGCTGTTGACAGAATTGGCTATGGGGCGACAATAATATATATACATGAGGCATGAATTCTATCTTTAGCCTTTGGCATGTTTATTCAATCACATGTTAAACAGCATAACAGCTCATGTGGCCTCCTCTCCGTGAGAGGTAGATGTGAGAAGAAGGTAGAGGAGGAGGGAATAGAAGCTTATATACTCCCAACCTGGTGGAAACAGTTGAAGCTCCGCCTATAGCGCCCTCCAGTGGACACAGATATACATGCAGTCAAAAGAAGCAGTAGAGTAGGCCCCTACAGTTACAGTTAGTTATAACCCTATACATACAACCTCTAAATTCAACAGTCGCCCTGTGACAACTCCTCTAACGAGTTGTGCTGTTTCTGTGTGCAGTGGAAACTCTGCTGTTTGTGTGTGAGCCAGTGCCTCTCCCACCCACAGCCACAAGAGCATTAGTTTACAGAGGAGACGTGCTGTGAAAAACAAAACGACAGAAGGAACTACTTATATCCGCAAAAAAGGAAAAATAAAACGACTTTAAATCAGTAGTGTGGGAGCATTTTGGATATGAGAAGGTTATCCGACGCCAATGGGTCCAATGTGTCTAACATGCTTTGCATCCTCGCCATCCCTGTATGCCCAAGTCACGGTAAAATGGTAAATGGTAAATGGTCCTTTTATCTAAAGTGCTTTACAATTTGTTCCTCACATTTTACCGATCCACTCACACATTCATTCACACATTCACACACTGACGGCGGAGGCAACCATGCAAGGTGCCAACCTGCTCATCAGGAGCAGTTAGGGGTTAAGTGTCTTTCTCAAGGACACTTCGACAAGCTGCCCAGGAGGAGCGGGAATCGAACCGGGAACCTCCAGACGACTGCCGACCTTGAGCCATCATCTTGTATTCCATCCTGTATACCAGCGCTTTGTATTCCTATGCTTCTTTGTTCTTAGTTCTATTTATTACCTACATTTGAAAGTTTTCTTATATACTTTAGATACTATTGCTACTATGTATGCAATGCATATATATATATATGCTTATATTACATGTATTTATTGCTCCCATGTCTGCCTATTGTAGACACGGGAGCGTTCTAACCCCCGTGCCTGTCTCCCTGTCTCTCTGTGAGTGGATGTCTCAAGTGATAGTGTGTTGATATACAGGTATACAGCCAGCCCTGGTCTGGCCCCCATTGGGCCTGTCAAGGTGGTGTGATCTTCCCTGCACCGTCCTTGATGTGGCCAACAGCGTCAACTGCAGCGGCTGTTCTACCTCGTACCGGATCTGAGTACCACAGGCGCGATGGACCTGCTCTACGTCGTCCTCAGTTGACCGGCGTCTAACCGTGCCCGCTGTACTTCAACAGGATCCGAGTGGTTCTCCTGCCCGCTGCTGGGGAACGTGACTTTGAGACTTTGAGCTCTGAGCCCTGACTATGAGCCTTCATCTTATTTTCATACCAGCGCTCGTATTCCTATACTTTTTTGTTCTTAATTTTAAAATGTTCTTATGTACTTTAGATACTATTGCTACCATGTATGTATATGGCATATATATACGGCACAATTAATGTATAAAGCAAAAGGTCATGTACTTCCAGGAAACATTCAAGAACTGTTCTTTGATAGGGAGGGGGGTTATAATCTGAGGGGAGAACTCAATTTAAAAGTTCTAAATGTACACACTACCATGAGAAGACACTGCATCTCAATATGTGGAGTGAAACTGTGGAACAGTCTGAATGTGGTGCTAAAGCAATGTCCAAACATGAGACAATTCAAACTGATGTATAAGGAAATGATGTTCACAAGGTACAGGGATGAGGAAGGGACTTGATATTCACGGGTGTTTACATTTTTATTTTATTTCTTTCATGTTTTACATATATAGTTTTTTTTCTTTTGCATATATATATTTATGTTTTAGTACACTCATTTGAGTAGTGGAAAAGGGGTATGATTAAATAAGTGTATACTTCTTCCTACTCCTTTTCGAACATGTAAATTGAGTTATGTTTTGCTTTTGTTTAGTTATTATTTTGTTTGAGTTATGTTTTGATTTTGTTCAGTTATTTATTTTGTTTGTTTGTATTAATTTACATGTTCAAAATAAAGATTTCAAATCAAATCAAAATATGTGTTTCATTACATGTATATACTGTATACATACATACCAATTATTTGCTTGTTCTATTCCCCATCCATCTATCATCCATAGCAACACTATATTATCACCGACATCCTGTTGGGGGATCCCCTTTGAACAGCCCATCTGAGGTTTCTCTCCTCCAGGCCGCCTGTGGTTTTTTTTTCTTCCTATTGCTAGGTTTTAGTGAGTCGTTCCCCATCTTCATTGGGGAAAGTCTGGGGATGTTGCATTATGTGACTGACTCTGGAGCAGCTCATAGAGGAGCAGTCCTCTGGACCAGTTAAAATAGTTAAACTGACCCTGGAGCAGCTCATAGAGGAGCAGTCCTCTGGACCAGTTAAAATAGTTAAACTGACCCTGGAGCAGCTCATAGAGGAGCAGTCTTCTGGACCAGTTAAAATAGTTAAACTGACCCTGGAGCAGCTCATAGAGGAGCAGTCCTCTGGACCAGTTAAAATAGTTAAACTGACCCTGGAGCAGCTCATAGAGGAGCAGTCTTCTGGACCAGTTAAAATAGTTAAACTGGCCCTGGAGCAGCTCACAGAGGAGCAGTCCTCTGGACCAGTTAAAATAGTTAAACTGACCCTGGAGCAGCTCATAGAGGAGCAGTCCTCTGGACCAGTTAAAATAGTTAAACTGACCCTGGACCAGCTCATAGAGGGGCAGTTCTCTGGACCAGTTAAAATAGTTAAACTGACCCTGGAGCAGCTCATAGAGGAGCAGTCCTCTGGACCAGTTAAAATAGTTAAACTGACCCTGGAGCAGCTCACAGAGGAGCAGTCCTCTGGACCAGTTAAAATAGTTAAACTGACCCTGAAACAGCTCACCGAGGAGCAGTCCTCTGGACCAGTTAAAATAGTTAAACTGACCCTGAAACAGCTCACAGAGGAGCAGTCCTCTGGACCAGTTAAAATAGTTAAACTGACCCTGGAGCAGCTCACAGAGGAGCAGTACTCTGGACCAGTTAAAATAGTTAAACTGACCCTGGAGCAGCTCATATAGAGGAGCAGTCCTCTGGACCAGTTAAAATAGTTAAACTGACCCTGGAGCAGCTCATAGAGGAGCAGTCCTCTGGACCAGTTAAAATAGTTCAATTGACCCTGGAGCAGTTCTCTAGGCGACGTTAGTTTCCTTTTCATTTGAGTTGATTTAGCTGAGAATAGTCAGAGATGGGCCTCTTTGGAATAGTTTGCTCTCAAACAGTGAGGAATAGGAGGGTACAACAAAAATACAACACAAGGTTAGAAATAGTACTGCAAACAGTACTCCACATATAACAATAAGTACAATATAAAATGTACAGTCAAATAGAAACATGGTTGTACGGCTCAACCTGAATGAAAAGCCAGTGAGAAGAGGTGAGCTTTTAAAGGGGAACTATCTTATAAATGGCCTTTTTCAGTGTTTAGCATTGTTTCCTAGCTATGTGAACTTATATTAATATGATCTATGTCTCAAAATTCTCATATTGGCGCATTCTTCCAATTCTCCTCTCACAATATTCACCCTCACTGAACTGAGTCATTTGAAAATGTGATGATTTGTGATGTCAGAAAGACACCGCTGCATGTTAATGTTGAGATACAAGATGAGCTGCACACAGTTCTGCTGCCCAGGCTCAAAACGGCTCGAGATCTTGAGGTAGAAAAATGCTGTTTTTGAGGACTTGATTAGAAATACAAAACAATGAATAAAAAATATATATATATTACAGAGGTGTTCCATAGACTCACAGGAATTGTGTAAAAGTGCCCAAATAGTGAAAGAAATAGTAAAATAGTTCCCCTTTAACAAAGACGTAAAAATCGGTTGGGGCAGATCTAATATGTAAAGGTAAACTGTTCCACAGCTTGTGGGCAGTCACCCCAAAGGCTTTGTCACCTTTAGATTTGAGCCCAGATTTTGGAACGTCCAGAAGCAACTGATTTGACGACCTCAGTGCTCTAGCTGGTGTGTGAACATGGAGGAGTTCAACTAGGTAATGAGGGGCCCGACCGTTTATGATAAAAACAATTAATTAAAAAAAACATCAGAATCTTAAAGGGGAACTATTTTGCTATTTCTTTCACTATTTGGGAAATTATACACAATTCCTGTGAGTCTATAGAACACATCTGTAAGTTTTATTTTCAATAAAATTCATTGTTATGTATTTTAAATCGATTACTTTGGTGGACCACTTTCTGCCCTGCCAGATTCCAAGCTGTTTTTGGCTGGGCTCCGCCCATACTCTCAATGCGCTGGCAGATACAGAGAGAGTATCTCTCCCCCCAGGCTGCTATAAGCCATTCTGCCCCTCACTCTTAGTGTGTGTGTGTGTGTACGTGTGTGTGTGTGTGTGTGTGTGTGTGTGTGTGTGTGTGTGTGTGTGTGTGTGTGTGTGTGTGTGTGTGTGTGTGTGTGTGTGTGTGTGTGTGTGTGTGTGTTGTGTGTGTGTGTGTGTGTAAATTTGCTTTAGGCTACTCTTTTTTACATGGATTAAGCTAATTAACTTCAACAATCCTGATGCAGAAAAATATTATTTTATTCAAAAAGAAGATACTGATTTATTTATGTATATATACATATGTATATATAAAATATAGAAATAATATAGAATATATATATATTATAATAATCGTGCAAACTGGGATATTTCCTCACACAATAATCGTCAAATCAAAATCTCATATGGTGACTGTCACACGCCACACCTCCCACCACCACAAGTGAATTCTCAAACTGTGGGAATTCTCCAAAAAATCTCCAAAACTCTGCAAATCTCTCCAGAACTATCTGGAAGGATAGCATTCCGGCCCAGGGGGGGGAATATATATTTAGGAATTTTGGGTGAACTGTCCCTTTAAACCAGATAGCTAACAATTTAGGGTGAGCAGTTTTAAGTACAGTACCTGTACCAATTTAGCTGTGCTGGCTATTAATTTAACTAATATAGAATGGCTTACTGGTTCTATGCTGGGATACCGTGCCACTACTCCGTGATATTATTCACAGACACAGTACGCCAGGTGATTGAAAATAAAGGTGATTATTATTAAATAACAACCATAGCCAATGAGCAGCATTGACCCATATAGGAAAGGTACCACTCATCATGAGAATACTATGAATTGAGTTTTCATTTTCATTTTGATATCATATCACAGACCATATGAATTGAGTTTATGGTTTAGTGTATCGTTTTGATATATCACAGACCATACTATGAATTGAGTTCATGTATCGCTTTGATATCACATCACAAGTTTCTTTAATAGTTGTCATACAGAGTCAAAGAGTCAAAGATGCACACTCCATAATATCAACATACTGTAAGCCAAACCATTATGACCCTCCAGATCCACTTACAGTACAAAAATATAAATTCCATCCAGTAAAATGTTCGCACTTGCGATTAATGTCAAATTGGGGAGACTGCTAGAGCTTGGCAGAGGTCTGCACTCTACTGAGTGCATGTTTCAAGTCTTGTTTTTTAATAATTTTAAAGAACATATTACCAATGCACACGCTTTCATTCTTCAAACCGCGTAAAAAAACAAAAACAAGAAAAGACATGTGGCATGAAGTGCTTTGGCATGACACTTGGGACGTCCTCATCAATCAGTAAAGTATAACTTACATGATGGCACTGACACACAACGCTGTACCATCTTGCTGCAACGGCGAAGGTCACAGGGTGGATGTGCTCTTTGTCAAAAGCAATGATGTCTCGCATCAAACCGGGACGCCTGCTCAATTGTTGCAGCATGTCAGTGCATGTCTATGGAAACAAAGCTAGTTGAAGGTTGCTGAATGGAAATGTGGATTTCATAATTTTTTCTGTGACAAAGAAAGAACGATTTGGCAGTCTCTCGCAAACTCAAAAGGGGTTTTAAAGTTGAAACATTTTTCCATTTCCCCTACATGGAATGCACCTGATTGGATACATGACATGTGACATCTAGTGGCTACATGTCATCTATAGCTCCTTTAATTAAATATGAAACTGGGAATGTAAAACAATTAGTGCTGTCAATAGATTAAAAATAATTTACTAATTAATCTCACAATCTTCTGTAATTAATCTAGATTAATCTATTTAAAGGAAAACTCCAACATTTTGGGAAATTAGCTTATTTAACATCTTCCCTGGAGTTAGACAAGAAGATACATACCTTTTTTGTCTCTGTGCGTGCATTTAGCTTTGGGAACAGTCGCTCCGTTAGCGTAGCTTAGCTTCATCACTGGAAGTGGGGGAGGACAGTAGCCTAATGGAGTGCAATACCAGCTGGGAGGCATAGGTGGCGGTATTTGCCCTTTTGCGAGCTCAGACCCATTCCCAATGCAGTGGCGGCTGGTGAATTCTTCTCCAGGGGGGGCGCTATACCAAACATTTTGCAAACATGTACCGAGGTATCACAATGTCACACACACACACGCGTGCACGCATTGGCGAAACCACACACTGAGTAGCCTACTGTGCACGTCAGAGCTTCGGCGAAACCACAAGGTACGAATATTTAAGTAGAGTACAACTATCACCATTGCCACCAATCAATATATGATCACAATAGCGCCTACACAAACACGCACGCCCAGGTCTCTCTTGCGCTCTCTCTCTCTCTCTCTCTCTCTCTCTCTCTCTCTCTCTCTCTCTCTCTCTCTCTCTCTCTCGCTCTCTCTCACTCGCTCTCTCTCTCTCGCTCTCTCGCTCGCTCTCTCTCTCTCCCACGCCGTATTCAGATCCGTACAATAATAATCACAGATGTATATCTTGTCATTTGAAACAAGTTACCATTATATTGTCCCGGGTGATTATGCCCCCCCCGCAGCGAAATTAATTAGTATCCCCCTCTATCTCTCTCTTTCTCTCTCTCTCTCACACACACACACACACAGCATGACGTGGAATCCCAGCTATCGTTACAAGACTTACATAGACTTACCATCACAAGAGTTGAAGGGGGCGAGATATTCAGCTGTCCACAACACAAGCCATAATCCACTTTTTTTTTTAAATCCACTCAAAAAGAAACTCCAGTAACAGTCCATACCATGGGTAGCTGGTAGCTGCATCCAGCTAGCCATATAGCTTCTTGTTAGCCACCACAAGTACCACCAGCTAGAAAACGACAGAGTATATCCTTCCTCTGTCTGTTGATTGTTTCTGAATTGAGGAGATATCAGGCTGATGAGGTCGAAACTCTTTCACTCCAGTGTTCATCTCTCAAAAGGTATTGTTTTGAGGGATTTACCTGCATTTGAGGTTGTAATGTCCTGCCTCTATGATCCATGGTAGCTACTAGTAAGCTAGCAAACTCTCGTTGTGTAGACTGGGGGAGTGACAACACAGCAGGACCCTGCTTGCTTGGAGCGCTAGAAAAACGCGCTCTGATTACATCATATTACATCATATTTGAACGCACTGATAGGCGAAATGTAAAATGAGTAAATATTATTATTATTATTTTAATTTAATTTTTAGGGGTCTAAAATAAAAATTTAAATAAAACATTTTCTTCTTCTCCTGCTCTCTTTACCAGGGGGTGCGGCGCCCCAGCGCCCCCTATTGGCGGGCCGCCACTGTCCCAATGATAACATCAGGCTGGATGGATGAAATGAATGGATATCGCTAATAAAAGAAATAACGATTAGAACCTGACTATACTCGTGATTGGCGCTGAACAGTCGGCGAGTTAACCCGACTATCATCGGGTCTGGCGTTGAATGAGTTAAAGACCTCTTTCTTATATCCGCGGCGTTAACAGAAATAAAAACAACACAGGCCTAAACCCTTTCACTGCCACACTACAAAAGGTTAACCCTTTACTATCATACTACACATGTCATATTCTACCAGATCCTTTTATAAATGAACGCCCACAACTTGGAAAATGTAATGACAAAACAGTAGTTTTAACATGACCTACCAAAACCAAACTGGGAGGAGAGATAGGGTGACTCTTCCCTATATACAAGCGGGCAAATTCCCAACCAATAGAAAAACACCTCACAACAGCATATTCATACAGTGGCAAGTGGATACAAAACTAACCATGCTACACATGTGCCATGAAAAAATCCCAGTATTGGTTTTCTTTGTACGTTCAACAACCCTCACATGATAAATTGCTCTACCTTGGCTTTTACACTTGCTAAGCGTCGTCTTCAGCATCAGCCACTTGGAAGGGAAGTGTGTGGGCCCTTTGCTAAGTGCAATCATTCAGTGTCTCTGCGGCTAATGCATTTAAATTATGCTGAAATATGGGCTCTTTCAAGTACACCTTTTTTAATATAGTACAGCATTTCTGAATTCTCATTCTAGCCTTCAAGACGCAATTACTTTTCTAAAAAAATACATTCCTTGGTGATAATTGCATTGATTATAGCCCAACAATATCTCACAAACCACATTATCATAAGACACTCGATAAAACGAGACGGCTAACATTCCTGAACATCATGTTATCACTCTGTAAGAATGTGTCCTTTGTGTCGTTGTTCAATTCAGCTTCAGATTACCTTTATTGTCCATTGCATTTACATAAAATGGAAATTCGTCTTTGGCAATGGCATACAGTATATGAGACAACGCACACCCTGCACAATACACAAATACAAACCACACAATACACACCACGCAGGAGAATACACAATACACACCATGCACAACAATACACAATACACACCATGCATGACAATATACAATACCCACCATGCACGACAATACACAATACACACCCTGCACAACCACAGACACTAATTACACATGAAGGTAGGATGGAATGTTAATGTGACTCGGAGACAAGCGGTTGTAATAAAAGTGATGAGTGGACTGTCTCCTGGCAGATAGCATGGCACCTGTACAAATGCCTCCGGGTTTCTTAAGCCTCATTAGCCAAAAAGGGCAGAACTGAGCCATGCAGGCGGAGAGGAAGGGAGCTGAGTGATTACAGGTATAAATGTGTGAGAGTATAAATATTGAGTCATCTAATAGCGGACGTGAGAGTAGCAAAGCAAACTAATGATAATGTCACATCATTTTAAGGGAAATAGAGGAGCGGAAATAGCAAGTGGGGATAGTTGGAAATGCCACTCTGTGCCAACCTTGAGCAATTGCTACAGTATATCAACATCACTCGCCCAATCTGATACGAGTCAATCCCCCGGCACATCTTCTGAATCCAGCGTTCAGCTACGCCCTGACATGATTTAAGTATTCAGCAGGAAGAGGGCCTTTTGTGTCATTATGTTTATTATCTTCTTTTTGACACACTTCCTGTATGAGCCCAAGGAGCCAATGACCTGGCTCTCCACTTACCGGGAGGTGGAACACAATAAATCTGCCTTTTGGCCGAGCGCTGTTTTTATGTAACCAATCATACCGCAGCCCGGGCAACAACTAGATGTTTTATAACGCCACAGCTGTACACAGGCTTTGGTAACGAGGATGTGTGTGTGTGTGTGTGTGTGTGTGTGTGTGTGTGTGTGTGTGTGTGTGTGTGTGTGTGTGTGTGTGTGTGTGTGTGTGTGTGTGTGTGTGTGTGTGTGTGTGTGTGTGTGTGTGTGTGTGTGTGTGTGTGTGTGTGTGTGTGTGTGTGTGTATTTGTGCCGCCTCGCTGCATCTCAAAAGCTGCCGCTGCTCCTTTGTTTTCTTTCGGTTTTATCAAAGCAGAACAGAACAGCACAGTCAGTCTATTCTGAAAATGTATCTGGATGGATTGCGTCCTTTTTGAGGAACTGGCACATCAAGACGCCAAATAGTTGTTCAGGATCAAGGGTGGGGGAGGGGGGGGGTGCTTTTGATGAATTCCACTATTCCTATTCCACTATTCCACTCCTGACTTCAGTTTTGTTTTTGTTTGTTTGTTTTTTTGGTACTCCTAATCACTGAGCGTAAATGAAAGGAAAAACACGTGTGTCACAAAACAAGAACAAGCACCGGGTCTGTTGTGTAGACAGGTGATCTGTGGGAAAAGAGGTGGAGCTGATAAGAGAACCAAAAAATGTATCAAGGGGACAATTCCTCGCTTGTACAGTAGATTAAAAAACAAAAGCAAAGCATACAAATCCAAAATGATCCTACTCTTTCCCTTGTACATTTTGTAGCCTTTAATGTGTCTTACGTTTTTTTTCTTTTCCCACTTGCATTGTGATTCAGATGAAGACCAAAATTATGGGTGACAATTAGGGGTGTAACAGTACACAGAAGCCACGGTTCGGTACGTACCTCTGTATTGATGTCACGGTTCGGTACGATTTCGGTACAACAGGAAAAAAATATTTATAATTATTATTATAATTATTATTATTAAATATAATGATATTCTATAGGCTTGCCGTGGTAGTAGTCAGTGATACTGGTGTCATTCTGTGTTCAGGCATCCAATGAGTAAATTAATTGCCTACTGCCCCCTTAACAACTTATGCAACAACTTAGTTTCAGTTTCACTTGTAGAGAGGATTTAACTTCATATGAAGCCGAGACTGAAGAAGACTAGAGAACAGATTACATGTTACACAATAATGGATGGACACAGCAGAGGATTTATCAATATTTTGGATTTAAACACAGTAGTAGCAACTGGAGAGGAGCTCAGATGATCAGTCCAAACGTATGTAGTGCTTTTTTTTTTAAAGGGGAACTATCTTATAAATGGCCCTTTCCAGTGTTTAGCATTGTTTTCTAGCAATGTGGGTTTGTATCAATGGGGTCTATGTCTCTAATTCTCATTTTGGCACATTCTTCCAATTCACATCTCACAAGATTCTCCCTCACTGACCTGAGTCATCTGAAACTTAGCGTACCTCGGACGTCCAAGAATTCTCATCTGCATAATAATAACGCCCGCCCCCTATGTTTGTTGCCACCCACTGCAAATGCGTGGAATTGAAGTTTAACAGTGAGTTAGCATTGGGTTAGCATTTAAAAACATTATGAGCAAAACGGGCAAAATATGTTGTGCTGTTCCTGACTGCCAAGCAGCGAATATGACCTTGCATTCATTTCCTGATGATGTTGTGATCCGTTATCAATGGGCCACGTTTGTTTTCGGCGACCTGCCGAATGCTCTCCCAACTGCTCGGAGTCGAGTGTGTACCGCACATTTTTGCAAGGAGGACATTGAGAATAAAGGACTTTATTATGCTGGGATGAGTTCCAGGAGAAAAGAAGGGTGCTTTACCGAGTATTCGGGACACGAAAGAAAATATCGAATCAGTAAGTACAAATGTCGTAATTAGTCAGCTAACTAATTGTTGCTAGCTTAGCTAACATTATCTTAGCTCTGTGCTTCGTTGTATATATGTAGACCTAGTTGTGTGTATTGCGAATTAATGATTATGTTCCTTGTCTGTGTTTGGGGGGGGTTATCTTAGCTCTGTTTATTGCGCCAAGAAAATCTAACGTTAGTACAAGCACCGTGTGTGTGTGTGTGTTAGATGGAGACGGAGTGAGAGAGCAATCTTATTCTTCCTGTCATTTGTGTTCTCTATACCCAAAATTGTATGGCATGGGTACCTGCTTCGGTGTCATCCCTTTGTGGATTGTATTGTATTATATATGTAATTGTTTTTATCCTTAGGGCAGCAGGCCTTTGCAGCGCCCAGCTTCCCGGGACATCTGTTGCCAGACTGACCTCCCAAATAGGATATCTGTTGGCACTCAGCTCTCGAAGAAAACTTTACAGACACATGTCAAAAGTCGAGGTTTGTAAAATATTTGATCAATTAGCAATTTATGTATTCCAGTTAGTGCTGTGATGTGTTGCTTAGAATGTCAATTCTGTAGCTATTGCACATGTAATGCACACATGTAGTTTTGGCAGCTATAATAGCCTTTAGATATCAATCTACTGTAATATCATCCACAGACAAACTGCAAATGGTCCAAAATGCTGCAGCCAGGCTACTCACAAAAAAAATCATGTCACATCACTCCCATTCTGGCATCCCTGCGCTGGCTCCCGGTACACTATAGAATTCACTTCAAAGTCCTCACTTTTACTTTCAGAGCACTCCACGGTCAGGCCCCTATCTATATCACTGAACTCATCCATCCCTACACCAACACCCGCTCACTCAGATCTGCCGATCAGCACCTCCCATGGTCCCCAGGTCCAGGCTCAAAACAAGGGGTGATCGAGCCTTCAAGGTGACGGCACAAGGCTCTGGAATGCTCTCCCCCTGGACCTGCGAACTGCCCCCTCAGAAAACAATAAAAAAAAAACAGCTAAAAACACATATGTTTATATAGGCACCCTTTTTGTCCTCACTGTTCCTATAGTTTTTAAATAGTGACTGATGATGTTTCAACAAGACCCGTGTAGCAGTTTTGTTTTTATAGGTGTAGAAGCATTCATAAAGTTTGGCATGCATGCCAATTTAAATTCAAATAGGTTCCATAACACCTATTGCACCATACAAATATATGACTACACACGGCATTGACGACTGTCATGGCAACACTGCCATGAGCCTCTTAACGTCCATTGGAAGGACACCGATAGAGGGTTGATCTATACAGTAGTTGTGAAAGGAAACGCATGAACAATGCAGTGCTGTAGTCACCATTGGTTAGTGGTGGAAATTAAATCGTGACACTATTCTCAGGACCAAGTAATTAAAAAGAAATGAATTGGTACGACCAAGCAAATCAAGAGAATGAACATAATACTTTAGCGCTGCAGCTGGCAATGATAAAAAACGGCCAGAAAAAAACTCATTAACTGTTGTAGACGGCAACGCTGTGAGATTCAAAACATTCTCTCACTCTCTCTCTCTCGTTCTCTCGCTCTCTCTCTATCTCTCTATCTCTCTATCTCTCTCTCTATCTCTCTCTTTATCTCTCTCTCTCTCTCTCTCTCTATATATCTCTCTCTCACTCTGAGACTCTGGCTTGACTGGGCGCAAAATCATAACCCTTGTATTATGAAAGAATAATACTGTTTTGAATTATTAAGTCGTCTGACAGATACTGCGATCCGGCCAGGGCTACATTACAGCCTCCACCTCTTTCCTATTATACATTAATATGAAAGACAGCAATAGAATAAACTTGGCTCAGGTTCCAAGCCCGCAGGGAGGGGAACAACAATTGGATTTGAAAAAGCAACACGCTGGCGTTAATCCAGGGAAAGCCTGCCTATCGTTTGTCCACACCAGTGCAGGAGTATGAGATTAGTGAGTTGATGGCAATTCACTGTGAATGGCTTGGCCTCAACTCAAACAGTGCTGTGTGAAAATACATGACGATTGTTAATGGGTCCAATAATTTTTTTTTTAAATAAATTCACAATTCACAAAGAGAAGCATTGTGCAAAAGAAAATCTACCGCTTTGACAAAGGCTATTTACTTCAAATAGCCTTCGGGATGGTGTGATGAGCTGGTGGTTACCAATGCACATTACATTGGTGTAGGGCAGGGCTGCAACAATAAATATTACAGTAGTATTGCACTAATATCAGAAGGCATATGGCAAGGTTGAGACCAATAGCACCAGTAATGTTTTATTAACCTTTCTTTCTCTTTTTTTTCTCAGGTTACCAGTGGTATCGTGTGCAATAGAATGTCAAAATATTTCAGCGATAAAATATAAGATGTTGTGGTGCCGAAGGTTAGGAGTCGGAGGCGGTGTCTCAAAAGAGAACGTGGAATATTTCATGTGCATTGAAAGTACAACATACACCTGTAATGTTACTAGCTGACTGAACTAAGGTAACAGGATAGCAACACCCTATAACGTCCGTGAGGAACCAAAGTTCCCAACAACTGTTCTGTGGGTGAATGTGTCTAATCACCACAATGTCTGAATTGTGACTGGAAGTACACATTTCGACTTCCGGTTTGGCGAGGAGCAGGTGAGCAGCTGCAGAACAGAGCTCCCGGTCCAAAATTCAAGAAAGGTAATAAAAAGTTATAAAACACGATAAAAAGTAACTCGAAGATAAAAGAACGATGACAAGACCCAGTGCACAAAACTCGAGGAGAAGTGAGAGAAGAATGACCCCTGACAAAGAAAATACAACAAAGGGAAAGGTACAACACGACGGGTAAAACAAGCTTAACATAACGTTAGACAAGATAAGATAAGATAAGATATAAGATAAGATATTCCTTTATTGATCCCCTTGGGGAAATTCAGGACAACAGCGAGGCCTGGCTGGAGACGGAGCTACAAGCTAACATGGAAGCTAACACCGTGAATATGCAAGCTAGTGTAGAAGGGTGGATTATCCCTACTTGGTGAGGGTGCTATTCTACTGGCACCGGATAGTAGGCACCCGGCAGAGCTAAGTCCAGCCGGGTCCCCGACTGCAGTGTTGAGGTACTAGGCTTAAGGTTAGCAAAGATGACCTATAGGGCCTTACGATTTACTGACCTAGGACTGGTGTATAAGTTTATAAGTTTATTTGGATCCCCATGGGGCTATTCTTCCTGGGGTCCATAACACATAAAATACAGTTACAGACTTATACACTCACAACATTTACATGTCATACAGACATGTACTGGTCCTCCCCGCCTCTTAAGGGCAATACTCAGTAACCCCTAATCACCCACGCTCCCCTAGTATGCTCCACACCCCCTCACACCCGGTGGAAGTAGTGGTTGGTGTAATTCCACCCGAAGCAGTACCATACCTTTCTCTGGAGAGACCTGAAATTAACACCTACCCTGCTGGGTGAAATACAGGGTATTAAAAGAAGTTAGACAGTACGACACCATAAAACCACACGCACACAGCGAATCCAATTATCAGTCTCACTTTACTGAAAAATGGGAATTGAGCAGTAACAGACACACGTTATTATACTTCTACTCAATGTTAATTAAATGGGGCACGTTCCCTTTAAGGAGGTGCTGCGTTAGCACAATGCAGAATACTAATACCCACCCCGGTTCAACCCCGTGGGTAACCTGGAACATATACCACAAACAGCTAGTACAAACCACGGTTCAACCCCGCGGGTAACCTGGAACGTGTACATACAACTTGCGTGGGCCCACACCTGTACTAAGACAGCACATTAATGTTACTACCAAAATAAAAGAAGAAAGAAAAGAAGAAAGAAAGAAAATCCCGTTGGAGCGCCCGGTCGTAGCTTGGGGACGTTGTGGCCGCAAACACAATGGCCCTTTCACTGCCTTGAGAGCCTGAGCAAATAAAAGGCTGTATTCCAGAGACCAGGAGAAAGCACGGGTTGTCCCTTTAATGACCACGCGTGCCTAGCAAAGTTCGCCGCCACGGCGCTGTCAAGTTCTTGTTAAACAGTCTAGCCGTGGCTGGCTTTAGCACGCATGTATCATGAAGTCGGTGCTTCTCCGGCGATAAAAGGGGTCTCTGTAGACCGTCACCTGGTTCACCCCGGCCGGGATGATGCGGGTAGTCAGTAGGTGGTCTGCTGGTCTGCTGGAAGCGTCCAGTAGAAGCCTTTGGTTGAAGCGTCCTCCTTTCACGGTTAGCTTGGTGCGCGCGACGAGCTAAGCTAACAGGCTAACTCACGATGACAGTGTTACCTAATAGCCGGTGCGGCTAACTGAGCTCACAACCTAGACTTCTAATTCGCAGAGTCTCCGTCGTCCTCTCACGTTGGTCGGTTGACCGTTCTCCTCGCCGGCGCGACGTCTCGATACTATACACTTTACACTATACACGGTGTTACACTTAGTCACTGGGCCACATTATTAGCCGTTAGCTGGATGCTCGCGGGAGCCCTCTATCGCACACCTGCTCTCGTCAACGGTCAGCGCAGAGAGCGTGTTCCTTGCTTCTTCGTGCCTTCCACAGTACACCGGACGTCGTTCTTCTAACCACCAGTCTGACTATACCCCGCAGCACCCCCTAGTGTTCGTCCTGCCAAGGGAACATATCAGAAAGTTCTGTGGAATGTCTGTATTGATTAGCGATATCTTTTCACAGACACATTCATGTGTCTACACTAGCATTCGGATCGGGCTAGAAGCAATACAGAACGCTAACGATGCTAACATGCAAACCAACATGCAGACCGGACTCGATGCAATACAGAATATTCAGAGGAGCATGGAGGCTAATTCAAAAGAAATAAAACAAATGGCCCCCAAAAGAAGGACAAAGAGACGCTGGATACACCCGGACCAACCAGGACTCGGGCACCGAGGTCAACCGGACCATCCGAGATGCAAGCACGGAGATCGCCCAGACCGGCCAAGATGCGAGCATTGAGGCCACACACATCAACCGGGATTCAAGCGCCGAGATCAACCAGACCAGCCAGGATTCAAATAACGAGATCTCACACACCAAACAGGACTCGAGCACTGAGGCCACACACACCGACCAAGATTCAATACCACATATGCATATTATTTGATAATGAATAGATGTTATGACTCGAGACACACTACAAATACCACACAATCCACTGAGAATACAGACAAGGTAAACACATTAGTTGGGAAAAATTGGGTCTTGATTCGGGACATATAATATAAATATCACGTACTAGACTAAACTGAAGACACTAACACACATGACACACAACTAAGATGGCCGGGAACATGAGGAAACACATTTGGAGACCTGACCGGGAGCTCTGGAACTGTACTATCATATGAAAGATAAAAATTCAAATAAAATGTTGGACAATAATAGGGGCATAGGAGAATCCCCATTGGGGATATCTGTCGTTATAAGATGGGCCCTCTCCAGGAGAGCCTTTACCCCTCCAGCCCGCCAACGGGGGATAAAAACCTGGGAAGTGCCAATTGTATTTAGTATTTCTTTTCTGAGTTATGTTAGAATAGCAGTTGCTTTAAATGTGCACATGGACATTTGTGAAGGACAAGAATTCAAAAAGATTTGGACAATAATAGAGGCTTGGAGAATCTCCATTGGGGATATCTCTGTCACTAGGGGGGGGCCTCTCCCTAGGAGAGCTGATTCCCCTCCAACCCACCAACGGGGGCAAAAAGTGCTAATCATATAGCTTATTTTATTTTCATTTCATTTTTTAAGTCATGTTAGAATAGCTGTTGCTATAAATGTACATTGTGATATCAGTGACATGGGAGGTACAGAAGTGGGAGTGCTTTGTTCAGTGGGGGGGAATGTCGGGGGGGGAGACCATCGTTCCGGCGGTTCGACCCGGGAGAGGGGGGCCTTGCGTGTTGTGGGGTCGGTACGTATGGGGTGGGGTCCCTTGGGGCCCTCGGCCGCCGTGGCCTGGACGGTCTGGTCGCCGGGCCGGGGGGACACCGGGCTTGGGGTCGCGGGGGGTCTGGGGGTCATTGAGGCGTGGTGCTCTTCCCTACTGCGAGCCTGGGTTTGGGGTTTTCGTGGGCCGGGGGCCTGGCGGTCGGGGCAGGGGCGGTGGGGGCTCTGGGTGCTCGGCTCCGCGCATGGTGGACCTGGGATATGGGGGTGTTCTGTTTCTCGGGGAGGATGGCGGGAGGGAGGGGTTTCTCTCAAGGGAATCAGAGCGGCTGGGCTTAGCCCAGTGTGTTGTGGGTTCGGGGTGCAGGGGGTGGGGTTCTTGGTGACATGGGAGGTAGCGGGCTTGGCTCGGTGGGGGGGAGTGCCCTCTCCTTTACTCTCCTCTATTGGGCCTGGCCCGATTTAATTCAAGGGACCCGTGTCGCTGGGTGCTCAGCTCCGTGCGTGGCGGACCTGGGATATGGGGGAGTCCTACGGGCTTAGCTCAGTGGGGGGGACTGTCGGGGGAGGGGGGCCATCGTTTCGGCGGTTCTTCCCGGGAGAGTGGGGTCTTGTATGTTATGGGGTCGATGTGCGTGGGGTGGGGTTCTTGGTGACATGGGGGTAGCGGGCTTGGCTCGGTGGGGGGGAGTCCCTCCTTCCCCTCCACTGAGCCTAGCCCAATTTAATTCAAGGATCCTGTGTCGCTGGGTGCTCGGCCCCGAGTATAGCGGACCTGGGATATGGGGGAGTCCTATTTCTCGGGGGGGATGGCGGGAGGGGGGGGTCCCTCTCAAGGGGGATTGGGCTGCTGAACACAGCCATTACACAGGAATTCAAGGGACCCATGTCAATGTATTGTTATGTGTTCGATGTCATTTTAAGTATTGTCTAAGTGTTGTATGTCTATAAATGTAAATACAAATTTAAGTTTAAAAAAAAGAAAGTACACATTTCGTTCCAAAAAGTAGATATATTAAATATTGTAATTTTGACGCAAGTACACTGTGGTTTATACACACTAATGTATATAGAGGATTCCACTCGGCAACAGCCTACTGTGCGCTCACTGCCGCATGTACAGTACCTGAATCTAGTATTACAGAGGAAAGAGAGACTGTTCATTAATTTGCTGAATAAGCCAGCGACCCTGGACTCCTTACGCTGTGAAAACCTGTATTGCCATCTCTGTTTAGCCTTGTTGTCTGTCAAATTAAATTTAGGGATAATCAGAAGCTGCCTTGGCATAGAGATCAAAGCAATTTCCTCAGCAATACATCTCATATAACCAAACAAGGGCCTAAAGCCCTCCTTTAGCTATTAACAGAGATTAGTTTTTTCCATTCGCTGTTAACAGAGGAGTTATTTTCATTAACTATTAACAGAGATGAGTTATTTCCATTAACTATTAACAGAGATGAGTTATTTCCATTAACTATTAACAGAGATGAGTTATTTCCATTAGCTGTTAACAGAGATGAGTTATTTCCATTAACTATTAACAGAGATAAGTTATTTCCATTAACTATTAACAGAGATAAGTTATTTCCATTAACTATTAACAGAGATGAGTTATTCCATTACCTATTAACAGAGATGAGTCATTCCATTACCTATTAACTGAGATTAGTTATTAAGTGGGTAAAGGAAGAAAAAGCTGAGTGTGTGTGTGTAGCGTGTGTGCCAAAAATCTGTTTGATTTTACACTTTTGCAAAGAATATTTGTATTTAATAAAGTCTGCAAACAACATTTTCAAATCTGTTTCTCTGCTCTCTGTTTGTAGCGTGCTTGTATTTTCCACATACAGTTGTTTTGATTCTAATGTGACATTTTGTGTGTATCTCAGTGTGTATGTGTGTGTGTGTGTGTGTGTGTGTGTGTGTGTGTGTGTGTGTGTGTGTGTGTGTGTGTGTGTGTGTGTGTGTGTGTGTGTGTGTGTGTGTGTGTGTGTGTGTGTGTGTGGGTGGGTGGGTGGGTGTGTGTGTGTGAGTGTGTGTGTCATTTTACATGTACAGTAGTACTCTCTCCTTTTTTCTCAGACACCTTCCATAGGCCTACATTACATTTAAAGATCTAATGTGACCCCAAAGTGTAAACAGACAGACACAAGCAAATTGGTTCCCCCGGCTACAAAACATTGATGTTATCTAGCCACCTAACATTACACCTAATTATAGCTGAAGATCTAATTCTACCAAGCATTAGCCCTACGTGCGTCATGCGCTGCAACACACTGACGTTTAGACTAGGATAATGAATGGCAACAAAGTAGGAAAGCTAATGTTAACATTACTGTACGAGAGCGGACAAAAGCACATCACTCAACACTACCCCATCAACTTTCTCCCACCTTGCCAGTGTTTTCAGTATCTGTGTGTAACAGTCACGATGGACAGTGTAGTGAAGTGGCTGTGGACGTTAAGCGGTACTGCAAATAAACGCACTCCCCAGAGGCATCCAGACCAGGGCCGGACTGGGGAAATAATTCATACCGGGAGATATAGCGCGAAATATAGCCCCAATCAGGCCACTTTTTAAGCGGGGGGTCTGGGGGTCCCCCACCAGGAAATGTTTTGTTACAAAGACTTAATTTCCTGCATTCTGGTGAATTTTAGTGCATGTGAATCACAAACTAATGAGCCAACAAGTACAATGTACTGTTATGGACCTCAAATAAAACTGTTGTGGCACTAGCAATGCTACTCTCTCCACCTTCAAAAAGAAATAATTTGACTCGCTGAAATATTGACGGATTTACAAACGTGTTGGTTTGCTATAAACATCAAAGATGTAGTTATGTTACTGCATACTTATAAAAAAAAAAAATTTAAAGATGTTTTTTTTTACAAACCACTTGAATCATAGCCACGTTAATAATGCTTGTAATAAACCAAACCGTTTGTAAATCCGTCAATATTTCAGCGAGTTATGAGTATTTTTGTCTGTGCAGCTCACTCACTCTCACTCAAGGCTAACTGGAGCAAGATGGCGGCGGTTCAGTGATGTCGCTCTCCATTGGCCGACAGCGCGGGCAAGCTATCTAGTGTTCTATAGATATCTATGGAAACAATGGCCTGGCAAAAAAATAAAAAATTATAATAAAAAAACGTTTTTTTTTTTTTTTTTTTTTTTATATAATTTTTTTTTAAATCTGTGCAGGCCAGGCCACCGGGAAAACTCCCGGTGCTCCCGATGGCCAGTCCGGGCCTGATCCAGACCCATTACCAAGAGGTGAGCTCATCTCTTGGTACAGTGGTCTCTGATGCCGCTCCCGGCGCGGGAGACCGGGGTTCAACTCCCACTCAGCATGTCAAATAAGACCGGTTACATGTGCCTCCTAGTGAACTTATTTTCCGATACATTGATTCCCAGTGGAATACATTTTTTACATTGTTGTCAATTTAGTAGTTCTAAACTGGTTATTAAGTAGCTTTTTAGATAACAGACAACAGTGTGTACAGTTTGTTGGTAATATGTGTATGCAGATTGAATGTGAAGTGCCACAAGGCTCGGTTTTGGGGCATTAACGTATTGCAGTTTGTTTTGTTTGCACGTGAAAACAAGTTCAGGAGATGATTTGAAGGTTTTGTCAGAAAGCATTGTAAATTAAATGGTCAAATTTAAAAGATGGTTTGATGGA
Organism: Notolepis coatsorum; assembly: GCF_963971535.1. Classification (NCBI taxonomy): domain Eukaryota; kingdom Metazoa; phylum Chordata; class Actinopteri; order Aulopiformes; family Paralepididae; genus Notolepis; species Notolepis coatsorum. The sequence continues at coordinate 35,487,460 of NC_140175.1, forward strand.
AATAAGTTATTGCATTTCATGGCTAATCAAAAACGGATGAAAAGGTTATACTTGAATTTAGATTTTTGGGTGTAATAATATATGACAATTTGACATGTAAATCTCGCATACATCTCACTCAAAAACAAAGGTCTAAGAATATTTGTTTTGAACAAAGCAAAGTATCTGTTAGATTACAAGGCAATGCAAATTCTGTATTGTTCACTTACAGTACTTTGCCATATTTAAGTTACTGTGCGGAAGTATGGGGCAACACGTACAGCACATGAACAACATCCAGGCCATTGTTTATATTACAGAAAAAAAGCTGTAAGAATTATTCATAAAATGGATTCAAAAGAACACACCAACAGACTGTTTATTAAGTCAGGACTAATGAAACATAAAGATTTAGTTGAGTTGCTGATATTATTAGTTATATACAGGGCAATAAGCAGGGTATTACCAGGAAGCTTGCAGGCGTTGTTTGTTTTCAGCTCCGAGGATGAGAACCATGGAAGGATTTATTTTTAAGCATCAGTATGCACAGACTACTTCAAAGCAGATGTGTATTTTGGTATGTGGCGTAAGAAACAGTGGAATTCTGTACATAAAGATTTAAAGGGTTGTATAAATATTTTTCTGTTCAAGAAAATGTATAAAGAAAGAATAATCAGACTTTATTAAGTTATGGGGTAATGGGTTTCCTTAGTGATAGTGAATGATTGTGTATGGTGTATGATTCAATTATTTCCCCTCATGTTACTGTAAGTATTGATTTGACACACCATCTATTTCTATTGTTTATTTATGTTTTGAGTGGGGCAAAAGGGGAAAATAAGATTTCCTTCTCCCTGCTCCTTTTCGGTCATGGAATGTGCAAATTGAGATGCGCTTTGATCATGAAATGCTTTTTATTTTATGGAACTGTGCATTAATGTGCATTACCATGAGCGGAACAAAAAAAGAATATATATTTCTTTAGCTTTCCAACGACTGTCCTTTTGGTTGATTATTTTTGCTGTGTTTTAAATCAAACATCCACCGCTGCAGTAGAGAACGTTCCCTCATCACCAGTGATCGACAAGAACGTCCCACGGTGATCAGCAAGAGACAAGTTTCTTTTGTTCAAGGCAGACATTATTACTTTGATGATCATCTCGTTTGTCTACACATTTGAGTCTATGCTTATTCTTATGATTTCTTTCATCTCTGTATTAAAAATGCTCAATTCCCCTTTGCATGTCCTTGATTGAGCTGATACTTGCAACACCCAACCTCTCCCCAGCCTGACAAAAACTCTCCATGCCACACACACACACACACACACACACACACACACACACACACACACACACACACACACACACACACACACACACACACACACACACACACACACACACACACACACACACACACACACACACACACACACACACACACACACACACACACACACACACACAGTGTCTGCAAAAGAGCGCCTGTGTATGTGTGCTCCGTTGGCTCTCTCCAGAACACTGTGCTGCGTCAGCACTTTCCTGTCTGACCTTTAGGCTAGTGTTTGTAGCCAATAACGCCATGAAGAGATGTTGTGACTCTCGGGGCGGACTGAAGATGTCAAATCAAACCCCAAAACAATGGAAGCAATGGCCTGAAATGAGAATGAGGGTGTTGTTGTTAGGGCGGTGGTGGTCGGCCACACGGGGCCTGGCGTCGGAGGGAGTTCTAAAACGAGGCATCGGTGGCCGACAGCAGGATAGACAGCAGGGTAGACAGCAGGGTATAGACAGCAGGGTAGACAGCAGGATAGACAGCAGGGTAGACAGCAGGGTAGACAGCAGGGTAGACAGCAGGGTAGACAGCAGGGTAGACAGCAGGGTAGACAGCAGGGTAGACAGCAGGATAAACAGCAGGGTAGACAGCAGGGTAGACAGCAGGGTAGACAGCAGGGTAGACAGCAGGGTAGACAGCAGGGTAGACAGCAGGATAAACAGCAGGGTAGACAGCAGGGTAGACAGCAGGGTAGACAGCAGGATAAACAGCAGGGTAGACAGCAGGATAGACAGCAGGGTAGACAGCAGGGTAGACAGCAGGGTGGACACCCCGGAAAACACCCACGATCCTCACCTGTGGTAAGTAAGTAAGTAAGTAAGTAAGTAAGTAAGTAAGTAAGTAAGTAAGTAAGTAAGTAAGTAAGTAAGTAAGTAAGTAAGTAAGTAAGTAAGTAAGTAAGTAAGTAAGTAAGTAAGTAAGTAAGTATTTATAAAGCACCTTTCATACATGTCATGTAGCTCAAAGTGCTGTACACAATTATAGGCATATATAACGATAAAAGCAATAAAGTCACAGTGATCAGTTAAGATCAATGTTTAAAAAAAAAAAAAATAATAATAATAATAATAGTAACGTAAAAATGAAAATAACGTAAAAACAGTCATTTGCTTACCAGTTTGGGAGAACAGGTCCGCACAAACATTTCCGCTCAGTAGCAACCGGAAGTGCACTAAACCAATGCACTTGTATGGTAGGTAGCAATGTTTAGCTCTTATAACGCTAGTGTAGTTACGTTTTTATCAGTGGTCATAGTTGGGTCCATAGTGCTTTACCAAGTCCCATGGATCCATCAGTGGCCGTGTATTGTGTGCGTATGTACCCGTTCCCTCATGTGGTCAGTGGCCAGAGTTTGGGTCCATAGTGCTTTACCAAGTCCCATGGACCCATCAGTGGCCGCGTCTTGTGTGCGTATGTACCCGTTCCCTCATCTAAAGAGTTGGGTCCACAAGACTTTTCCAAGCCTTACGGATCCATCAGTGGTTGTGTATTGTGTGCGTATGTACCCGTTCCTTCATCTAAAAAGTTGGGTGCACAAGGCTTATCCTAGCCTCATGGATCCATCAGGTTTTTCCAAGCCATAACTATTTGTAAGCTAGACTGTATAGGTACGTTTTTAATTTTCCTTTAAAAATGTGTATAGAGCTGGCGTTTCTGATGTGTGTTGGTAGTGTGTTCCATAGTTTTGGGGCATAGTTGGCAAATGCCATACTTCCTATCCTTTTTTGGTTTCTGGGCGTGTCTAGTAAACCTGTAGTGGATGACCGTAGCGTTCTTGAGGGCAGATAACTAACTAGGGAATTTGCTATGTATTTTGGGCCTTGCTCATTAAGAGCTTTATATGTTAGGAAAAGGACCTTAAAATCAATTCTATGAGTTATTGGAAGCCAGTGCAGAGTGGCCAGGACTGGAGTGATATGTTCTCTTCTCCTTGTATGAGTTAGTAATCGAGCTGCAGAGTTTTGGATAAGCTGAAGCTTCCCAATGGTTGCTTTGGGAAGACCAGTGAACAGTGCATTACAATAGTCAAGCCGACTTGATACAAAAGCATGAATAAGTTTCTCTGCATCCTTTTTATTTACGAAAGGTCTTACTTTCGCTATGTTTCTTAGGTGGAAGAATGACGTTTTCATGGCCTTATTTATATGAGACTTAAAGGTCAGGTCTGAGTCCAAGATGACACCTAGGCTTGTAACCTCAGTCTTTACATAGGATGACAGACTCCCCAGGTTTTTACAAAGCACTTCCCTTTTCGCTTTTGGGCCGATCAATAGGATTTCGGTCTTGCTTTCGTTTAATTTTAGGAAGTTATTGTTCATCCACTTGTTTATTGCTAACAGACAATTTGTAATGGACTGTATGGCTGTAGTGTTATTTGGTTCTGCGGAGATATATAGTTGTGTATCATCAGCATAACTATGGAAGCATACATTGTGGTCTCGAATGATGTCCCCGAGGGGCAGCATATATAGTGAGAAGAGTAATGGACCAAGGCAGCTTCCTTGTGCGACTCCAAAATTGCTGTCATGTTCCTCGGATACATTGTCTCCAAGCTTAACATAGAACCTTCTCCCCTTAATGTAAGTTATGAACCAATTTAGTACATGATCGGAAAAGCCAACCAGTCTTTCAAGACGACTGATCAAGATATTATGGTCAATCGTATCGAACGCTGCACTAAGGTCCAATAGGACAAGAATTGAGACTTTGCCAGCATCGGAGTTTAGCCTGAGGTCGCTAACTATTTTGGTAAGGGCAGTTTCAGTGCTGTGATTTGTTCTGAAGCCTGATTGTAGTTCCTCCATGATGTTATTATCTTTGAGAAAGGAGTTTATTTGTACTGAGACTATCTTTTATAATATCTTGCTGATAAATGGAAGGTTCGATATTGGCCTATAGCTTTTTAGTTCGTTTACATCTAAGTTTGTTTTCTTTAGTAGTGGTTTTACTACAGCCGTTTTAAATGCATCTGGAAAAGTGCCTGTTTGAAGAGACATATTTATGATTTCAAGGACATGATTTGAGACACTATCAAACACCCGCTTGAGAAATGCTGTTGGTATAGGATCGAGGCAGGAGGTGGCGGAATTACACTCAGAGACAATCTTACAGAGGTCAGGTAATGTAATACATGTGAATTCCCCCATTGTTATCTCAGGTGGGTTTTCACTCACAGCCAGATCTATATCAGTGGTAATGCTTGCTCTAATCAATGATATTTTTTCATTAAAGAAAACTGCGAACTCTTCACATTTTGTGGCTGATTGCTGCGGTATATGGGGGGGTGGTATGTTAATCAGCCGGTCAATGGTGGAAAAAAGTACCCTGGAGTTACCCATATTTTCTGAGATCATTTTGGAAAAATATTCCTTTCTCGCAAGTTGTATTGCTTTATTGTATGCGCCCATGGCGTCTTTGTATAAATTAAAGTGAGCTGTGAGTTTGAATTTCCTCCATTTTCGCTCGGCTATCCTACATTTTCTCTTGTTATCTTTAACATTGGTTTTATTTAGCCATGGAGAGATTCTATCAGTTTTTACCTGTTTAACCTTTAGAGGGGCAACAGTATCTAACACTGTTGACAAGGTGCTGTGGAAGTTTTGCACTTTCTGATTTAAGGAGGATTCACTGCATTGGTCATATGATTTCATCATACTAGAGAATTTTGCTTCAGCTCTAGCGTCCAGAAGCCTTCTGTGAACTAGGAATTCGCTTCTGGTCTTATGTAATATTAGGCTTGTACCATAGAACACACAATAATGGTCAGAAATTGGAATTTGTTTTACTGATACATTCTCAATGTTTAGCCCTGTTGTTATTAGTAGGTCCAGAGTGTTGCCATGTTGGTGGGTGGCCTCGTGAACATGTTGCATCAGTCCAAAACTGTCCAGTAGGTTCAGAAACTCACAACCCCTGGGGTCATCCTTTTTGTTGATATGAATGTTTAGATCTCCATTAAGAATGATTCTATCATACCTGGTAATGCAGATCGATATGAGTTCTGAAAATTCCTGTATGAAGAGTGGCGAGTACCTTGGTGGTCGATACAATGTCACACATATTACTGGCATTTCTGTTTTCAATACAATAGCAAGGTATTCAAATGATAAAAATGTTCCCAGGTCAATATCATTGCACACAAATTGAGTGGAGATGATTGCTGCTATTCCGCCTCCCCTCCCACTCTGTCTGTTTGATTGATAGAATTTAAAATTGGAAGGGCAGGTCTCAATCAGTGTTGCTACACCAGTGGTGGAACCGGAGAGGTTCTGAGGTTTCCCTCATTTACAGAAACAACGATTGTACAAATGTAAACAGTACATAATAAAAGCAATATTCAAAGAAAATTAAACACAAAAGAGTAGGAGGCATCAAAGGAAAAAGCCGGCGCAAGAGGAAAGGTCATGGAGTCACCAAAATAAATTAGGTTCTTCCTCTATGCATCATGAATGAGCACAGTCAATTTGAAAATATTTTTATAAAAACTATGAGTTATCATGTTCACATCCAGGATCTACGGTGGTGGTCACATGTGGCAGTCGGGGTCGATCCATAATATCCCCAACTAGGGGCGACAGTGACTCAAGAGGTAGAGCGGTCGTCTGGTAATCAGAAGATTTCCGGCTCCTCCCGGCAGCGTGTCGAAGTGTCCTTGAGCAAGACACTTAACCCCTAACTGCTCCCGATGAGCAGGTTGGCACCCTGCATGGTTGCCTCCGCCATGAATGTGTGAAAGGATGAGTGAATGTGAAGTGTAACTTGTAAAGTGCTTTTGATAAAAGCACTATGTAAATGCAGTCCATTTACCAGTCCATTTAGGGCCGGGCGATATGCCCAAAATATCACATCACCTCTTTGACGTATCCTTTTCCAGTACAAATTACAATGTCAGTATTTCCCCTGTAATTCTACAATGAGCCACAAGGCCAAAAAAAATGTATGCCAAAAATAACGCCAAATATCCATTCATTCAAAAATCAATAATCATGTACGTTTAGCAGCGTCTGTGCGGAGCTGTTTTGAAACGTGAGTCAACCTCTGTGTCGTTGCCTGGGAAACTCTTGACACGATGCGAGTGCCACTCATAGATTGTTTTAAATTACTTTCATAACTTCTTTAAATTACTTTATGATTACTTTAAATTACTGCGGAGAGAGAGTGCAAGTGTATGGATGTAATGATGGAGTGGAGTGGACCGGAGACATTCTGCTTTTTCTAATCTTCACTGATTCTACTTCCAGGCTTCTCAAAGTTAACAATATCGCTGTTAACAAAGTTCAAGGTCGCTGTTTTCATCTCTTGTTTTTTCATAACCTAAGTACAGGATGAGCCTCTTCAAAATCTGAATCTGCTACCATAAGCAATTGATTTGATAGTTATCAAAGGGCTAATGGGCTAGATAGCCTGATAATCTATTCAGTTAAGGTTTCAGAAAGCTAGTAATCAAGAGTCAAGTCAAGTCAAGAGTTTTAATTGTCACGGCATACAAGTATACAATGAAATGCGGGTGGTCTTGCCCGCAACGATGTGCAATACAGTGGTACAACATATAATAGAATGCAATAAAAAAACAACATTGTGCAATAAACAGGTAACAGGTAACATGGTGTGACATCTCGGTATCTGTACATAGTTATTTACAGAGCATATAGGACATGCTAGGTAGCTTTGGTAGTGTCCTTACCAACAGGGAACAACCGTTAATGATATGGACTTCTAACAATGTTAGTAACATAATGTTGCTGGTTTGAATCTCTGCTCTATCACACATTTTTACACTTTTACTGGTAGGTCATAAGAGTGCCACACAATGCCAGTAAGCTCCCACAGTAAGCTAAAATGTTACTGTATGTTGTCCTTGTAGCGGAGTTCTTGAGAGCGAAAGAGAGAGAGAGAGCAAGAGGAAGAGTATAGTATAGAGGGAAAGTATAGAGGAAATTGTAAATTAGTTTAATGAGTATTTTGTTAATGTAGGCCCAAATTTGGCTAATGAAATTGACCTCCCTACAGATGGTGAAACTTATTCTGATTCACCATCAAACAGCAACTCAATGTCCTTGGTGGTGTTTGTGAGAGTGATGTGCTAGAAGTGGTTAGAAAGTTTATGTCAACTATAAAAGAAGTATTTGACTCTGTCCTCAAACCATTCACTTATTTATGTAACAAATCCTTTTTGACTGGTATTTTTCCTGATAAAATGAAAATGGCCAAGGTGGTTCCAATCTTTAAAAGTGGTGACATACATACTATATCAAATTATAGACCTATATCATTGCTACCTCAATTTTCAAAGATACTCGAAAAATTCTTTGTAAATAGACTTGATGGCTTTATTGAAAAATATGGATTATTGAGTGACCATCAATATGGTTTTAGGAGCAATAGATCAACATCCTTAGCAGTAATAGATTTTGTGGAAAATATATCAACAGCAATTAATGAAAAACAACCCTCAATCCCTACCCAATCCCCCCTCCCGCTGTGCACGCCCGGCGCCACTCCTACGTGATGGTGACGGCAGCCGACTAGTACGCGTGCTGGAGGGGGGAGCCTAAGACTGTCTCATCACCAAAGTCCTATCCCCCAGCTGACGGCATTGTAGTTAGTGTCATAAATCCCCGCCCCTCCCGTTGCTGCAACTGTGGTTTCTGGACAATCTATCCTCCCTCCCTCCCGCCTGGCGCAACGACACCCCGGTGTTGCTGCAGCCGACTATCGCATATGGTGTCTCAGGCATTCTGTAGTCGACATGTGTCAACAAATGTACATGCCTGTTTGAATTTATGTTGTGCCGTTGTTACTGTAAAATGTAATGATTGTGATATGATGTTGTTAATGAGACGATGAGCTGTATGTGTGTGTCACTGGAATTTCCCCGTGAGGGATTAATAAAAGATATCCTTATCCTTATCCTTATTTATTGACTTACGTAAAGCATTTGACACAATTGATCATTCCCTGCTTTTACAAAAAAATGGAACGGTATGGAATAAGAGGTGTTACTCATCATTGGTTAAGAAGTTATCGAGATAATAGGTTTCAATATGTAAATATTAATAATACAGAATCACATCTTAGAAGAGTAACTTGTGGTGTTCCACATGGTTCCGTATTGGGACCCAAGATATTTATACTTTATTTAAATCATATTTTTACAGTATCGAATATTTTGAAAATTGTTACGTTTGCTGATGATACTAATTTACTTTGTTCAGGGGAGGACATAAAAGAATTATTGAAAACAGTAGAAAGGGAATTGATAAAGTTAAAGAAATGGTTTGATAGGAATAAGTTGTCTCTTAATGAAAACAAAACAAAATGTATGGTATTTGGTGGTGTTCCTACCAACTGTGAAATTAAACTGAATTTAAATGGAACCGAAATTGAAAGAGTATATGAAACAAAATTCTTAGGTGTGATTATAGATCACAAACTCTGTTGGAAGCCACATATACAATATAACAAAGGCAAATTAGCCAAATCTGTTGGCATTCTGTACAAAACAAGGGAGCTGTTAAACCAGAAATGTTTGCATATATTGTATTTTTCACTTGTGGTGCCATACATGTCATATTGTGTTGAGGTCTGGGGGAATGTTTATAAAACAAATATAGATCCTATTATTAAACTACAGAAAATAGCTATTAGAATAATAAATAAAGCTAGTTATCTTGAATCGACAAATCCATTATTCATAAAGTCCTGCACATTAAAATTTGTAGATATGGTTTACATAAAAACCTTGGAGATAATTTTTCGTGCTAAGAGTAAGAACCTACCAGCTTGTATTCAATGTCTCTTTCAACCAAGAGAAGGAAAGTATAATTTAAGAGGGTTGTGTATTCTTAAAACATATAAAAAGGTAAGAACTAATGTAAAAGCTAGATGTGTTTTAAATTTTGGGAGTTAAATTGTGGAATAGTCTTATTGACGGGTTGAAGTTGAGTTGTGTACCTCTCAGGGGAGATTTAAAAAGGCCCTGAAGGATAAAATAATTCAGGAGTACAGTTTTGAGTAAAACATCAAACATTTATTTTCTCTTTTCTTTTTTCTCTTTGAAAAATAAAAATAAAGTTATATCTTGCAGCATATTTTAAAATTTTCTTTCTTATATTAAAGTATATTTAGTTTTTAAGAATTGTAAAGGACAGGCAAAAATAAGCATGTGCTTCAGCCTATTCCTTTTTTCGGTCATTGAGTTTGGATTTTGTGTGTGAGCTTACTTTGAATATGTACATTTGTGATGTTTTCTTTTTTTCTTTTCCTTTTGAAAGTCCACACATGTGTGTTTTTGATTTATCTGTAAACAAATACCGAAAATAAAACTATTCATCATCAAGAGAGCAAGAGAGAAAGAGAGTGAGCAGAGAAAGAGAGAAAGAGAGAGTGCGAGAGAGCATTTCCAGTAATAGCCCTGGAACAAGCAACGTTATTATATTTATTGTGTTTGATCATTTATATTGGCTATTTAGCTTGTAACTGAGTCTGTCAACAAACACAGCTGGCTCCAACATTGTTGGAAATGTGGTCAACAAGCTCACAGTCTAACTAACTTAGGACTGCCCCAAACTATTTCAACATTTCGGAGGGCATCAGTCATACTCTCATATTTTTTCTGAAATAACATTGGCCTAATGCATTGGTCTTTAGTCAGCTTTTTCTTAATTTCAATAGAATTTCAATCTTCCGTATCTTTATTGATTATCATAATATGATACTGAATATATGTCTGAGTCTTGATAATGGAAAAAGAAAAAGAAGAAGAATACAAAACATATATATTTTGGGACACTCAATGTATACATTGGGACGATTCAAATATGTTTTGTATTTATCTTGTAATACAATTATCATGTAACTATTCCATTCAAAATGGTTTCCTTTATTTAGATTTTTAACACTGCTGCAAGGAATCCTTTTTTGATTCATGTAAAAATATACAGTATATACATTTTTGTTTACTATGTGTATCGTTGATGAAGGCATAGTAAAAATCCATACCTTTGCATTGATATATGATGGTATACCTTCCAGCCCTATCCCTGATACTGGCGTTTTGGGGATAAAACATGATAACTCATAGTTTTCATTAAAACAAGCCAGAGTTACACCCTTCATCAAAATACTGACCCTGGCCTGAACCCGACCATCATAGATAACTACCACCCTGTCTCTCTGCTCTCTTTTCTCTCTAAATCACTCGAACGTGCCGTATCCAACCAGCTCACTGATTATCTACAACAGAATAGCCTCCTTGACCCAAATTGATCAGGCTTCAAGACTGGCCATTACACAGAGACGGCCCTCATAGCAGTCACAGAGGCAAGAATGAAAGCCCTCTCCTCTGTCTGATTCTCCTGGACCTGTCAGCATCCTTCGACACAGTCAACCATCAGATCCTCCTCACATCCCTTGCAGGAGGAGTTGTAGGTTATGTGCTGGCATGGCTGTTATCCTATCTCAATGTCTGCTCCTACCAAGTACCATGGAGAGGCACCCTGTCAGCCCCCTGCTCCTTAAAAACAGGTGTCCCCCCAGGGCTAAGTCCTAGGACCGCTCCTCTTCTCTCTCTACACCAAATCTGGGTAACATTATCACTTCTCGTGCCTTCTCATACCACTGCTATGCTGGGAACACTCAACTCTTCCTCTCCTTTCCTTCCTCTGATACCCAAGTCTCTAAATGTATCTTGTCCTGCCTGTCCAACATTTCCGCGCTGGGTGATGACCAACCACCTCAAACTGAACCTGAGCAAAACGGAGCTGCTTCACTTGCTGACTGAATCCTCCCCCCTGCCCCAATCTTTCAATCACAGTGGAGAATGTAGCCATGAGTCCATCCCTGAACAATGCCACTTAGCATTAATGGTAAATGGACTAATATATAGACTCATATAATGGATTAATCACTGGTGCCTACTATAAGCATTTACAAGGAATTTCAGGACCCCTACATATTTGGTATTGATGTTAAAATAATCTTCATAGCTTTAATTTAAGCCGAACAAAACTCTAAGCGATGAACACAGAGATCCTCTTGCCTATACAAGCCTCAATGCCTGTACGTTCCTTCTTGGACTTGCTGTGACCTCTAAAAATGTCATAGACAAAATGTTCAAACTGGGATCCTTCGAGCAACCTAATGCTTCACATCAGTTTTAATAGTACCGTCCAATAGTACCTTCATTTAGGAGGGTATTTGGTGGTTTCAAATAGATTAGGATAATTTCACTTTTCTTTCTTTCTTTTTCTTGTCATAAATTATATAACACTGGACACCTACAGTAATCAATGTGCAATCTCAGTCATGCGAGCCGCAGGATTTTTTTCCATAGCCTCTGTTTGCGAAGACGCTCTCTGATTGGCTAGGCCGGGTACAGCGAAGAAGAAAAGACCCTCTCCGACTGGTTTAGCTCCGAAGGGTCTCTTCCGCCTTGTACATATATTCTCTGCTTCGAAGTGGTTATGCTTAGGCATTCTTTCGAAGTGGTTATGCTTAGGTGGTTATGCTTAGGCATTCTTTCGAAGTGGTTATGCTTAGGCCCTCTTTCAACGTGGTTATGCTTAGAGTTAGGGGTTAGCCAATCGGAGAGCGTCTTTTTCTTCTTTGCTGCGATCAAAGAGCGTCTTCGCTCACAGAGGCTACGGAAAAAAATCATGCATGCAAGCCTACATCAACACTGGAATAGCATTTACACCCACTCCCAAAGTTACTTGCAATGTTCGCTGGCAGCTAAAAGTTCTTAGCATGCATGCTAGACGTTGCCCTCTGGTGGTCGGAGGCGGTGCTGGTTAGCTAGCATGGCAGCTAATTATATAAATTCATGTTGATAGCTTCTTAAGAGTACAGTAGAACTGTTGCAAGCTCAGCATCACTGTCAAATAATTGTATTGCCTTTTTCTGGGATTGAGCTGATGAACCTGGGTTAAATGTTATTGTAACATGTTTTTTTCACAGAAATAAAAATAACTTTTAACCGCAGAGATAAATCTTGCGGTCTCGTCAATTCTCTTTCGTTCTCATCGGCCTCGTCATGTTTCTGCTGTAATCTTACCAAGGTACCGACATCGTGATTGGATAACAACACTAAGGATCATATAATGTTATAGATGACTAATATCCCGCTTGAAACAATCCACTGGAATATTCAAACACAGTAATGTAATATCAAGTCAAGGCACTTTTATTTACTGTATGCACATTAAAAAAACAACAAGGAGTTGAGCCAATGTGCTTTCCAGTCAATAAGTACAATAAAATACATTGCAATAACAAAAACAAAATGACACACCGCCCCAGTATGAGATGTGCCAGCAAAACAGTACAACACCAATAGAGTACAGTACAGATATACAATAAAATAATAAAATAACGTAAAATAGGATAACAACAGGCAACCTCAAACTGCACTAAAAGCAAGAGAAGAAAGGTGGCTCTTGTTGTGATTTAAAGTTGTCAATAGTGGGACAGGACTTAATGTGAGATGAGAGACTGTTCCAATCTGGGGACAGCAACATGAGTGAGCGACTGAGAGGAGTCGTCGTGAGGATATCACAGACATAATTACTTTCAGGCAATTCTGAGTTACTTTGCCTCCAAGGTCTATAGCATATACACTTAAACTATTTGTGTTTTATTTTCATGTGCATCCATTATTTAAAGATGTGTAAACTTGTGTTTGTGTCTTATATTTTAATTGCCCCCTTTCCCTTCAAACATGCCTCTGAGTAACCCAACAAGTAGTCATTTTTTGAGGTGTGAGTTTTCTCAAATATTTCATTAGAATGTTGAGTTCTCACGATTCCAATCACACAGGCTGGTTACGTCTCAACAGCACATTACACCAGGTGGACATTATTGGAAATATGCAGGATTGCTTATGACCCAACGATAAACAAATGGGTCACCCCACCACTAAAAGACAAAAAAACAATGGAGATAATGTTTTAGTTGTCTCAGCTCCATAGCCGGCCTTAGCTAGACAATAGGGCTGCTAATGATCATTTTGGTCAATATTGAGATCACAATTATTTTACACGATTACTCATTGACATTGGCTTTATTTGAACAGGGACAGCACACATTAATGAACATAAAGTAAATGTGTGAGAGTGTTATCCAAAGCTAATTTTCAACTGTTGTCCCTGGGCCTGGTGTTAAAAAGCTGCGCTAAAATTTTGCATTTATTGAACTTTTTTTTTGTAATTTCTTTTATTGTCTTTTTAACAGTGGTTTTTATTTTTAACAGTAGAATTCCAGAATGGTTTCATCACAATTATCTTGTTTTCATAAATGTTTGAAGCTAAAATTGGATTAATTGCTGAGCCCTAAAATACAACCCCCCAACAGTACAGACGTTTGCAATATCTGTCATCCCAAATCCACTTGCAACTAGCCTCCATGCTTGAAGTTAGAGGCAGCCAAGTGATGGGAGGAAGGCCAAGTGTTCTGAGAAATTTCCTGGCTGGACATCACACAAAACGCCAGAGATTTTTTTTGTCCACCTATGGTTGTTAAACTTGTTACGAGTGCAGGTAAGCAATGCGAGTCCAATTGAGGAAATAACGAGAGGCAGAGAAGGGGTTGCTCTTTCTTCGATCGTGTCTTTTAATATAAGAACACAGAGAGCAAATGGAATACAAGGAAAGACGCCGGGCGTCAACTGAGAGAAAGGTAGTTACAACAACAGGATAAATAATAACAGCGAGAAGGTCAGCACTTTCTCCAGCTCCTTCCACACGAACGACAATCTGAAGCCTTGACAAAGACAGAGGGAAACAATGAGTCAATATATAGTCACATACCAACATTCCAAGGCATCAATCAATGACAGGCAATTGACAGCTCGTGACAGAAACCAGTGGTGACAGTTCAATCACTGACACAGCAGTGAATAGGGCGTGACCAACAATGTGTGCAGATACCAACCACCAGGTGAATAACTCCAGAATGACAGTTGGGTTCCTATAGGTCAAGAACCCAGAACGTTACAATGGTAGATGCAGTGAAATGTGTCCCTCAGCTTGTCCAAAGAGCCATGTCCATGTCCACGGGGGCCCTGAGTATAGAGTGACAGATGCTGAATACGCAGCGTCAGTACCACAAAATGGACACCCATCTGGTCAGTGGGGGGACAAAGTTGTGACTTGAAAGTCACACGAAGTGTGAATCACTTGATGTACAGTACGGTCGCATGGGGATGGGTGTCATAGCAGTGTTGTCTTTAGGTTTTACAGAACACGTCTGTTCATGTTTAATGCATTACTAGTCATTTAAGCGACTCGAACTGTCTGCGATGCTGTGAATAAATTCTCTCCCCTAGACGAATGTATAATTCGAAACAAAAAAAACAAAACAAGAAAAAAAACACTAAATCTGATTTACACCTGTGCTGCCGCCTCCTGGACGGACGTTACTACCGTCAAAGATGATAGAGAAGAAAAGAGAACTCATTAAAAGCAGCGCCAGTGGGGTGAAAATGGAACGAAGGGGGCGGTAACTGTGTGCAGCGCTTTGAATGCGTGTGAGATACAGTAGTAGAGTAGCATGGTCTCCTAAAGTGTAAGGGTATCAGAATCAAAATATGAATCTGGAAAGAAAGGTCTTTATTGCCAAGTAGTTTTCACATAAGGCGTTTGATTTGGTCGGACAGACAATTACAGTAGAATAAAATAAAAAGGTGGAATAAAATAAAGGGGAATATAAACTAAATAAAAATAGAAGCATGGAATATAATTATAATATCAAAGGGGGAAAAATAGACCAGGGCTGTACAACTGTGCACGATGTGTGTGTGTGTGCGCGCGCGTGTGTGTGAGGAGCGGCAGTAACAGCCAGCCAATGCCGCATCTTGTGTAGCTCACGTGGCGAATTGCAGGATACGATCCCGAGTTGCGCCGTCTCTCTTTTTGAATGGTCTCTGTGACCGGCCGCGCAGCAGCGACTGTACACTATAAACGAACGGACAGCTTATGAGCCGCACTCAGAGCGAGAGAGCGCCGCACACGCACTAAGCAGGAGCGGGATGGTGATGGTGATGATGATGGCACGGAGGAGAGCACCGCAGCAGCTCGTGGTCCTTCTCCTCCTCCCGGGGCTCCTCTGGTCCACAGTCCAGGCGAGCAGAGGAGGAGGAGGAGGAGGAGGAGGAGGAGGGGGGGCGACCGCGGACGAGGAGCGGGGCAACAAGGAGAACGACGCGGACACCCCGTGCGAAGTTAAAACCGTTACCGTGTCCACCCTGCCCGTACTCCGGGAGAATGAGTTCAGTTTCACCGGCGGTGGCTCGGGGAACGTGGTCGGAGGAGGAGGAGGAGGAGGAGGAGGAGGAGGTGGTGGAGCAGGTGGAGGGGAATCCCGACTGCTTTTATTCGTAAGAACAGACCTACCTGGACGAATTTCCGTTATGGATGATTTGGACAACACGGCTCTCCCCTACTTCACACTCGGTAAGAGAATTGTGTCACGGTACAGTAAACTCACTGTCCCCTCTCTCTCTGCACGCAGTGGTACCCATACACGCACGGGGACCTTCGCACCACACGCACAGTGTAAACGAGGTTGAAACCTTGCTATAGCCCCTTGGTGTAAACTCACTCCTAAGTTAAATACCCCAAACCCCCCCCCCTTCGCCACCTGAATTGGATGCTTTGCGGCTGGAGGAGGAAAGGATGCTGCTGCGTGTCGGTGGAGAGGACAGGTGCCGAGCGCCAAGTGCCTGCTAGAGTAGACCACCACCGGCCGTTACACAGGCAGCTTTGGCAAATTATATAGTATTGTTTGTGCATGCATGTGTGTGTGTTCAAGCGTCTTTTTACAATTATATTATTTACTTTTATTTTTTTTTATTTTTTTTTATTTTTTTACAAGTCTGTAATTGTCCCGTTACCTCCCCTGTTAACCGCCTCCTCTGTTAATTGTCTTGGTAATGATTAAGCGGTTTCCTTCCAACGAGAACACGTACAGGCAGTGGTCCAGGGATGAGAGGGGATGTCGGTGCGAGGCACCTGCATGGCGTTGTTGTTGTCACCCCCCCCTCCCCCCCCTCCTCCTTTCTCTTAGTTAATAGCTACTGAACCCCGTGAAGCAGCCTGTGGGTCCCTAAATAGGGATTAGCGGCACAGCATGGAAAACCAACCAAAGTAACCACTACTCATCATTAGATGCCTTACCACACACACGCGCACACACACACACACACACACACACACACACACACACACACACACACACACACACACACACACACACACACACACACACACACACACACACAACCAGCTCTCTCTCTTTTGTGGCATGTGACAAATTATGATTTAAAAATGTCATATGCATATCGCTATGTATCAGGCACCATGCAAGGAATGCAATTTAGCCATGCAAATGTGCATGAAATTGGTATTTTGTCCTTATACAAACACATTATTCATAGCAGACACTAACACTGTTGTTGTTGGTGTTGTTGTTGTTTTTGTTGTTGTTTTTGTTGTTGTTGTTGTTGTTGTTGTTGGAGGAAGGATAATAAAGGCATGCAGAAGGCACAACGTTTTCAAGGACTTCAGGGAGCCACACCAGTGTGTGCAATGCTTCATTTAGCATTGACCATAGACATAGACCTTTTCATTAGAAAACTGCATATTCATTCAATCTATAATGAATCACTTTAAACAAGAATATAATTTGGATTCCGCTTGACATATCAAACCGTTTCATTTTGAATCAAAATCGATTCTCAAAATCCCAAGAACAATCTTTTAAATCTACGTGTTAAGATTTCAGCCAAACATTATGTCCAGCAGCGCTCCCCGTCCCGAGGGTGCATCTGTTCTGCCTCTGGAGCTCAGTCTCCACTGAATATTACTACGGAAACTCAGTTGACCAAATCCCACCTCTTTTGACAACAATGGCCGGTGAATCAAGCCTAATTGAGTCGATATTGAATCAAAATCAACTTCAATCAGGTAATGATTGAATGATGAGCACAATCCCAGATAACAATAAGACTTGTGTCAGTCTAGTCTACAGGTCACACCTCCCCAGCTAGTCCCTCCAGGTAACAATACTCGTGTCAGTCTACATGTTTGTTTGATTGATTGATTGAATTGATTGAAAACTTTATTCAGATTGCATAATGGGTACAATACAGTACGGCTCAATACACACAATTGTTAAGGGGATGCAGACCAGAGAAAGACTTTCGTCTTGTTTACATCAGGGTCCCCCATTTTCAATTCATCGTAACATTTATGACATACACAACATACAGATATACAGTACTGTTAAGGCCCTCCCATAGTCGAGCAGACTGTACACAGAGCAGACTCCGCGGAGGTCCGCTCGACTATGAAAGCTCAAAGAGTCCAGTGGACCTCCGCGGAGTCTGCTCTGTGTACAGTCTGCTCGACTATGGGAGGGCCTTTACATCCAGACATTTATGACATACAAGATATACAAAAACAGTACTGTTTAAGAGACAGAGTTTCTAAAAGAGAGTATACATTTGAGGGGGAAGAAACTGTACATTGGAGTGGGTTGGTGGGTGGATATATTTACAGGGCCAGTTTCTAATTGCAGCCTCCCGTAGGTGCTCTTTGAGAGCGGTTTTGAAGGTGGGTAGGGATTCACATTCCTTTACAGCTGTGGATAGGGCGTTCCACATTGATGTGGCATAATTGCTAAACGTGTTTAGTCCCTTGTTTGTGCCGAATCTGGGTTGAACATGATTTGTGGAGCTCCCTCTGGTGTTGTGGTCGTGGTATTCACTGACCTTTAGGAAGTATTTCGACATGTACATGGGTACCTTAGTGGTGTAGTGTATCTTGTAGACCAGGCCCATTGCAAGTCACACCTCCACACCTAGTCCTTCCAGACAACAATACTAGTGAGTAGACAAAGTCTCATATGTATGTCTTTCAATATGTCCATGTGCCTTGCCTTTCAGATGACACTGTAACACTGTTAAGTTCTGTGTCTTTGCTGGTCACTATATCAGCCAGGAGCATTGTTGTTATGCATGAAAAGAGTCTATATACACAGACTGCATCAAGAAGGGAGATATGCTGATCACTGAGTTTTGGTATTGTATTCATAGGATTTAATCGCAGACACCTTGGTCTCGACAGGTAATTGCAATCAAATGACGGCTGATTATCATTTAATGACAACCGTGGCCAATGAGCTGTGGCGTTGCACCATATTGGTTGGCATGACACATCACGAGAGCGCTGACATCAGGCTAATCACTGGCTATCAGTGTTGGAGAAGTCCCACAATGCTAAAGCCTGATTCCGAGAGCCAGACGTACAGTAACATGTGGGACTCTGAGATCAAAGTAAAGTGATTGATTCAGAGACCATTTCACACATAAGATACAGTAGGTGTTAGATCTCTCTAATACGGGGGAACTAATATTCCTAGTAATATGTAATAAGTAATAAGTAATGGTTCAGGTGTATGTTGGTCTGTAAAAGTAGTGGATCTGATTCGAGATGTATACAGATACTGGTGTTGGACAGTGCTCTTGTCAGTCTACAGGTCACACCTCTCACCAGGCCACTACCTGATTAAAATATACAGATACTGGTGTTGGATACCAGGCTAATAATAAGCTCTATCGATACAGGTAGTACATCTATAGATCCTTCTGGTACTCCGTATTGTCCGCTACTTAAATCTTAACTTTAATTGCCAGACCCGAGATATCTCGGGTTAACTCGCCATGCGTTGGACGCCAGAAACCGAGATATCTCAGGGTTTGGTCGTTTTTTCTTTTATTCGCTATTTGTATTCATTATTCATCCACTGACCTCGGTGTTGCCATAGGAAGGGATTTTGAGATCGCCAAAGTGCAATACCGGCCGCATCCTGCCAGATGGCAGTGTCGCGCACCCTTTGAAACCTTATATCTAACTCTGTGTTACACTGAAATGTCTCCGGGCACTATATTTAGACGGAGCCGAGTAAGTTGTTTCATCCGAGCATTTCGAAATACATCTGGCACACTCGATCCATAAGTTGTGCCAAATTATGTCCGGGACCAGATGAACACCAATACTGGAAATCATGATCAGACAATTGGAATATTCTTTTTGGAATACCACCGACCACAGGTAAGGACTATCTGACATCAATTTCAGCTTGATCCAACAATGTTTTGATATCCATCCAGCTGATCAGCGTCTGTAGTGTTCAACACAAATGCCGTTACTGGCCATCAAAGCATAAAAAAACGACCCCCGCCCCCCCCTTTCATACATTCATGATGAAACATAATACCTATTATATACATTTGATTTGGAAATAGTAGCATGTCCAGGCAAGAAACGCCAATGCTTATAGTAGAATTCACGTTGCGCCCTATTACTCGCTTCCCAGGAATGATCCCGGATCACTCTGAAATTATACTTATATTCACCACGGGATAACGCGTGAATGTATGCATGAAAAAATTATCTCTTTTTTGCATCTTGGACGGAAGAAAGTCAGTGTCAAATGACCATAGTATTGTCCCCATAGCTATAATATAGAGCTCTACAAACAAGGTGACGCACTCCTATCTTTAACTCAATCAGCGCCAGAGGGCGCTGTGTACTGTGTGGTTAAAAGGCCAGCATTCTAAAGTATAGGAATATGTGGCAGTGTTTGCAGGGCTATAACTTATATATTATAGCTATGGATACAATACTATTGCCCATTTGACATCGAGTATCTATCGTTCAATATGTGAAAAAGAAAAAAAAATGTCATCCATACATTCCCGTTTTATACCGTGGTGAATATAAGTATGGTTTTAGAGCGGTCTACGGTAATTCATGGGAGGCTGGTAATAGCCCCCAACGTAAATGCATTGGCGTTCCGTCCCTACACACGCTACAATTTAAAAATCAAATGCATATGATAGGTATTATGTTCCATCATGAATGCATGAAAGGGTGGGGGGGGGGGGGGGGGGGGGGTCGTTTTTTGATGCTTTGATCGTCACCAACGGAATACGTTATGGACTAGCCTTACACACATATGCTCGGATCACAATGGAGGCATGCTTTGATCAACGCAAGATTAATATCATATAGCCCTTACCTTGACTAGGATGTGCCCCAAAAAGAATATTCCAATTATCTGATTGCGAGTCCCAGTATTGGTGTCGACGCACAGCCCAAGACACAGAGTGAGTTAATCCGACTATCATCGGGTCTGGCGCGGAATGAGTTAAAGCGTGGCATAGCTACAATGGCGCTGAATGAGTGGTCGGTATTTTGGAATTGTTATTGTTGGTGGAAAAAGTGTTAAAAGTGCCTCCTCAAAACAGGTTCTGTGAAAGAAAGGGAGACGTCCTGCGCTGAGTTACGGTTACGTGAAAGAGACATGTTCTCATGCGGTCCGAGAGAGAGGGGGGGGGGGGGGGGTCCGGGTGAGTGAACTTGACCCTTTTAGCATGTCAGCCGATCTATCTCTGTTACGACCGTGCCTTGACAGCAATGCTGTTATGTTTGCGAGCATGGAGCTGACAGCGGGGGAAATAGCACCCTGTACCGTAAAACACACTGAACGCAACACGCACGCTGTAGCCTTTATGTACAGCGCTATACAGCCCATGTAGCAACACACACTTACATGTGAATGCCAGATCCAATCAACATGATGCGGGGGGAGCGACCGACCACGATGGGGTTATGATGATGTACTGTATATCTTCCAATTTCGAGTCAGGGGGGGGGGGGTGTATTGGTGTGACATAGATATGCTCCACGCGACGGAGTTGGTCTTGCGTAGCCAAAGCAAACGTACTGTATTACAGTGGAGGTCAATGAGGAGAGAATTGGAAATCTAAATCCATATGAATGGCTCATTATTTAGTTCCCGGCCCCCCCCTCTCTCTCTCTCTCTCTCTCTCTCTCTCTCTCTCTCTCTCTCTCTCTCTCTCTCTCTCTCTCTCTCTCTCTCTCTCTCTCTCTCTCTCTGTATTAAGAGTGCAGACTAAACAGTCTGCAGGAAGGGGAAACGGGCGGTCTGATGCCCAGAGCATTAAGCTAGTAAATCACTTTCTATTCTCATTAAGGACAGCCTGACGACCGGTGAGTGAGGCCCCCTCTGTCCTCCCCATTTGTCTGGGCCAAGTAGCAAATCTGCTGCCTTCGCCCGCCCCCTGTGCATGACTGCACCATATTGAGGGAGGAGGAGGAGAATAACGTGGGGGGGGGTGTTCATCAGGTCTCGATTTAGGTTGGCGCTGGAGCTCAATCACAGAGGAGGGGTGCAGAAGCTGAGGTTTTCCAACGTTTTCCTCACAGGCTGAGGGGCTCCATGGGACATTGTTATTTCCGGCGTGTCTACCGGGAGGGGATGCGTGTCTTCCCTCCGTGCTCAGGGACAGTTGGAACAGTGAAATTCACAAGGGCTTGTCCTCCTTGGCTGAAGAGATTCAAAGTCGATTAACGCTAATAGGATTTTGTCGAGTAATCGATTCGTTGATTTAATAGATTCATCTTAACATTTTCCAGGAAATAGCTCGTTCAGGGTTAGCGGTCGACCGGCTTTTCAGTGGACGCCGCCGATATTTAGGGATATATATAATTCAGATATTTCATTATTATTTATTTCAATGGATTTAATGACTTTTAATGATTTTAAATACATTAAATGGAATAGAATAATACATTTGGTTATGCTGTAGATTTCAGAATGTGACAAGGAGCGTATTTAAGGGAGAGCAGGGTACAGTTTGTCAGAAGCGATGTCAATCAACTGTGTTATTCTATACATTATATAACATAATATATATTATTAGGGATGCACCGAATGGGAAATTCTTGACCAAAACCGATACCGAAAATAGGAAACAGCTGGTCGAAAACCGGAAAGGCCTAAAATGATTAATATAAATATATATATATAATTTTTAAATTTTTTTTTCAGCTACCTGATTATGGCAAAAGACATGATTATGGCCAAACTTAACTTAAATAATATTAATAATCACTATTATGGGCCCATAAAACATTTATTCAGCACTTTTGAATGCATACATAAATTCCAGACTGACTGCTGAAAGATTGTACAATTTAAACATTTTCTCTTTGCATACAACAAAATGGAAGCATTGTTAGCTAGCTTAACGCTAACGTTAGTTAAAGGTTTTTTAACCGCGACGGGCATATAGTAATGGCGAGGATATAAAGCATGTTAAAGACGCATTTATTGGATGCGTTGCTCACGGAGTTTACATAGAAACAGTGCGACTCCCAAGAGGAGTTAGTTATCACAGGCTGCAGAACGCAGGAAGAGCTGCCAAGCTGCTCACGTTATACGTTGCACATGCTATGTCTGTATCTGCGTTTTGATTACGTCATCACAACAACACTATAGGTTACGAACGTTACATAACCCTGTTCTTTGACATTCAGTGATATATTTTCGGTGCTAAAACTCTTTCGGCCAAAAGCCGAAAGTGCCTTTTTAACCATTTTCAGCCGATAATTTTCGGTGGCCGAATATTCGGTGCATCCCTATATATTATATATAAGGCTAGCTAGTAACCAAATTCACAATATTCAGACAGGCGTTTAAGTACAGCTACAAACTGTGAAACAGATTCACCCTCTTCTTGGTTCCTTTTATGGAATCTGAAACGCTCTGCAATGACCAGTGGCTTAGGAGAGTAGTGATCTTTTAATATTCGTCATAGGACTTGTTCCCTGGCTTCTCCGGTTGCACTAGACTGCGCAGTAGGTTATATGTTTTTGCTCCCATAACACTTAAAAATGGTGGTACCATGATATCCTCTTCTATCTTATTAGCAAGTGCAAAATACTCAAACCTCTCGGTGTAAGAACTCCATTGTTCTGTGTCCTCGTATGGTCCAATATGTCCAAACAGTGCAGCCATCTTCAAGCAATTAGTCTTATCCTTGTTTCGTTTGAGTTACTGTCTTTGGTCCTGGCACCATCCTTCCCTCTTCATTTACTCAGTCTCCTTCCCATCGCGGATATTTCACCTTTTGCTTTTATTCCGCCCGCAACAGTGTCAACAGTTTTAGATTCGATTTGCTGTAATTCAGGATGGACATGACGTGACGTGTCATCATTTAGAAAAGACGATAGTGACAAACATTTATAGCAGGCTGCATGAGAGTTATAGTACAACTTTTTCACCACCTTCCCAAAACTGTCCCCGAAGCATATTTTTGTATGTTTGTTCATGATAGTTGTTACGAGCCAAATAGCCTATCACATAAAATAAATAATAATTGTGTTCACTCGCATTGCACAGCCTGCTCATATCATCTACCAAGTGACAACATTAGAGTGGACAACACTGTAATAGAGCGGAGATTGTCCCGCGAATCCATTACTTACTATCTCTCATTAAACACACAAACACAGGCAGAGGGAGAGAGACAGGCAACCACACAAGTTAGATTAGATTCAAATTCATTGTCATTATACAGCACAAGTACAGTACCACGACTCTGCAGAAACGTCATGTTAGCTCGAAGCCCATAACATTCGTTCCCCCAAACGTTTGCTGGCAAGTCCTCCTGTTGACGTAAGCCCACTTGTTGAATCTCTAGTCTAAACCATTAGCAAATGCAATCGACTGTAACGTTGGGTATCTTATATCTATCTAGGTCGTCCTCGGACGGGCCCTCCATCGGTGCTTCCAGTCATCCCGATCCTCCATGCATCTGGCTAGCTCGCCGGTGCTTTCTGTTCCCGCATCTCTCCTGAGTACGTCCACGTAGGTTAATGTGGGACGTCCTCCTGATCGATGCCCGTGTGTTGGTTCCCACAGCACAAGTTTGCTGGTTGGCATCTCATGGTGTCTCTGGCAGTGACCTGCCAGCCTCATTCTCCTGACTGCCACTTTATCGCTCACCTTTAGCACCCCCCCATACAAGATTGCATTAGTGACATGCTCATCCCTGTTGATGTTGAGCACCACGCGCATCATTCTGGTGTAGCACCCATCCAAGGACTTCTGCAGGGTGGGCTTCAAGGTCCAGCATTCACTGCCATACAAAAGGACAGACTCAACTGTTGCATGAAAGAAGTTGAGCTTGATTTGACGGGGGAGGTTGGATTTCCACACACTGGTCATGCCGTTCAGAGCCCTCCACGCAAGCGCCTTCCTCACTTTAAGGTCTTGCTCGGACGAGTTGACCCACGAGCCCAGGTAATTGAAATCACTGACTTCCTTTAGAGCAGAGCCTCCTGTTGTCCTTAGACACTATATAACTATCAATCAATACTATAGCAGTGATTTGAGATGATAGGAGAGGTGTGTTGCTCTACTACTGCTGGCAAACTTTGCACTGGCTGACGACTTTGCACTAGTTTTTCGAGCCCTGTAATCTAATTTAGCTGTAGTTTAGCTGGTTGAAGGCTTTGTGGTTCCATTATAATTCCTAACTAACATTATTTGTAAACATTATGTTAAGAGTGGCCAATTAAATAATTGCAACTAATGGAATAAGAGAGGGGAAGCAGCTAATGGAATAAGAGGGGGAAGCAACTAATGGAATAAGAGGGTGAAACAACTAATGGGAAAAAAAGGTATAATTTTGAGTTTTTTTATTTTTTTAACAAATGTTTTTTTATTTTTATTTTTGACATTACACACAAACATTAACAGTAGAAATCCACTATAAATCACAGGACTATTACCGATATAATACTAACAATAATGGCAGCCCAGTTTTTAAATCAAAATAGCTGTAGATTAAAAATATACACAAATTAATTACAATACAATACATATAATTTTGAGTTTCATGATGCAAATGGAAGCTGTTATTATCTTCCATGCGCTCATGAGCAAGGTTCAGGACCCTGTAACATTTAAAAGGCTTCTGCTGACCCCCCCCCCAAAAAACAACAACACACTACAGTATTGTCACACCCAGGGGCGGGGCTAGGGGGTGGCTACTTGGGCTCAAGCCCCGAATGTTTTCTGAAAAACCCCCGAATCTATTTACATTTTTTTTTTTTTTTTTTTTTTTCATGAAAATATGTTTGCACCAGATTAGCTAATTTCCATCTGTGGTCTATCCAGCTGCTAACTGTATTTGAGTGAGTTAAGTCTTGGTGTCATGGTAGACTCAGACCTAAGCTTTAAATCACAATCAACAAGTTGACAAAAACTTAATTCTTCCACCTTAGAAACATATAGCTAAAGTACGGCCATTTATAAATCAAAAGGACGCTGAAAACCAGATCCATGCCTTTATCTCAAGCCAACTCGACTACTGTAATGCACTCCTTACCGGCCTCCCGAAAAAATACGATAACTATTTTATTGCAATGCACTATTGCATTATTTTATTCTATTTTACTAACTATTTTATTGCACTGCACTATTTTACTTTGTATCAGTGAATCATAGACGCCTGGCCATAAGAGCATTCGGAGCATCTCTGCTCTCCCACTATTGAACTTGGGGGAGCATAGGTATCCTCTTGCTCCACCACTTTTTGATCATATGAAAAATATGATATATCCCCCCCCCAATATATAAATCTAACCATAACTACGTTATGGTTAACTGAGTTTTATAGTGAAAAGAGCAGCTTTATTGGTCAAGATTGAAGGCTCTATATTGCAGGAAATTGCACGTACAGGTTAATTAAATTCAAAAAAAATCTGCCGTGATCAATGATCAAACCACCCCTTGCCTGCAAAAAAAAAAAAAAAAAAAAAAAAAAGGGGGGCACCTATCTGGGCTAAGCCCCGGATCTCCTATAATCCTAAATCCGCCCCTGGTCACACCACTGACGCCTGAAGTCAAGCACACGAAACGTATCCTTGACAGACATTTTGGTATCACCTGTGATTTCCCTTGTGCTGAGCGTTTGACGCTGCGTGGCATAGGCCAGTGTGACAGCCTTTTGTCTGGCTTGTTGGATTAGAAGTGGCTTAGTTCTTCTCGCAAAGCTGACACGCTCTACCTGACATCCTAAAGAAGAACAACAACAACACTGTCGCTTTGTTTGTTTGTTTGCTTTTAGAGCAGATCGATGGGGAAAGGCAGGAGGTGTTCACCATCAGAATGACTTGATTGAATCAGTATTCCTCTCCTTCTCTCTCTCTCTCTCTCTCTCTCTCCTCTCTCTCTCTCTCTCTCTCTCTCTCTCTCTCTCTCTCTCTCTCTCTCCCTCTCTCTCTCTTTCTCTCTCTCTCTCTCTCTCTCCTATAAATAATGGCAAAATGTTGACACCCTAGGATGCTACAAAGCCTCCGGCCTTACCACACACAATCACGCACACACATAGATACACAGAGACAAACGCGCGTGCACACAGGTACACACAGACATAATATACACACATGCAAACACACACACACATACACACACGCATAACGGCAAAATGTTGACGCCCCAGGATGCTACAAAGCCTCAGGCCTTACCACACACACACACACACACACTATATACAAAGACAGACAAACACGTGTGTACGTGTGCGTGCCCACACACACAGGCACACTGATACACAGACAGAATACACACACACATGCAAACGCATACACACTCTCTCTCTCTCTCTCCTCTCCCTCGCCCCCTCATTATTCGGGTATACCCGCTCCCCGCCTCCCCCTATCATTCAGCACGGCCACGCATGATCTGTCGGTGTGCTGACGTCAGAGGGACTGTTTTTAAATGACCAGTCTGTCAGGCAGCGGGTCCCTTCTTCGCCCCCTCGGCCTGCGCACCCAGCGCTGATTTATCACCGGCAGTGTCACCGGGAATGGATGAGCGCAGAGGGCAGAGTGGAGACAGAATGCAGCAGGAGTCTTCCCTCAGCCCCCCCCCTCTCCTCCCTCACACCTACCTTCCCTATCTCTATCTATCCACCCCCCCCCCCCCCCCCATGTGTTTCCAAAGCCGCTAGGGTCGGGAAAGAATATAATGACATTGAATAATTTCTTTAGTTTTGAACGATCTGTTATCGATTCTTCAAAATCCTGAGATTGATCTTTTAATAAAAAATGTAAAATGTATAAACAGAAATAAGCTAAAAAAGGGATACAATCACAAGGTGAGACAAACGTAAGGATAACGAATTGATTAAAACACGTACAACTTGATTTACAATGGTTGGAGATGAAGGTTTTAAACTCTGCAACAGAGGGGGGGGATCTCAAGCTTTAAGGACTGTTGGAGTCCATTCCATGAGCTAGGGGGCATCATAGCAAAATCCAGATTTACCTTGTTCGAGCAAACTCTGGAGACCTTAACCGATTCGCGGCCAACCACGTATATATACGTGATTGGGAGCCAGCGCTTGACGGCCAACCACGTATATATATGTGTTAAGCTTGTTTTTGTTTTTATTCCATTTTAATATCCCGGATGTTGTCACGGAGCTGTATTTTGGCTGGAAAAGGCATATTGGGACTCCGAAAGTGCAGTACCGGCCAGATCCTGGTATTGGCGCTGTCTCGAGAATGCAGTTTCCCCTGTTGCAGACCGGGTGTCACTTATTTTTTGCTCCGAATTAACTTTTCTGTTAGCCTAAAGCTATGGCTTCACCAGATCGCCTGGAATACTTTTTGCGACGCCAAATTCAGTATGCAGTAAAGGAATATAGCATCAGCCAATGGACATATCGATCTACCAGATGGCGATCAAATAACTGGGAAATTATTTTTGGAATCCAACCGGCCACAGGTAAGAGCGATTTGACGTCAATTTCAGTCTGATCGGGCCTTGTTCTCATAGCCATCCACCCGGTCAGCGTATGATGTTGCAATAACGAATGCCGTTATTGATAATCAATAATCAGAAACGACTTCCCCCGCCCCCCCCCCCCCCTTTCATGCATTCATGGTGGAACATGATACCGATCATATGCATTTAGATTTGTAACTCTAGCTTGTGTAGGGCCGAAACGCCAATCGATTTAACGTTATTATCTTAGCGCCCTATAACTAGCTTTGCAGGAATTACCCTAGACCATTCCGGTATATAGTTCATATTCACAACGCTATAAAACGGGAACGTATTGATGAAAACTATTTCTTTATGGCATATTAACACATTCTGTGCCACGCAGTTTGCCCATCTTATACCACTCTCTGCCAGTGCTGTAAGCCTATGGAGTCGCTCACCTTCTTTGCAGGGCTATAACTTTTTAAATATTATAGCTATATCGACATTACTATGGCCCATTCAACATCGGGTATCTATCGTTCCGGATGTGGGAACGTTATATTTTTCCATTCATACATTGTCGTGTTAGTACCGTCGTGAATATAAGTATGTTTTTGGAGTGTATAGCAGTAATTCCTAGAACGCGAGTTATAGGCCCGACACATATTACACATAATCGATTGGCGTTTTGTTCCTATACACATTATATTAAAAAATTCAAATGCATATGCTCGCTATACATTATGCTCCATCATGCGTGAAGGAAAGGGGGGGGGGGGGGTCGTTTATGATTCCTTGATTGTCAGTAACGGCTTTCCTTAGTAAGACATCATACGTTGAGCAGATGGATTGCAATGAAATAAATGGACAATCGAGCTGGAATTAACGTTAGATTCCTCTTACCTGTGACCGATGCGTCTGGAGAAAATAAATTCTAATTATTTGATTATTTTTCCGTTTGTATGACGCAATAAACGCCGAAAGCATATTTATTCTTGCGTCTCGAAAGCGATCAAATGCACTCGAGTGTTTGTCTTGATCAACATAACAAGATATCTCTGCCGGAGGATTTTCCCCGATGCACAGAGCGCTACATCCGGTTTAGAGTGCAACCCGCCCGAAATCCACCGGGTGGCGGTATTGAGGCGTTGAAATATCAGACAGGGTCCAGCTGGCTCCCGGAGCCTTCCTGGATGAATTATGAATGCCAATAGCGAATAAAGGAAATAACGATCATAAAAACGAGTAAACTCGTTGTTGGCGTTATTAGATTGGCGGGCAATAACGAGTATACTAGTTCTTAGGCGCAGAACCAGCTAAATGGAAGGTTTATACTGTCAATTGACAATGACAATGGACACATAGCAATAATATAAAATATAGATTGAGCTCGATACAAACAACCTCATGCACAGTGAACACTTGTAATGAAAAGCTGGCCTCAAGCTGGCCTCATAGTCTAATCCCAATGGCCCCGAATGTGTTAAGGACCAGCCAGTCTCTAGAACAGGTTCCAAAATGCCATTCCAATAATGATGCAGTATAACGGCCTTAAAAATGAACAGATACCATCTATTTCTCAATGGATGTGTGAATATTTTAGCGAAATGTCAGTTCTAGTGGACCTCCCGATGTCCTGCAGGTGTCACTAGTTTGCCTTTGCATCGAGTTTCTTTCTGCTGAACTGCTACAGAAACTAATTTGAGCAGATTACATCTTTTGATATAATGACAGCCAGGTGCTGGACCCTCTGAAACCAGCGCCGTTGAGCCTAATTATTGAATCCATATGGAATTGAATCTAATCGGATTCGGAATCAACCTCCATGAATCAAAATGGAATTGGATCATCAGTACTGCAGGGCTGGTCGATGTAGAAAATTACGATATTCATAAGAACTTTTTCCCGATATCGATATGTGTCACGCGGTGTCTGCTCTCAGACATGGAAAATGGCTTGTTCTGTAGGCCTGGCACGATAATTACATTATCGACTGATTGTACGATACGTGGAAATAATTTTTAGCTGACCTCGATATTGCCGTTTGTGTTTACACGCGTGTTTGTTTACATAAGAAATGGCGTGAGGCGCTTTAGCCAATGACGCTGCTTCTGTCCTCTCGTCTGCCCTCTGTGTTGAAGGCGGGGCTCAGACAGCTCCACACACACACACGCACGCACGCACGCACGCACGCACACATACACACACACACACACACACGCACACGCACACGCACACACACACAGCAACGGTGGAAGCAGATGAAGTGAAGATAACATGTTACTCAAGCCCAAGATGTGTTTTTCCTGCATAATTTCAGCCAGAAGGTTTGGAAGAATAAGTCCAAATGGACTTGGTTCCAAAGCTGCATCCCACAGCGCCGGCGTGGGGACATTTTGGTTTTAAGCCAAACGAGGAGGAGGAGGAGGAGGAGGAGGAGAGCCCGTTAACGCGAACGAGCTGGTATGTCAACCGGATGACCACTTCACTCTCATCCAGTGCAGTGAGAGAATAGTTTCATCTAAAGTGCTGAAAAACAGCCAGGAGAGACTCAGGGCTAGATCCACAAAGAAGAATGGATTGCACGGTGCTAATTGCACCCTTACTTACAATGCATCATGAATTGAAAATGGGGGACCCTGATGTAAACAAGACGAAAGTCTTTCTCTGGTCTGCATCCCCTTAACAATTGTGTGTATTGAGCCGTACTGTATTGTACCCATTCTGCAATCTATATAAAATAAAAATGTCATTCAATCAATCACCGCGCAATTAGCACCGTGCAATCCATTCTTTGTGGATTTAGCCCTCAGTGTTTCGGGTAACACATCATCACTGGCTGTCATCATGCTGCTACAAATGCTGTGGTTAAAGTTGCCTATAAAGGACTGTCTATCTATACAGCCGTTCCCCGCACCGTGGCATTTGAACCGGAGGCCCGTGGGTCGGGGGCCTTGTTTTGCATATCGTTGCATAAGCGACGTGTTCACAAGGAAAGAGCCGGAATTAGTCGAGGACTGGGACCGTTCGAGGGAATGTGACGCGAGTAAAAACTGTGTGCCAGAACTGCTTCCCTCCATCATCTGCGCACCCTTCAATGGCGTGTCTCTCCCTCATCATCCTCTTCTGTGTTCTCTCCCCTTCGTTTTCTTTTTAAAAGAGTCCGATGTAGTCAGCTTAATTTTGGCACTTGATCGCTTGCATGTGTTGAATAGGCAATAGTGTTCACAACGAATGAGCTGTTTGAGCTCTGATCCACGCCGTTTCCTTGACTGGAGATAACTTTCTTTGTACACACTACGCAAAGTTACCAGATGCCTATTCCAGTCAGGGAGGTGCGGAACGTTATTACAAGCTGTGGTTATTTAGACACGCCTGGCTTGCTCAGCTAATAGAAAGATAAGCAACACCAGTACATTATGTCAAAATATAATCTTAAAATAGATTGCATTATGACTGCATTTTTGTATTAATGAACCATTCGATTTGACCCCCACTCACACGAGTGCCACAAAGTAAAATATGAACTCGCACTTCCCCAAAAAAAGGTTGTGTAATACAGTATGTGACTATTCTTCTTGCAGTAGAGCCCTGACATGCAAACTCTGGTTGTGTGAGATGGTTGCATGATGTTATATTATATATATATGTTGTGTATATAATATATATATAACACAATATGATAAAAAAGATAGATGACAATCGTCAAATATGGATATATCACCAGCCCTACTACAGAATATGCAGGCTGTCCGTGTCCACAAACTGTTCTTTAATAATGCAATGCAATGTATTCTATTGCTGTGGGTTTGTGTGTACTGTATGTGTGTGTGGGCGTGCTGTGTGTACTTGCATTGACATTTTGCTGCTCAAATATTCAAGCAAAGGACTCACTATAGACACATGGTCAGTGGGTGCTGCTGGTTTAAGTGCAGATCATCACTATAGACACATGGTCAGTGGGTGCTGCTGGTTTAAGTGCAGATCATCACTATAGGCACATGGTCAGTGGGTGCTGCTGGGTTAAGTGCAGATCATCACTATAGACACATGGTCAGTGGGTGCTGCTGGGTTAAGTGCAGATCATCACTATAGGCACATGGACAGTGGGTGCTGCTGGGTTAAGTGCAGATCATGATTTAGAAGTACACATGGTTTAACTATACCACGGATATGTAAGACGTGAACCACAGAGTAGAGGGCAGCGCAGGACTGATTTATTCAACCCGCTCTCTCTCACTTCAGTTCATCTTGTGCTCGCCCATCCCCACTGTGTTTTTTTTTATTCAACACACCCGCTCCACAATCGCTGCATGTAAAATAAAAATATTTTTTTCAAAAGAACCATTTTATGTATCATAACATGCATTTAATTAACCCAGTAAAAGTTTCGAGACAAATTACACGTTTGGCCCGAACAAGTGAAGAAGCTCCAGTCAATGCAAAGTCATTCCAAGCCGACAAATTTACTGCAAGAAGGAACATAAAAAAGTGTCTGCTAAACTTTACAAGATTCCTTTATGAGCCTTTTGAAAAAAAGCCCTCGTAGTTTGCCCTTGTTCAAGGGGGCATCTGGATGAGAGAGGGTGAAACCACGTCGTCACCCCTTCTAATGTAATGGATTAAAATGGATACTGCAATTATTCCCTCTCTCTTGGCATAGCCTTATAAAGCTTTCAAGAAATGCCCTGATCGTATCATTCGTATGCTCCTGTCTATCTCTGCTGTCATAATGTTGAAGTCTGAACTGCTGAAGTCTGAACTGCACACACAGAGAGAGGAATGATGTTATACCCTCTTTATTGCCATAAATAAAGCTCAGCGCAGCTAGAACAGTTTTGACCACGCTGCATATTTCTCGGTCTGACTGTACTTGACTCTGTGATGGTACTCCACAGAACACCGTTCCGCGATCCTATACTTGAAGAGCCGAATCACAGTGTTCGCGGCTGAGATCGTCTCACGACAACAAATGCCCACGTGAAAAGTTCAGTATAATAATAATAATAATAAAATATTAAACTTTATTTTGTATACAAACCTTTCATACAAGAATTGCAGCCCAAAGTGCTTCACGGCAGTGATGTAGACACAAAATAGAATAGACATAGGTATAAAATAGATTTCTGACATTAAAATCAGTATAGAACTCAATTTGATAGAAATGTCATTCCTACTCAAATGGTGGATTTGGAAATGGATTGATTTGATGCACAAGAGCTCGAAAGCTGGTGTGTAACCATTACAAAAGGAGATTACCATGATACACTGGGAAGGGACCTCTATCTATCTATTGCAGTTCTATGAAATGTTCAACTTGGTGTGGTCACGTGTTATGCTACAGCCAATCAAAGCCCATTCTTACTCAAATGTATTGGGTGTTATAATGTATTGTGATTATATGTGTTCAGTTTGCATAAGACAACTCATAAGACTCCATGACTTCAACCTGGCATCTTGGAAGTAGAGGTTATGTAACCTTCCGCTTTTCTCTCCGTATTTTGAAGTGATGACGACGCAGACATGGGAGCTGGATGCAAATGGATGCGTTTAGCAACACAGCCGACTCTGTAAACACATCATTAGGAGCTAGCCTTTTGAAAAACCTTGGGGCACCTACTGAAGCGCGGAATCACAAACCCTCCCAACCCCCCCCCCCCCTCCTTTCCTCATCATCGCACCCAAACCACACTTTGACACCCACTCCTTTTTCCAAACCTCCTGTCATTCCACATCTCCTCTTTCTCCATCACTCTCTCACTCCCAATCGCACGCTCTATATTTCCCGCGCAGGACTCGCAGCATACTGGGTTTGCTTAGAGATAGGAGATTAAAGGCAATACGCGGAGGGTGGAGTGGAAAAAAAGCATCCGGCTCCAGCGAAACACTACTTACCCTGTGGCAGTGAACATGTGCACACTGCAGTACATCTCAATCATACGTCAGGGGCCTGCGCTGTGTGCTGCCGGGGAAGCGGCGAGGAGAGGGCAAAGGTCATCCCGGGGTCTCCGTGGGAGCCGCGGCATAGTGTGTGGAGCTAAGATGGAGTTTTGAGTTATTTCTATGCAGCACAGGGTCAACTGACCTCCTGCAGCTCTTCCCGTGTGGATGAACGAAGTTATTCCCAAATGAGATATCTAGCATTCGAAAACACCTACTCTAATAAAACGATGGCCGGCGCAGAAGTAAAAGTATCTGCGTTCTTAACCATTTTGAGACATTGCTTATGAATTGCTTAATTTTAATGGATGCATTGGGTGTCATATATATTTATATATATATATAAAACCCTTTATGAATATGAAACCTATATACATTTTCTTTTCAGTTGAAATTGTGTGAAGAAAAAATAGATAAATAAGTAAGAACCCATTGTTAGTCCTGAGAGTTGGGTATGAGTAACGATATTCCCCCGAGAGGTCATTCTTCTTTTCAGTAGGTTCATTTTTTCCATTTCCCATCACTTGACCTTGCGTTCCAGAGGATGACATGAGGCTAAGCTGAATCTTCTACTAAAAGACAATCTCATTCTCCGGCGTGGATTGTCGCCCTCGGAATACACCCGGCGCAAAATCCCCAATCACAGCCTTCCCAATCCCCAATCTCGGAGGAACACGTTCCTTCCTCTCATGAGAACCGGAGAATGGTTTTGTGAGGCTGTTTCCTCCCCCGTTGGAGCAACACATCGTGGAGAGGTGGGCAGCATTTTGACAAATGGGTATCAACGGGTCCGGCTGATTGTTAATGCGCCAATTTAGTTAGATGGTGACAGGGCTAAGTGATGGCTTTCACCGTGGTAGGAAGGAATGAATTGTGGTCAGTGACCCATGCTGATTGCTCTCCGCCAGCAGTGCGTTGTGGTGTTGTAATGGAGTATGTATATAGGAAGTGCTGCGTCTCCTGTTGCTGGTTGGACTTAACGGCAGCTGTAGGTTTCTTTGATTGCAAAGATAATCACTTAATTATGGGCACTTGTCAGAGGTTGCTGGTGTGGTAGTAACACCCCCTGTTGACAGATTTCGGCTATAGGGCGACAATAATGTGGTCAAGAGGCATGGTTTCTATCTTGAGCCTTAATTGGCGTGGTTTATTATTCACATGGCAGAGCAGTAACACTACAGGTCTCCTCTCACTGAGAGGCTGGGGGAAAGAGAAAGAAGTGGGAGGAGACATCTCTATTTATACTCCTGAGTGTCTCCGCCTAGAGCGCCCTCTAGTGGAAACAGTTATATATGCAGTTAGACAGTTACTAGTGTAAACTGTTATATATGCAGTTAGACAGTTACTAACAATCCTACACAGAACCTCTGCCTTCAACACCCCCCTTCCCTCATCCTAGAAACGGTCTATTCCTTTTTTTCTTTTTTGATCTTTTTCCCCCTCCTTTTTTCGTTTTTCTCTCATCCCAATGTTAGTCGTTATGCCAATTCCCAATCCCCTTCCTGGGGACTCTACCCCCTACAGTCGGTCTGGGAGGGCGGAGACTATCACATGCTTCCTCCGACACATGTGTAGCCAATCAACCGCTTCTTTTCACCTGGTAGCGTGGACTCTCTCTGGGAGAGTGTAACGTGTGGAAGGATCACACTACCTCCCCCAGATCCTTCCCTTGCTGTGCAGGCGCCCCGACCGAACCGCTGTTTACAACGACCAGGACCCACCCTCACCAGCTTCCCACCCACTGACACAGCCAATTGTGTCAGCACGGACGGTCGACCAAGCCGGAGGTACCGCTGGCAGTTGGATTCGATCCCACTGTCTCTGCGGTGGTAGACAGACGCTTAGTCCGCTGTGCTACCCGGCTGCCCCGGAAATTTCTCGATTGTGATTGGCTGAAACAGTCAATTTACACTTAGTTATTTTTAACGACCACCCCTAGGCATGGTCTAATTTTCACAACCCACTCCTGTGTGTGATGTAATGCTTAAATATAAATGCGTCCATTTACCATTCTAACACCCTCCCCCCTTCCGGTCACCCTACTGAAGCATTGTTCCCCGGCCCCTCCCTTTATGTAACACCCCCCCCTTTCCGGTACTATACCTGGTCATCTTTCCCCGCCCCCTCCTATTGTGTATAAAGTTCTACTCACAAGACGAATCGGCCAGTGAGTCGTCAAGTCCTCTACCAAACTCCTAACCTCTCCGGTTTCCACGCCGCTGGGGAACAGCATCGTTGCCGTGTTTCAGAGAGGTTGGAGAAAGATCATTTTGTTGAAGCTTTGCATTGCACTTAGTGGCTCCTCAAGCTTAATAGTTTTGCTTTTAAGTGAGGAAATCTGTCCAAACATGCACAAAGAATGTAATTAATTTAATTAATTGTTTTGGCATAATTTCAAATCTTAAAAGGAATATTGAACTGGAATGATGGATAAAAAAAAGATACTTCTTCACCTCACGAAGCATGAACCTCTATGCATTGAAATGTTGTTAGCCTGTCTGCTTATCCTTCGCTTTACTGCTAAAACTGTAATGAGACCTCTCAGTATGAGGCTGCTATTGGAAGATCTGATTGAAGATTGAAAGAATGAACACCGGTTCGGCTGTCCTTGGATGCACAGTGTGACGTATGAACTTGAAGCTACTGGCAGGTTGACATCCTGCCATTCCACCCATTAGAATTCTAACAAAGGAGGCTACATCTTGGCTTTGAGAGCATTCAGAGGTTCTGTGACAACCCCGGGGACAGTGCTGCGGACCATCTTGCCAGCATTATCTTGTCTTGCTTCGTGTAAATTGAAACCAGCGGCCTGCGCTTTTTATCGAGACATCAATGGCAAAAAAAAAAAGGGAACCCAATCATTCTCTTTGGCTTCTCTGCCCAGATGAGTCGGACACTGACAGTCAGCCCCTTTGATGGATTTTTTGTTGGGCATTGTTGCAGCGCTTATCATATAATGTAGCGCGGCTATACCACTGTAACTATCTTTCAGCCACAGCTGAAAAGGTTTTATTTTTTTATTGCGAATTTAGAATTATCAGTAAGGGGATTGAGCCTCCCACACTACTTATCTTGATATGTTAGGCTGCGACGTCGGCAAAAGCTTGCCTCAGATAGTATATCTAACAGGAGCACGTTCCACAAGCTATTTCCCTAAGGATTTATGAACTTTCTTTATGCGCCATACAGAGGCTTTGCAGCCTGCACCACGATCGCATAATGTGACGTTGATTCATAAAAGTAATTCCATTTAGTGGCTCTATTTGCTCTCAGGGCTCATCTGGTTCTGCCCCCCTGCTACATAATAGAAAGCCCCATGTGGCAGAGCCCCACTGATGGATTCACTCCCTCTGAGAAGAAAACATCCTACTACTATAATTGGAGAGCGATCAGCGTGTGTGTTTGTGTGTTTGTTTGTCCGGTGTGTTCCTGGCGTGTTAGCCACTTGGTGGCACGTGGGACTCGGGTAAATCAATGGCTGCATTTATATAGCGCTTTTATCTAAAGCGCCTTACAATTTGTTCCTCACATTTGACCCATTCACTCACACATTCACACACCGACGGCGGAGGCGACCATGCAAGGTGCCGACCTGCTCATCGGGAGCAGTTAGGGGTTAAGTGTCTTGCTCAAGGACTCTTCAATATGCTGCCCGGGAGGAGCGGGACTCGAACCAGGAACCTCCGGATAACCAGACTACTGCTCTAGCTACCGAGCCACGGTCGCCCCACGGGTAGTTTGATAGTAATATTGCTGTCAGAGGAGCACACATTTTGTCACCATAGCGACACCAATTGGTGCATTCATATATTCAATCTGAAAAAGATTTATTAAGATTGCGGCTGGGTGGCGCAGCGGACAAGGCGCGTCACCAACGCAAGAGACACTGGTATCGAATCCAGCTGTCAGCGTTGCTTCCGGCTTAGCCGGCCGTCATACTGGCTCGATTGGCAGAGTCAGCGGGAGGGAAGCCGGTGGGTGGGTCTGGGTCGTTGTGGACAGCGACTCCTACAGTTCGGTCGGGGCGCCTGCACAGCGAGGGAAGGATCTAAGAGAGGGAGTGTGACCGTCCACACGTTACACTCTTCAAGTTTCAAGTTTCAAGTTTCTTTAATAGTTGTCATACAGAAGTACAGAATACTTTTATACAAAATGCTTCTTACTGTTGCGCTCCAGAGACTGTGCAAGACAAGATAAGTATGAAATAAAATAACATAGTAAAATTAGAAGTAAAAAAAATGAGGTCACAGTGTTCAGTTTAGACATATGTACAATGTTCGATGCAGAATAGACGTAGTTACCATACAATATACAATACTGTGCAGTGTATAGTGTACTATATAGTGCAAGGCAGAAATGGAGAAATGGGACGAGGTGCAATTTAGGTACAATTCACAGTAGGTGTACGAGTTGTAGTGCAAATCCTTTATCAATAAATATAAAGTGTAAGTGTGTTTGTGTGATCTAAAGTGTGGAGAGTGGGTGCTGCAGTGTGTTGTTTGTTTGAGTGAGTGTGTGCGTGTGGGTGTGTGTGCTGTGTGCATTTGATGGTTGTTGCATAGTGATTATTGTTCGTTTAGCAGCCTGATGGCCTGGGGATAGAAGCTTCTTCTGAGTCTTTCTGTGCTCGCCTTAAGACTCCGGTATCGCTTGCCTGACCGCAGCAGTTCAAAGAGGCAGTTGTTCGGGTGGCTCGAGTCCTTAATAATTCTCTTAGCCTTCCCCTTGCACCGCTTGTTGTAAATGTTCTGGAGGGTGGGAAGCCCCCCTCCAATTGTGCGTTCGAACGTGTCACTCTTTGTAGTCTGCTACGGTCTTGTGCAGTGCTATTCCCAAACCAGGAGGTGATGTTGCCGGTCAGGATGCTCTCTATTGTACATGAGTAGAAGTTCCTAAGGATCTTCTGACTGACTTGGAACTTCCTTAGGCGCCTGAGGAAGTAGAGGCGTTGTCGTGCCTTCTTCACAACACTGTCAATGTGTGTGGTCCATGTCAAGTCCTCGGATATGTGGGCTCCGAGGTACTTGAAACTGTTCACTCTCTCAACCGGTGCCCCGTCGATGCTGAGGGGGCTGTAGTCCTTGACCCCCGACCTCCTGAAGTCCACAATCATCTCTTTTGTTTTGCTGACGTTCAGGGAGAGGCAGTTCTCCTGACACCACTGTGACAGGTTCTCTACCTCTTCCAGGTAGGCCCTTTCGTCGTTGGCAGAGATCAGGCCCACCACTACTGTGTCATCAGCAAATTTGATGATGGTGTTGTTGTTCCGCTGTGCTACGCAGTCATGTGTGTACAGGGAGTAGAGGAGGGGGCTCAGAACACAGCCCTGGGGGGCCCCTATGTTGAGCGTGATGGATGAGGAGGTGCAGTTGCCGGCTCTTACCACCTGGGGTCTGCCCGTCAGGAAGTCCAAGACCCACTGGCAGAGGTCATAGTTCAAGCCCAGGTCCCTGAGCTTGGCTATGAGTTTGGAGTGGACTATGGTATTGAATGCTGGGCTGTAGTCGATGAACAGCATTCTCACATAGTTCCCCTGCCTCTTGTCCAGGTGTGATGCTGCTGTGTGCAGCACATGGGCTATGTGGCGTCCTCCGTGGACCTGTTGGGGCGATATGCAAATTGCAGAGGGTCCAGGTTGATGGGGAGGGAGGAACAGATGTAGCCCTTCACTAGCTTCTCAAAGCACTTCATGGCTATGGAGGTGAGGGCTACAGGGCGGTAGTCGTTGAGGCAAGCGGGCGTAGATTTTTTGGGTACAGGGATGATGGTGGACTTCTTCAGACAGGTGGGGATGACAGCCTGTTCCAAGGACAGTGAGAGTCCGCGCTGCCAGGTGAAAAGAAGTGGTGGGCTGGGTACACATGTGTTGGAGGAAGCATGTGATAGTCTCCGCCCTCCCGGACCGACGGTAGGGGGTAGAGTGCGCAACGACCAGGAAGGGGATTGGGAATTGGCATAACGACTAACATTGGGAGGGGAGAAAAACGGAAAAAGAAGGGGGAAAAGATAATAATTTTTTTTTAAAGATTTATTAACACTTTCTTCGCCAGGCTTATGTACATCATTATACCCCTCTCTGCCAGCTCTATTTGTCTATGGAGAAGTTCCCCTTCTTTGCAGGGCTATAACTTTTTAAATTGTATTGCTAAATTGACATTACTATGGCCCATTCAACGTCAATTATCTATCGTTCAGGACGTAGGAACGTTATACTTTTTCATTCACATATTCATACTAAAATACGGTCTAAAGTATAAATATGTTTTTATCGTTTTCTGCAGCTTTCTCCAGAACGTGATTTATAGCCCTAAATGCATTATATTGATGATCAAATACAGTTTGATAGCGATCTGCGCGAGATAAAAAATGTCAAATGGACGTGCTTCTAGAAGTTACTACTTATCATCTGATGTTGACCGGATGGGGGGGGGGTCGTTTATAATTCCGTGGCCAACGTTAGATGATTCATCTAGTGTGGGTGATATGATCATTAGAGCAGTTTATATCGAACACGGTAAAAAAAAAACGCTGAATCTTACCCCAGTCTCCTCGGGCCGTTGGGCGATGAGCAAAAATATTCCTATTATGGGATGTAGAAATATGCGATCCATCTCCAGGTTGTATAATAGTATATACGTCCAAATCATGTTGTTTATCGAGTTATTGGTAACGGATTGCTATCCATTGTGTCTAGCTCGAGTCCTGGGACTATTAGCGAGTGATCGGACCGAATTGGAATGAGCACCAGCTTCCGTTTCCTGTTTCCGGTTTGGGCGATCCGCCGATCGGCCACCAGATGGCGCTCTTGAACCTTTGGAGAGTTGAGAGGGGATCAACAGTAGATCTCAAGTCTCCGGGGGAGAAATATGATTGCGATCACAGATTTTTGAAATATTGATCTCAATGACGTGTTACGGCGTCATTGGCAGAATTAGCATGGCAGGGAATGACGTGTTAAGGCGTTTTTGGCAATCAAAGTGTTAAGATTAATTTAACTGATGGTCTTGTCATTGTCGTTATTATTATTATTATTATTATTATTATTATTATTATTATTATTATTATTATTATTATTATTATTATTATTATTATTATTATTATTATTATTATTATTACTGTTATTGTCCTGTGATGTCTTGTTTATTAGTATTGTTACTGTATTGTGTTGTCTTGTTTTGTGTAAAAAAAGGAAAATAAAAAAGATTTGATAAAAAAAAAGATTGATTAAGATTCCATTGGACCTGATCACAAAATGCAAGAGGCTCAGATAACAGACGTGACAGGGGAAGATAACACATATCAATATGATTTGTAAGTAGGGATGTGACGATTCACTCAGCTCACGATATGATACGATACACAATATTTGGTTCACGATCTCGGTACGATTCAATATTATAGCAATATTTTTTACAAGACTTGAATGATGAAAACATAAAAAATATAAAGGCTTTTATCCAAAAGACACAAAATATGCCAAACAATGCAGTTATTTGCCCTATAGTTATATTTTACGTACACTGGACAGTGGACACACTTGCCGGTGTGAAGAGGAAGCAGACTGTGGTTCTAGAAAACGGGTAAAATGACAAAAAGAAAAGTCATATTTTATTAGCATTTCAAATCAGAATCAGACCCCATTGTTTAGAAATCAGAATCAACAGGCTCGCTGGTGATGGATTATCTGCCCAAGACCCTGGGAACAAACGTTAACATTACAAAGCAGTAAGAGGCCAATGGCTGTTTTGTGGGCTGTTTCGGACAAATTAATAGAAAGGTATGCACACTTTTTATCGCCGTTCTCTGAGTAGAGTTGATGATCGATAATGTGAGATATTTACTCAAATAATCCATCATGTCGGGTCAACAAATTGTGGGATATTCCATCCAAATTGTGTAATAATCCTCACGTATAAATTGTCAAATAATCCCGTCAGGCCTTCACCCAAAATGACTCGTATATCTGACTATATTCAATATCCAAATTGTCATGGTTATCAATAATATCCAATAATGAAAGGTAGAAACATCTTTCAACGGTTTATTCCAAGTGAATCAATAGTTACAGACAGGAGACATTGCAAGGAAATTGAACATTGCAACGGTCAGACCTTCTACACTCTGCAAGGCGCAGAAGGAATCAAGCTTCTTTTATGTCATCACTTCGCCAATGAGAATGCTTCTTCAGAATTAGCAGCAGAATACAAGACTGACACAAGACCAAATAAAGAAATTGGTATTGCAGATAGTTAGGATTGAGCTCAACATTATTAGAACACAGACTTTCTGGTGCCGTTGTATAGGTCCACAGGAATGTATGACATTCCCTGTGTGCACACATCAGAATACAGGGCCAACACAGTAAATAACAGTTGATTGTACACAGTTGTTTAGATTAGAATACCGGTAGTAATTTACAGGGCGCCCGAGTGGTGCACCGCATACAGCACTACTGTGCAACACGGCCGGCCCGGGTTCGACTCCCGGACCCGGTGATCTTTGCAGAATGTCTTCCCCGGTCTATTTCCCATTCCTCCTCTCTCTCTCTCTCTCTCTACCGGACTGCCCGGTAGCAAAAATCAATAAAAAAACCTACAAAAACATAACTTGTCCGAAAGGACAAGTAACATTTAGAATAGTAATTTACAATAGATACAATTATAGACAGATTTATAGATGGATACTTTTATATTAGCAAAACACCTGCTAGATCCTGACAATAAGAAGCAGGGGCGTTTTTAGGGTTAGAAAACATTGGGGGCTTCAGCCCGGGGGGGTGGAGGGGGGCTCCCCCCCCCCCCCTTTTTTTATTTAATTGTTTTTTAAACACAGAAATACCCAATTTTAGAGTAATTAGAGATGAATACTGAAGAACTCGAATCATTAGAGGTTCTCAAAGTGAGGTCCATGTCCATGAGAGGGATCTGGGCAGTTCCCATAGAAAATTCAAAGTTAACAGGACCAAATCATCAGTTTCTTATTTATTTATTTAACCTTTATTTTGCCAGATAAAACATTGATCTGGTCCAAGAGGCCCCAACAGGAGTACAAATATACATATATACACATATATATATATACATATATATATATATATATATATATATATATATATATATATATATATATATATATATATACTGTACATACATACACACATATACACCAATAACAAAATAAAAACAGTTAAGAATCATACACATAAGCAAATAAACAAACAAACAAACATTATGCACAGCCTATGTACAAAAGAAATAAACAGTTCATCTCTAGTCTTTACAGTTTTCTTCAATTGCATAAACACTCAAATCAAAAGTATTACACAATTATCAAAACCTTACACTCAAGGAGCAAAACGTAGGCCCAGATTTGCACCCCTATAAGCACAATGTCAGCCTCACACTTTTTGCAAAACAATACACACAGTGATTTGCAAAACACTAAACACACTTCCATTACATTAGACACAGAATGTCAAATTACCACACATATGAGCCAATTGGTTAAACACAGCCATCAGATGCACAAACACACCATTGCTTAATTGTAGATACACCAATCAGGTTTAAGCACTATAAAAATGCAGCAGGTGAGTTCACCTGTCTTCAACCAAAATGGAAAGAGAGTGAAGTACTGTACACAGAGAACGTGAAAATATACAATACATTCACCAAACACTACACAAGACAACCAATGATGCAGACTGATGAAAATATACATTTTCTCCCATTTTCCCAAATCAGTCAACATGTCAACATGGAGAATCACAACAAAAAATGATCTTGCCAGATCCATAGGCAAAGAGATAATGTCTAGTATTTTCTGTACTCTATTTACATTTTTTCAAAATTGTTTTTGTTTTACTGTAATTTTAACCTGTACTGGATACAGTATTTTATGTTTGTCTGATATTTGCTGAGCTTACAGTGTTATGCACATAGTAGCATGAAAACTGGGACATGTTTTGTTGTGATTCTCCATGTTGAAATGTTGACTGATTTGGTTATATGGAGAGAACATTTATATTTTCATCAGTCTGCATCATTGATTTGGGTATATGGAGAGAACATGTTTTTTTTTAGCAGTCTGCATCATTGATTTGGGTATATGTAGATAAATAAATTATATTTCCATCAGTCTACTCTACAGCATTGGTCTTGTGTAGTGTTTGGTGAATTTATTGTATATTTGCACATTCTCTGCGTACTTCACTTACAGTACTCTCTAACACTGAGAAGTAGAATTGCTAAATGTGTTTTAGGTTAAGCACAGCAGTGTGTGTAACTGGTTCAAACAGAATTGAG
The DNA here is from genome assembly GCF_963971535.1 of Notolepis coatsorum. Taxonomy (NCBI): domain Eukaryota; kingdom Metazoa; phylum Chordata; class Actinopteri; order Aulopiformes; family Paralepididae; genus Notolepis; species Notolepis coatsorum. Next base: position 35,531,667 of record NC_140175.1, read on the forward strand.
TCATATGAAACGTGTGTTTCATATGGTAACAAAATGTAGTTTTTATAAATTAGTGTATGGTTTTGACAAGTGTTTAATTTAGCAAAGGATCTGAGGTGTTCTGATAATTGTGTGTGTGGTTGTGCTAATTGTGTGTTTTGAAACACCGGGCCCCGTTTTCAAAATCATGCTTAAGCAATCGAAAAAAAACTATTGTGTGTTTCATTATAATTATGTTTCAGTCTTCTCATAAAAAAAAAATTCGATTTTTGGGTCTTTTCCTGCCTTTGGTCCGCTTTGCATTCACATCTCAAATGAACCGTAGCAGGGTTCACTTGCAAGAGTGAATGAGCTTTCACACCACCCCAAACCAACCGGACTATCCGAGGAAATGAACCAGGGTTCGATTAAAGCTTATTATAGTTTATCACAGTATCATGAGCATGTCTTTGTCAGTGGACACTGGACATGGGTATGGATGGCTCCAGGTGCTGCTGTGTTAAAGTGCACATCTTCAAGTCCACAAATCGGTGAATGAAAGAATGATAGGATCAAATGAAAACTACTTACTAAAAATGGATTCAAAGTAATAAAAACCAACAAAAAATACCAAACACTAACAAACATTCAGCACAGTCAATGGGGATGCTGACATAAAAAAACATCCGGGGCTAAAGCCCCGGAAGCCCAGGGCTAACGACGCCACTGATAAGAAGGCTGATTGATGGTGAGCATATCACTGTACGCCCCGGGGCCACAGAGTGTTTTCCCTGTGGTGAAATGAGCACGGTCCATTATAAGTCCCGTCATTGTGGGCAATGCATATGTTTACATGCCAGCATTGTGATGTCAGAGGATGCAACACTAATCGTCTATTGGTGCGCTGCACATGGTGTTGTTTCCTGATTACTCTCAGTAGCGGCACCCAGGTGTCGTCTGCTGCAGTTATGACAGATAGAATGTCTGGATTGAAATAAAAGGACGAGAGAATGACTCAAGAAAAACGATTTTGTTCTCAGTATTTATTTATCCTAAACTATTATAGGATATTTTCAAGGGACACTCCACTGGCAACATTCTTTTTATTTGACTCACCATGAACCCTGTAAATAATTGTATGGATACTATTTGGAGATCAACAGCAAATAAATGAATGTGCACATTTGGGAAAATCCATCACTCGGTAAGTGTTAACTACCATTGTGAACGCTCCAAGAGGCTGACGCTCTGAATAAACAAAAAATCTGATAGTGCTCTGACGCTTGGGTCATCTATATACACACCTACAGTATACAGCTGTACACCCTACAGCTCTGGTGTGGTCCCCCTGTCCACATTGTTACAATAATGTTCGGACCCTGCATGGACCCGCCATTGTGCAATATGCCGCGTCGACCGCAAGAAGCATGAGACAGGTTGGGTCTACTTTAAAACAACTGACGACTATATGACTTTTCAATTCAGTGCTGTGAGTTCAATTGACCTGTCTCAAAACCCTGCCCCTTTTCTTGATCCTCCAATCACAACTGTCGCTTACCTCGGACAAACCAAGTTTGTCCGAGGTAAGCGACAGTTGTGATTGGAGGATCAAGAAAAGGGGCAGGGTTTTGAGACAGGTCTATTGCCTGAGAATGAGGCTGACCAGGTCATTAGAACTCCCTGGGGCCGAGCCATCATGGGAGGGGGGAGGGCTGGGGTGAAGAAAGAACGTCTCAGGGGGGAGGTTGGAGGAGGAGAGTCAAGGAGAAAAGGTAGAAACGCTTTGCTCTAGTTTTTGTCATGCATGCTAGAGATTTGGGACACAGGGAGCTGGGGTGAATTCCATCCCCTCACATTTAAGAGTTGACGCTCACAGCCCTTAATACTGAGAATGATGTCTGAATAACATTTTAAATAATTGGAACAGGTTCAGTGGTGCTTACGGATTTCTGAGGGTTTTATGCCGGGTCGGTTGCTCCACAAAGTTACAATTTAAATCAGTACTTACACATAATCAGATAAAGACTTTGTCCACAACTCATAAATAAGAGAGTTGAGACACTATATACATCCTTCATGCCATAGCTTAGGGCCGGGAGGTTTATTATTTTTCTAAACCCAACAAATATGGACTACTAGGGAGCAGTGTGCGAACCATACCATGGTCTTCGGGGGGGGGGGGGGGGGGGGGTCAGCAGCGCTGCACGTGCCTTGAAAAAAAAAAGCTCAGAGCGTTTTCCTGAGTCTCGCGACTGCCGCGGCTCCGCCACTTCCTCGATGTTGATTGGTCGGTCGAAAAGAGTTACCTTGATGAGCGCGCTCCTCTCCAAAAGTTGAACTAGTTTCACTAAGAGTCACTTTAAGAATGTACAGATACCGATATGCCTACTTTGTTTAAGTTTTATATTAACTTAATAAATAAACAAAAACGAAAAATCTACTTATTTCAACGAACATTTCAAACTAAATAACAGATTATGCACATAAAACGCTGAAAACAACCGAAGCAACAATAGTATTTTAATGAGGCTATTATTATTATCATTATTATTTTGCAACAAGTTAGCCCTCTCATAAATAGCACATATAAATGAATAACTAACTTGAACTAACTTAATAGGATTGAAGTTATATTTGGCTTAAAAAATCGGTCGCCCGGCAAAAAAAAAAAAAAAAAAAAAGCCTGACGATGTGCATTGGGCCGCGGCTCTCTGACGCCTTATTTTCTGGGTCCCGGCCTGAAAAGTTTGGGAACCCCTGATGTAGATGACCATGTAGGCTACGTGTGTCGTCATTATGGTCCGAGTGCGTGTTCACCCACCAAGGCTGCAATCTCCTTGATTATTATATCCTACCGTATTCCCGGAGTTTTCAGCGTGTTGTGTTGTGCTGGCTCGCTTGCCAGTTACGATAGGCTAGCTTCCTATCTGTGGTGAAGTCTGATTCTATTCTATCCCAACCAAGAGTAACCAGGGCAAGAGCCACTTGGGAGCCAGTCGCATGGGTGTTTCTACCACTCTGACTCTGGCCATGATGTTGTAAAGAGTGAGGATGGGTCTTCTTATTCCAGTTTTGTATATTCCATAACCCGCATCTCACCTACTGCTGTGCAGCAGCCTCCACTCCATTCACTCCATTATTATTCCATGAGAATCTAGTAGATTTCACAACCTGCACCCACCCCTGACAGTGAGCTTGTCGAGCCAATTTCCTTTTAGTATCAGGGTTCAACATAAGCCTGGTGGCCTGGTATTTGCAACCTCCCGGGCCGGTTGATAAAAGACTTTTCACTGGCCCAGTATGCCAGTGGGATTCACAAGCTCTAGTTACAGAAATGTGCCACTCTATTCTGTGTTATCCATTTCAGACAAGACATTTTCACTTCAAAAGATTAGAGCTATGTAAATATTATTCGTAAATTCTAATTCAGATATCCGCTGTGCGAGACAAAACGGTGCATGTGATGTGTGTTGAATCCAGTCTTTCAAAGTGAGCTGTAGCCTACAGTATGTGAGCAACTAAGTGAGGTTTGGGTTTAAAACCCCCTGGTTGTTGACTGGCAGACATACCCCCTCACTGAAATAAGTACCCCCCCCCCCCCCCCCCCCCCCCCCCCACCTCACACAAAATTCGGATCTGGTCATTCCTATCCGCAATGTCCTCTCTAAACTCCAGCAATAGTGTCCTCCAAACTGTGTTTGCTGCTGGAAATCCAAGCCTGCAGCTTCACGACTGCTTGCATCTGTACGCGCTGCTTGGCCCTCCGGCCTGCTGGCACTCAGAACGGAGAAACTTCTGGTTGTTGTTCGCCTACCTAGCTAGCCTGCTAGCTCTGCCAGACAAGGGTACTCAACAAGTTGTATTCCGGCTCAGCAACAAGATGGATGATACAAAGCAGTGGAGAGGAATCTAACAGGAAGTGCAACATCAAACAGGAAGGGGAGGTGATTCCAGGAAAAGATTAGGGCTAAATATACATTTGGTGAGTTTGAAATTAACTGCTGTATCTGAAACAAAGGGTGAATGTTTTCATCTAATTTCTGAGCAGGTTCACCAATGAGTGGCAATGTGTGCGGCTATATCGACTCGGAAGTCATCCGTCTCTCTGACATAATTTGATTGATTACGGTCCAGATTGGAGCCTGCACTTGTCTTTGAGTGAACTATTAACTCCCCCATCCCTATGCCGCTACCTTGTTTTTCGATGCCATTTGATTAGTCCTATTGTTTTCCCATTCCTATTGTGCTCTGCGTCTTTATTTCTCCCAATATCATCCCCCGCAAGATTGAATCGCTGCTCCTCTGCTTGCAGAATAATGTGACATGGATGATGGTGTCAGGTGATTGAGTTTTAACGAAGTGAACTTCATTTGTGTTGCCTCCCCCCCACACACACACACACACACACACACACACACACACACACACACGCACACGCACACGCACACACACAAACACACTCCCCCTCATGTCGATAAAGCCAGGCGGATGTGACAGGCAAAAGAAAGCTAAAGAAAAAGTACAGTATGTTGTACACAAGAGAACCATCAGTGTACAGAGCTGGAGAGAGAACTAAATCCCTACTGCCTCTGCTATATCTATATCTCTCTTGGATATATATTACAACTATTAACTATTAAACCGTATTGCACATTGCATTTTGCACACTGCTAAAAATTTGCACATTGCTCATTACACACATACTTTCTTTGGAACTGTACATAGTAGGGATGCTCGATATTGGCTTTTTTACCGATACCGATATACCGATATTGTCCAACTCTTAATTTCCGATACCGATATCAACCCATATCAACCGATACCAATATATGCAGGCCCCCCCCCCCCAATATATGCATACTTTTGACAATAAATACAATCAGAATTTGTTCTTACTTGCTTGCCTGGGTAAATAAAGGTTATAGAAATGTAAAGAATATTTTTTTATTTTTTTGAAAACCGATACAGATATTTTCCAATATCACATTTTAATGCTAATATCGGCCGATATTATCGGTAGGCCGATAATATCGGACATCATTTTGTTATTTAAATTTCATATAGTATAATATCTACATCCTGTCATCTTTCTTTTAGTCATTTTATCTTATTTTATTCTTATTATATGCAAATTTGATTGTATTTATATGATTGGAAGCTGCTATGGTCGAGGGACCACAACAAATTGAATTTCACTCTTTCTTGCTGTAAGGTACTGAAATACGTGACAATAAAGGAATCTGAATCTGAATAAAGCCCTTACTCACCATCAGTCACTACCATAGTGTTTTGTCTACCTGTATCACTATACTTAACACTTTCAGTGCCAGCAGGGAGCGCACGATTTAGTGCTTGAATGCCCACCATCCACTTCAATGTTAGCGTTAATAACGCCTAATCTATGTTTTAAATTATGGCTATGTGTCTAATCTGCCCGTCGCTTATCAATGATTCGTTTTCCAGTCAACATTGTCGAAGCGGATTGTTTTTTGATCGGTTCATTTTAGTTTTATAGCATTTTGAAAAGCCCTTGTTTTCAAGGAAAATAAAAAGATTCCATGATAAAAGACGTCTACTGGAATATTCTAGAATACACAAAAACGTTGTAATTTTTCGGCCTATTTATGAATCGTTTTCAAATAAACGCTAGATTATCGATAGTATAAAATTATGTGTACGTATGCACGCTGGGGCCGCGAGCTGAAAATCTATTCTCATCAGCGATCGCGCACACAGAGACACATCACACATAGTGGACACGTTGATATCTCAGCGAATACAACTCTGATTATCCCAAGACTGGTCAAATAGATTCCTTACCTCAGATCAGATGTTCTCCAAAAAGATCATTCCAATTCCTGATCGCCATTCCAAAAATCGATCACTACTGTCTACTATCGATTGGCTACTGTGAATATATATTCCAGGCTGATTCCCGTCCCGCGATGACTTCCATGTTCATCAGACGGCTTGCCAGCTCAGGGAGCCTCTACATATCACTGATCCCAGGTCAGTCTAAGCGACTGACGTGCAGTTACTCAGGGATAGACGATAGGGGGCGCTTTTTTTCATTCTGAGCTGCTGATGGGGCTGGTGTACCAACGGGAGACTCGGTTGATGAAATATGAATTCAGATTGCTAATAAAAAAATTAAACGATAATTGTCGTCGTGGGCATTCAGGGGGGGGGGGCTGATAAAACGTCATATGACGTGATGGGCACTGAAAGTGTTAATTATACTATGACATAGTACATACATCTGATTAGCATTATTACTCGGTAGTACTCATTTTATATACACTCCATATACACTCCAGTTTAATCACTTCATGCTATTTGTTGTGAAGGGCCAGATTAAACCGAATATATATATTTATTTATATATATATATTTAATTGTATTTGTATATTCTCTAATATTCCCTGATATCCCTTGTATATTCCTTGTACAATATGCATTGAATATCCATTCTAGCCTACTGAACATCCCATAATAGTCTCCATTCTACTATTGGTCGAGACCTTGGTGCCAGGCTGCCATACCCCTCAGACCCAGTTCAAACGTACCGCTCCACATGTACGAACAAGTCCTAGTTCCGCGTAGGAATCTGACTACCGCACCACTAATGGGACTATTTGTTCATAGTGCGTATATATACTGCGCTACTAAAGTAGGACTTTCTTTTCAGTCCAGTTTCTTACCCTCCAATAGAGTCACAGACGTAAAGCCTCCCCGCGACGCCACGTGTGGGAGTAAGGCCAAGTTCGCCTACCATCGGTATTGAGACATCGTGTATATTAATATTTGAATAGTCATATTTGGCACTATATCGTCGAGTTGGACGTAGTCTATTAAGCTAATAATAGTCTGTTAATATATAGTGCTTCGTGCGGTGAGAATACTACCGTAGTCAGTACCCCATCGTTTCGGGCAGAGAACTGGCTGCTTACCCAGGGTGGGTGACCCCATGTGAAGCTGCACCCGAGGAGCCCCAGAGCCTACGAGCGAGTGGACCTGTATACCGGATTATTTTACCGACGACAGCCCGCCTTCCCAGGCACGGATTATGCTTTGTATACTTTGATTATTCCATGGATAAAGACCCCCGACACTGCCGTGTGTTGGAACCCCCCCCCCTGGAGAGGACGCAAGGTGAGGAGACGCTCTGCAAGACGAGGTCGCTTCACGTCTCTCCCCCGTGGACCGGAGAGAGCCGGCCCACAAAGAGTCCACCTGCTTTCATCTGTGGTCCAAGGATCGCCGGCGCATTGAACGGCACTACAGTGGGTTCACCTGGGATACCCTTGGCCGGACGAGGCAGCCGGATTCTACCCCCCCCCCCCTCCTACTCCTGTCGGCTTACAAGCGACCGGATTAACCCCCTCTAGTGTATCTAGTATATAATCATTAAAGTATCATTGCTGTTATTCCTTAACTATTCCAGGTCGTATATTTACCACCTGCGCCTTCAGAGATTGGACATTCTCTATTGATATACCGACGAATACTCTTTGCCATAAAAGTGCATACTATTTCAATTCATAAATGTAATTAAGTGATTAAGTGCTTGTTCTACACACCATCGCTGTGTAGAAATAAAGACCTGTTTCGACTTCGTACATTTGTGTTGGATCCGTTTCATCTACGTGAGAGTGTTTATGATAATATATTTATGCCGTGTACTGGGTGGCCGAATATTAAGTACAAAGGTAGTGGTAGTAAGTATCATATCTAGTAATACAGTCAGGGAATTGTACCCCTCAGTTAAAATTGGTCCTTCGAGCCGGAGGGTAATTAGTGTAATATTAATATAGTGTTATTAATATTGAAATGGCCTATGATGAACACTCCACGAAACGATCCTCCTAACCAACGCCCGCAGCGCGAACGACGGCTCCCTCAGTACTTAGAGGCTTACGCTGTCAGTCAACAACCTAGTCTTCTACTAACAGTAAACGCGGTAAAACTAGAAAGTAAAAGTATGTCTAACCCCAACGCCCAGACTACCCCGACCATAGAGGCCCCTACGGGCTCTAATGTAACTGACCAAGTTCACGGTGGGGACCAGTGGGAACCAGACATGACTTCACACCCCGCCAGTACTGAAGAAGTAGTCCCCGATGAGTCCCGGGAGGAATACAACGCTACCGAGAGAGAACTCGGCACGGAAGAAGACGGGGAGAGCACCGTGGAGATAGAACTCCAAGGCTCCGCAAGGAGTACCCCGAGGGAAGGCTCCCCTATACAACCGCCTTCTCCCAGCGAGGCAGAGAGGACCCTACAGCAGGCCTTCCTCATCAGCCTGAACGCCGCTGCTGAACGCGACCGACTGCAGATCCAGCAGCGAAGCGAACACGAGCAGATACGTCTAGAAATAAGACGCATTCAGATGGAAGAGAATGTGGCCCGAGAACGAGCCGGTGCTCAACGGGACGCAGCGCGCGACAGACAGCAGTCGCAACTAATAGAACAGCTGATCAGACGGACAACACCCTCTCCCTCCGCCAGAGGCTCCAGGAACTCGTCTAGACACACCTCCAGGGCGGCATCCCCTAGCCGAGTAAACAACCCTGAACTTGACCAACAGACGAGGTCTATACCCCCCACAGACCACCTCCCCCCACCGGTCCAAGCGAGACCTAGCAACCGGGAAGGAGCAGCATATCCTGTGGAGAGGCTAAACCAGAAACTACAAGCACTGGATGACCTAACTGAAGACGAAGAGGAAGAGGAGGAGAACCACGCCCGAAGACAGCACAGTATTCTACCGGACCAGGAGGTCCGGTACAGCCCAGGCTATACTCCCGCGGAGCTGCGCTACAGACCCCCGACTCTATACACGGGTGAGCACGACCCGCACCGAGGAACAGCACCTGGACAAGCGGGCCATGGTACACTGCCGGTACCAGCCCATACCAAGGAGCGGGAGGAGACTCGCCTAGGAGGCCTCTCCCCCAACGCTCGCCGATGTATCCACAGTCAGCGTCATACATTGGCACGCCTATGGTACCCGACTTCACCCAAGAGAACCGGGCCCAGTATACAGAACTCCGCATGTGTCTGGAGACCATGTTGGTGGATGTATTGGATGAACGCCACAAATACGCCATCCTACTGAAGCACTTAAAGGTACCCCGCGCACATAATATAGCGCTCGCCTACGCGACTTCCACCACCCCATACACAGCAGCGCTGGTAGCATTGGACCAGAGGTATGGGCGCATATGGGATTACGTGATCCAGGAGATCCGACACATCGACCGCTTACCCCCAGCAATAGACAATCGAGCACTGGACGACCTGTCCATCAGAGTGCAGTCCCTGGTAGGGATGTTGGGAGCGCAAAGAGAGAAGGGGAGGCATGAACTTTACGCCAACTCAAATGTGGAAAGGATCCTGGAGAAGCTGCCGCCCGCTCGTCAGGAGCGCTTTAGGCGGCAGAGGGACCACAGAGACCCGAATGGCCCCGAACCGAACCTCCTCGATCTAGCAGACTTCCTGGCGAGAGAAGTCAGCAGCCTACGGCTAGATACATTCGGACGGAGCACCCTTGGCTCCAGAGAAGGAACCAGACGACTAAATGATGGAAGAAGATCGGTGACTGTGATGCACCAATCGGAGTCAGTACCGAGCAGCAGGAGCCACAGTACCCCCTCCAGAACGGAGAAGTGGAAGATAGTGTGCCCCTACTGTGAGAAAGAACACTGGCTAGCGCAATGTGACTCCTTCCCCAAGCTGAACGCGGAGGAAGCAGGTCAATGGATAAAGTCCAACAAGCGCTGTTTTCGCTGTGCGCGCTCACACATGGCAGCCGAATGCCGCTTAAAGAAAAGGTGCACCAAGTGCGATGGAGCCCATCTGGACATACTTCACGACAGTAACAGACGGCGCCCTTCACCTGCACCATCCAGCCGCAAAGCGAGCGTCATGTACATCGATCCCGCCAGCAGCAGTGGAGCCCGAGTACTCCTAAAAGTAGTGCGTGTGACACTAAGCTACCAGAATAAAGTCCTGGACACTTACGCCGTCCTCGATGACGGGTCAGAGAAGACCCTGCTGCTCGCCTCCGCTGCGGCCCAGCTAGGGCTGCGGGGAAGCGAAACCCAAATGACAATTCGGACAATAAGACGAGATTTGAAGACGATAAAGGGCGAGAATGTCTCATTCTCTATCGCAGCAAGCGGCCAGCCTGAGCGACGGTACCAGATTGCAGACGCTTTCACCAGCCAAGAAATAGGACTGTCGCGGTACACATACCCCGTCGCCAAGCTGATGGAGAAATATGCACATCTGCGCAAGTTACCGATCCCGCTCATAGACAATGCTATGCCGACCCTGTTGATAGGCTCCGACCATGCAGACCTCATTGTCCCGATAGACCGGGTTCATACCGGACCCCGAGGCTGTCCTGCAGCAGTCGAGACCCGTTTGGGATGGACTCTCCAAGGCCCGCTCGCCAAATCTCTCAACCGAAGTACAGCCACTAGATGTCTCCACTCCCGAGTGACAGAGGGAGAAACCGCACTCCTGCAACACGTAGAGCGGCTATGGACCTTGGAACAAATGCCCTTTAAGAACGGAAAGAAAGACATTCGCTCTAAAGATGACATTTACGCCATTCACCTCCTCGAGACAGGGACCAAGAGAGTCCCGGTCAACGGCGTGTTGAGATACGCCACGCCACTCCTGCGGCGAGAAAGAATGCCTACTTTCCACGCCAAGACAGACGCCACAGAACGGTACCTGCTGAACACGGAGCGGCGCTTAGCCAAGAACCCCGCCCAAGAGAGTGTATACCGCGCTGAGATTGAGAAGCTCATCACAGCGGGACACGTCACAAAGATGGACATTAAAGAGGCTGACCAGACCACTGAATCGTGGTACGTGCCCCACCACAAGGTCCATCACAACGGTAAAGACCGCATAGTATTTAACTGCAGCTACCAGATCGGATCCCAAAATCTAAATAAAGAGTTACTGCCCGGTCCCACACTCGGCCCCTCCCTACTCGGCGTTCTACTCCGCTTCCGCCAGGAAAAGGTGGCCATCAGCGGGGACATTAAAGGAATATTCCTGCAGGTGAGATTAGTAGAGGCGGACAAGCCCCTGTTACGGTTCCTATGGAGAGAGAAGCCAGGAGATGAGCACCCAGCCATCTACCAATGGGAAGTCCTCCCCTTCGGAACGACGTGCAGCCCCTGCTGTGCGACATTTGCACTACAGAAACATGTAGCAGAGGACCCAGCAGCGGACGAAGAGGTCCGACACAGCGTAAAGAACAGCTTCTACGTAGACAACTGTCTACAAAGCCTTTCAACCCAGGAAGAAGCCGAGGCTCTCCTGATTAAACTCCGCGCCTCATTGATCAAAGGTGGCTTTGATCTCAGGCAGTGGGCCAGCAGCGATCCGCAAGTACTGCGCAGCCTCTCCTCCGAGGACAAGGCAGCCAGCAGCGAGACCTGGATGGCTACAATCCCGGGAGAAGCCCAGGAGATGACCCTGGGATTGGTGTGGCGATTCAAAACAGATTCGCTTCACTACAGACACAAGCCCCTGACAACGGAGCAGGGAAGGCCGGCGGCGGCGCCGACCACCAGACGGAGTGTGTACACAACACTCGCCCGACAATATGACCCGCTAGGATGTATTCTACCGTACACCACCAGGGCAAAAATGATTGTACGAGCATTGTGGGACAAGGACCAGGGCTGGGACGACCCCATTCCCGCACACCTTGCATCCACCTGGAGAGAGTGGGAGATGGAGCTCCACTCACTCCCAGGCGTTAATATGCGCCGAAGCTACTTCCCACCCACGGTGAGGCCAGAGACATGTAAAATGGACTTACACGTCTTCAGTGACGCCTCAGAGGTCGCATACGGATCAGTAGCCTACTTGCGGGCCCAAGACCAGGGGGGAGAGATCTACACAGCATTTGTCCTCGCCCGCTCGAGAATAGCCCCACGCAAGCAACAATCTATCCCACGTCTAGAGCTCTGCGCAGCCCTAGCCGGAGCGCACCTAGCCACGCTCATCCAACGTGAGCTCACCATACCGGTGTCTAGAACAATCCTGTGGTCAGATTCCACGACGGTACTCGCCTGGATCAAATCGGACTCATGCAAGTACAAAGTCTTCGTGGGAGTCAGAGTCACCGAGATTCAAGACTTAACCGAAGAGTTAACCGGAGAAACAGAGTGGCGCTACGTTGATACAAAACAGAACCCAGCTGACGTCATCACCCGGGGGATGCCCCTGGATGACCTCACCCGTCGCAATGTCTACAGTGACGGCCCCGCATTCCTAAGACTCCCGGAAGGACAGTGGCCCATGCCTATCCCGAGGGAAGCAAGTCCAGAGGAGGTGGAAAATAAGAAGTCTGTGTTCTGTGGATTGAGCACCGTAGCCTCCACCGACCCTAACATAGACGATTGCACGTCCATAGAGAGTGCACAACAAAGAACATTCCTGCGGTACCACCCGGAGTGCAAGTCCCCCGCTGATATGTCAGCAGCTAACTACGAGGAAGCAGAATTGCTTCTACTGCAGCGAGCCCAGAGAGACTCATTCCCCGATGAATTGGCCTGTCTACAGGGAGGAAAGCCCGTCCCATCCGACAGCAGATTAATTCACCTGGCCCCCGAGAGCGACGCTCATACCCTCATCAGAGTGGGTGGTCGCCTACGCAGAGCCCCCAATCTACCGGATGACATTAAATACCCGATCGTATTGAACAGCCGACACAAGGTCACAGAGCTGATTATAAAGAAATACGATGAGGATGTACATCACGCAGGAGCAGAAAGAGTCTTCGCGGAAATCAGACGTCGTTACTGGATCCTACAAGGAAGAGAGGCGGTACGACGCTTCCAGCGAACATGTCTAGACTGCCGCAAGTGGCGCGCGCAGCCCAGCATACCAAGGATGGCTGACCTTCCTCCATGTCGCCTCCGAATCGGTGACAAGCCATTCCACTCAACGGGTATGGACTGCTTTGGCCCGCTGCACATAAAGAAAGGAAGAGGAACCGAGAAGCGGTGGGGTATTGTATTCAAATGCATGACCACCAGAGCGATACACATCGAGCTTCTCCCGACCATGAGCACAGACTCATTCCTTATGGCCTTCCGAAGATTCACATCACGGAAAGGAAGACCGTCTACCCTATTGTCCGATCATGGGACAAACTTCAAAGGCGGCGAAAGAGAGCTGAGAGAGAGCTTCCAAGCTATGGGCCCAGAACTTAAGACCCACCTCGCTCCAGCACAGGTTGATTTCCAATTCAACCCCCCAAACGCACCCCACTTCGGTGGCACTTGGGAACGAGAAGTGCGCTCCATAAAGACAGCCCTGTACGCAGTACTTGGGGCCCAGACTGTGGCGGAAGAAGTCCTAATAACAGTCCTCACGGAGATTGAGGGAGTACTTAACTCGAAGCCCCTCGGATATGTCTCCAGTGATGTGGCGGATATCGACCCAGTTACCCCCAACACACTCCTGATGGGGCGGCTAGATCCTGCATTACCCCAGACAATGTACCGGCCTGAAGAAGCGAACGGCCGACGAATGTGGAGGTACAGCCAAGTATTAGCCGACAAGTTTTGGAACAGTTTCCTACTGCACTACCTACCGTCTCTACAGACCCGCCAGAAGTGGGTAAAGGAGAGAGACAATTTGACAGAAGGAACAGTCGTCATGATTATTGATCAATCACTGCCCAGAGCTATGTGGCCGGCCGGCCGCGTAAGCAAAGTGATCACCGGTGCCGACGGCAAGGTCCGAGCAGCTGAAGTGCTCGTCCAGGGTCGCACTTACACCCGTCCCGTGGCGAGGCTCATAGGACTGCCTCGACTCCCAGACACAATCGATGATGACCATGACCCTACAACCCTATGACTTTGTGAAGTTGACTGACCCCTACAGCAAACCCTTATGTGTAAATAGACAACGCGATTAATCTGTCTCTGTTTAACTGATTAGGTCTGGGACCTATTCAGGGGGTGGCTGTTGTGAAGGGCCAGATTAAACCGAATATATATATTTATTTATATATATATATTTAATTGTATTTGTATATTCTCTAATATTCCCTGATATCCCTTGTATATTCCTTGTACAATATGCATTGAATATCCATTCTAGCCTACTGAACATCCCATAATAGTCTCCATTCTACTATTGGTCGAGACCTTGGTGCCAGGCTGCCATACCCCTCAGACCCAGTTCAAACGTACCGCTCCACATGTACGAACAAGTCCTAGTTCCGCGTAGGAATCTGACTACCGCACCACTAATGGGACTATTTGTTCATAGTGCGTATATATACTGCGCTACTAAAGTAGGACTTTCTTTTCAGTCCAGTTTCTTACCCTCCAATAGAGTCACAGACGTAAAGCCTCCCCGCGACGCCACGTGTGGGAGTAAGGCCAAGTTCGCCTACCATCGGTATTGAGACATCGTGTATATTAATATTTGAATAGTCATATTTGGCACTATATCGTCGAGTTGGACGTAGTCTATTAAGCTAATAATAGTCTGTTAATATATAGTGCTTCGTGCGGTGAGAATACTACCGTAGTCAGTACCCCATCGTTTCGGGCAGAGAACTGGCTGCTTACCCAGGGTGGGTGACCCCATGTGAAGCTGCACCCGAGGAGCCCCAGAGCCTACGAGCGAGTGGACCTGTATACCGGATTATTCTACCGACGACAGCCCGCCTTCCCAGGCACGGATTATGCTTTGTATACTTTGATTATTCCATGGATAAAGACCCCCGACACTGCCGTGTGTTGGAACCCCCCCCCCTGGAGAGGACGCAAGGTGAGGAGACGCTCTGCAAGACGAGGTCGCTTCACGTCTCTCCCCCGTGGACCGGAGAGAGCCGGCCCACAAAGAGTCCACCTGCTTTCATCTGTGGTCCAAGGATCGCCGGCGCATTGAACGGCACTACAGTGGGTTCACCTGGGATACCCTTGGCCGAACGAGGCAGCCGGATTCTACCCCCCCCCCCCTCCTACTCCTGTCGGCTTACAAGCGACCGGATTAACCCCCTCTAGTGTATCTAGTATATAATCATTAAAGTATCATTGCTGTTATTCCTTAACTATTCCAGGTCGTATATTTACCACCTGCGCCTTCAGAGATTGGACATTCTCTATTGATATACCGACGAATACTCTTTGCCATAAAAGTGCATACTATTTCAATTCATAAATGTAATTAAGTGATTAAGTGCTTGTTCTACACACCATCGCTGTGTAGAAATAAAGACCTGTTTCGACTTCGTACATTTGTGTTGGATCCGTTTCATCTACGTGAGAGTGTTTATGATAATATATTTATGCCGTGTACTGGGTGGCCGAATATTAAGTACAAAGGTAGTGGTAGTAAGTATCATATCTAGTAATACAGTCAGGGAATTGTACCCCTCAGTTACACTATTCTTATTACTGTATTATTGCACAATCGCTGCCGGCATGACCCCCCGCATTTCACTGTATACTTGTATGCCGTGACAAATACAACTCTTGACTCTTGACTTGACATGTGTATATTGCTATTGCACTTTACTGTTACATTTGCACTCTGGTTAGATGCAAACTTATTTTCATTGTACTGTACTTGTGCTGTATGACGACATTACATTTTAATCTAATCTTTGTATGCTGGATTGGATGGTCTGCCCTTTCCACCCGTAGATTTAACCATTGGCATATTTTAATTTATTAGGCTGTTCTTGGTTTGCTTACTGTACATCTTACTTATGGATCTACATAGGGCTGGGCGATAACGATAACTATCGCGATAAATTATTTCGTCGAAATAAACATGAAACGTGGTCGCAAAGTTTCGATATATCGATTTTCCTAGCTTGGATATCAGCGCACACGCACTAACAACCAATCAGTGAAGGAGATGGCGACAGCGAAGGAGACCTGCGGTGCACCTCTGGGTAGTAAACAAGGCTGGCTAGGATCATTAGCTTGCACGCCGCTATTTTATAGTTTACGTGCAGAGTGGGTGTGTGGCGTGAATTCTGAGGGTAACGGTTAGAGTAGTGTGGGGTATGCTGCGCCGCGGTGGACGTCGTTGCAATGTATTGGGGCGGAACGGAGTATTTTAGGGTGATAGTTAGTACATTGGAAACAAGGCTGGCTAGGATCATTAGCGTGCACGCCACTATTTTATAGTTTACGTGCGGAGTGGGTGTGTGGCGTGAATTTTGATGGTAACGGTTAGAGTAGTGTGGGGTATGCGGTGGACGTCGTTGCAATGTATTGGGGCGGAACAGAGTATTTTAGGGTGATAGTACATTGTCGTGGGATACACCGCTTGCTCTGGCTAACTGTTAGTTCCATTCTTATAATGCATATGATCCAGTGGCGGTAGGTTGCCCCCTGGTGGAATATAATAATCTATGCACTGGTGCGTAGAAGAACGTGCGCAGACTGATGACGACATCAACTCGAGACATTCGCAGCAGCAAAACAAGTCAGTCTATTAATAGCCCGTCCGTCGGCGCCGGGCATAAGAAGTGAATTAAACTTGACAGAAATTATATCGACGATAATTATCGATATCGAGTGATATGAAAATAATTTTATAATTTTATCGCGATAGCGTTTTTGGCCATATCGCCCAGCCCTAGATCTACATCCTTCAGAATAGTAAGGAACGTTATTGTCTTCGCTCCCAAGACTTATTCCTGAATCAGAGCAATCCGCCAATATGGTATTTAGACACAAAAACACATTGATACTAACTCCTATTACTATAATACAATGCTAGAGACTGAAAAATGACATTTATAATGCATGTCACCTTTAAGTGTGCTGCTCCCTCTGCTTGGAATCAGTTGCAAAATGATCTGAATTTTTGGGAGCTGGTCTCACTGGATGCATTTAAAGTCACTCTTAATGACTTGGAGTAGGGCTGGGCGATAAAACGATAACGATAATTATCGCAATATATTTCCCCCCGTCGATATGAAACGTGGTTGATAATAAATCGATAATACATATTTTTTATTTTTTATTTATTTGTATTGTGACCTGCAACAGGGCAGCTTTAAAACCAGAGACAGTGGACAGACTTGTCTTTCTTGCCTGCAAATTAAAGTAATGGCTTTGCTTGTCCAAATGACAATACTGACCAAATTGAGATACATTTTTCTCTTGTCCATTTATTTATAAATGAATACTAATAAAAACATCGATAATTATCGATATCGAACGATATGCTTTTTTTTTATCGTGATACCATTTTTGGCCATATCGCCCAGCCCTAACTTGGCGATAAAACGATAACGGTGATTTATTTTTCGCATTCTTTTTCTCCATTTATTTTGTTTGCTTTCTAATTTAAAATACAGTTTGAAACCGTCTGTACACAGTAGGCTATGTGTGCTAGCAGAGCTAGTCTCCAGTCACGGTGCATGTTTGGTGCAAAAAAGCACCAAAAGATAGAAAAGAAACCAGCAGAGCCAGAACTGTTCAACTCCCCTGGAGCCACTTTTTTTGGTAGCCTACTTTCGCTTTCAAACCAGCTGCAGCCTGATAGCTGCAGTGTGAGGGGCTGTAACACTAAAGATGGCGGCAACGACAAATAATTGCTGCAAAATAAACATATATTTGTTGTTTAAATAATAATTGAATTTATTATTTGTATTTTTTAATACTAATACAAATATCGATAATTATCTATATCAAACGATATGACATTTTTTATCGTGATAAAAATGTTGGCCATATCGCCCAGCCCTGACTTGGAGGCACATCTGGCTGCAGATGTTTTTTTTTTTTTTTAAACTTTGGTCATTTCCCTGGCTCTTTTATACGTTTATCGCATTTATACTTGGTCAAGTTCGACCGACAGAAGCAGGCTGAAAGGGTTCAGATGGGGGGGAAGACTCTGGGAAAGGCACGGCTGCAGTCCAGGATTCGAACTCGCTCAGCCCCAGATCCGTGACGAGCACGGTTGTCCACGGCGCTGAAATAGCACTCGCGGTACGTGGTGAGCTACTGGAGCTCCCCTGGCTGCAGATGTTTTGATTGATTTATATTGCCCCTGTACGAACCCTGGTGTTAATGAAGGAGGAATTTAAAGTTTTTACGTCTGCAACCCTGTTAATTGTGCTGCTGCTGCCTGTCTTGACACACAATATATTTTTTTATCTCAAAGATTTTCCTGGTTAAAAGAAAAGGGGGTGGAGTGAGTAGCCTTGCCAGTCTGTGCCTCCCAGTGCCCTCCCCTCCTCCCCGGTGCCAGGCCTGCTGAGCCAGATGTCCTTCCAGACTGCTGTGTCAGTGCCACCTCTCTGCATGGCTCGCTGTTTTTCCACCGGTGGCCTGTGCCACCTTGTCTCTCTCTACTGTCAAAGTCAAACTTTAAAGATTCATGAGAGTTCCTGGAATTCCTTTATCGTTGTGTTCTTGCATTCTTTTCTTTGTTTACTGTAGGTATGCCATTCATTTAATAAAAAAAAAGGAAATCTTTAACTGGATTTTTTTTTCCAGTTAAAATATCTTGTCATTTTAATTGTCTGCTAGTTTCAAAGAGTTCCTTTTCTCTGCAAGTTTAACTCTCCGCCTTTGAAGCCAATGACAACGGAGAGCGACCCAACGTTGCAGGATTAAAAGGAAATATATATGTGAAATGGTTTGTTGCCAAAAGCATTGAGCCTACGCAACCGTTTTCTCCCCAACCATTCTCTTTCATTTTATAGTTTTCAGATCATTCATTTCCCTCCCTGCATGCATTTTGAGATTCGATTTTTACTTTGAAGGATTATTTCTCTCCACACGCAACCCTCTCCATTCAGTGTGCGATTGTGACTTCTTATTTGTGTGGTTCTTTTTGTGTTGGTTGGGGAAGGAGAGCGGGTGAGTTACATTAATGGTAAACCTCAGCCTTGGAACAAAAACTGTTGGATGTGTATTTGGGCAGTATCCATTTTTTCATACCGTCAAACCGTCCATAAATATTACCAGGGTATATGGTATTACCAGGTAACACAGACAAACTACATTCTTCTACATAAAAAAAAGACACATTTACTCATGATAAACAAAATATTTGACTCCAATTCTACCTCCAGTACAGCTTATACTCATACCAAGCTCTGATAATGATAAACAGCACACTTGCTACAACCACATTCATCTGCATTAACAATCACTTCACCAAAGCAATATTAATTTAACTCTGTAACATGACAAGTAAAGCACGCACCAACACTTGAGTCATTAATTATGTTATAAAGACTGCCAAACTGTAAGCGGCTGGGTGGCGTAGCGGAGATTGCGCTCGTCACCAATGCAAGAGACTCCGGTATCGAATCCCAGTCTCAGCATTGCCTTCGGCTTGGACCGGCCGTCGTACTGGCTCATTTGGCAGAGTCAGCGGGTGGGAGTCGATGGGTGGGGATTGGACGTTGTGGACAGCGACCCCTACAGGTCGGTTGGGAGACGCCTGAACAGTAGAGACAGGAAATGGCGGGGGTAGTGTGAGCCTCCCATGCGGCAATGAGAGTCCACGCTGGTAGGCAAAAAGATGTGACAGGCTTCCTCCTCGTGTGCCGGAGGGAACACGTGATGCAAGGCTTCTATCCTCTCTACAACCGACCAGTGGGGGGCATAGTCGAGCAACGTTCAAGACAGGGGAGGGGATAATTGGATACACGAAATTGGGATGGGAGAAAAATAGAAAATAAGGAGAAAAAGTGGATAAAAAAAAAGACTGCCAAACTGTCTCCAAATATTACCGGGGTATACTATTACCAGCAAATATCCTCTAATGTTACCTGCCATATACACACACACACACATGCACGCACGCACGCACGCACGCACGCACGCACGCACGCACGCACGCACACACACACACACACACACACACACACACACACACTAGTCCCCCCCAACACAAACACATACTCACACGGCCACCCTTGTCTCTCAAATTTATTCCAAAATGTTAGCAAAGTAAAAAAATCTTTTTGGGATGAAAGTCAACTCACCATGCTAATATAGTATAGTGAAAACTGTAGTTAGTATTATAATTCACAACATCGCAGTCTTTCAAAACAGAGTTTGCCAAAGTGTAGATTGACAGCGACGTCAAGAACCTAGCAAGCTATCCTATTATCTGAAAGTGAGTGAGTTCCATTCGCTCAGGCGACTCAAGAATTGAGCTCCATGCGCCACAGAGGATGCGCGCTACCCCGTGCCGTGATCAGTCGGGCTGGCCGGGGAAGTGCACGGAGCTACCCTGTGCCGTGAGCTCACTCGGGCTGGCCGGGGAAGTGCACGGAGCTACCCCGTGCCGTGAGCTCACTCGGGCTGGCCGGGGAAGTGCACGAAGCTCCAGGCTCATTAGAACCATCTCCACACACACGCGTTCCTCGCCGTGGAGTCGAATCCGCAAGCAGAACCGTCCGCCCGAACACCTGCGGAAGGATCCTTAATGATGCAGCCTTCTCGGCTAAATGCATCGGTTCAGGGGGTTAATTAAAGAAACAGTCATCAGGATCATCTCTTTGTGGCTCAGAAAACTGTATTTTCGCTCAAATTAGTGCAAAGAAAATCGAATCAAATAATCAAAGCTATGCCCCTGCAAAGCACATTACTCTTTTCACCAAGTTTATGTAATAAATCCCACATGTTGGATGTTGAGGCTTTCCTGATTTCAAATCACGGCCCTTGATCTTGTAATCTCGACCTCGTTGTCACTAAATGGCCAAGCCACACAAAGTAACAGTCTATGAGCCTCTCGCTCTTTCTGAGAACGTTTCTTTCATTGCGGTGCACGCAACACACGCTGAGAGGGATTACCGTAATTCTCTTGACTAAGTGGGCAGGTATAATCTGTGAATAGGGGGCGAACAGTATGTATTAAATAAATGCGTAGCGGAACTGTTTTCAAATACCTTGGTATACCGTAATAACTCAATACCATCCTGAGCCTAGCGGCGCAACAACAATGACTAAATTGCAATCAGTACAAGATTGAGCGTCTGCCGCTTGTTCAGTGTAGGAGGCACAGGTCTTCCATCAGACATCAAACACGCTGGGACGTACCGGCAGCCCCAGCAGCCCCGCGCTTGGCTTCAAAGAGACCAAATGGTCCGTAAACGTCCTCCTCCAGGCTGACAGGCCCAGGTCACCAGATCGCAGGTGGGGATGAAAGCCGCCGCATCGCTCTCTTTTTTAGGCTGCTTTGGTTCTCTCTCGCTCCCTCCCTCGCTTATCTGATGTACACTGCTTTTGAAGGTGACCTCTATTCTTCACCAGCCGTAGCTTTCCCCTTTTGTGTGTGTGTGTGTGTGTGTGTGTGTGTGTGTGTGTGTGTGTGTGTGTGTGTGTGTGTGTATGTGGGGGGGGGGGGGGGCAACACAAATGAAGTTCACTTCGTTAAAACTCAATCACCTGACACCATCATCCATGTCACATTATTCCGCAAGCAGAGGAGCGGCAATTCAATCTTGCGGGGGAAGATATTGCGAGAAATAAAGACGCAGAGCACAATGGGAATGGGAAAACAATATATGTGTGTGTGTGTCACGGTCCTTTTATTTTAACCTGCTAAGTATGACGAGTGCGTTTCATCCTTCAGTAGCTTTATGGTTTGGAGTTTTGAAATGAGAATACCCTTTGACCTGCAAAATGTTCTATTGTATCCCCCTACTGGTTGTGTTTGCCTTTGTGTGTGTGTTTATGTTTGTATAAACTGTAGAATGATGCATGTTTTGGTTTTATTTGATTGTGCACATTATTTGACAAGGATCTCTGCAGAATGTATAGATTGCGGTGAGTTTCAGCGTTTTTGATTATTATTAGGACCTTGTACAATTGAAATTTTTTATCTGGCGTCAATCGCTATCAAACTGCATTTGATTATCTAATATATGCATAAATGGCTATAACTCACATTCTATGAAATACTGCAGAAAAGGATAAAAACATATTTATACTCTAGACCGTATTTTTGTATGAATGTGTGAATGAAAAAGTAAAACGTTCCTACACCCTGAACGATAGCTAATCGATGTTGAATGGGCCATAGTAATGTCAATTTAGCAATACAATTTAAAAAGTTATAGCCCTGCAAAGTAGGTGAACATCTCCATAGACAAATAGAGCTGGCAGACTGGCTACAAGGATGGATATAAGCGTGGCAGAGAAAGGGTTAACACGAACAGAAGGAAAGTGTAAGTAATATTGTGAAAAAAGCACGCCTTTACTTTAAGCGTGCATTGATCCAACTAAACAAACAACCATATCCAATCAAAGCGAAAACATGAATTACACCTAATGAAAATAGATTTTGTGGTCTAAGCCTTAACACAAACATACCTGGAGCTTTGAACATGAGTGCTCAACGTGCTTCAGTTCGTGTGACAGAAAGACCAACATGGCCACATTATTTTGCAACAGGGGCTTTCAAGTTTGCAATCAAATAAAAGATGTGGGTTGAAGTGGCAGGAATCCAAAGCAAGCGTGTGGCTACAGTTGCCAGCCGGTCCGCATTTCGTCTCCACCACTCAAGAGGAATCTGAATCCGTTTTTGACCTGTGTGACGTACGTGGGTTGGTCATTATCATTGTTACTGTATTAGGAGACCATGTGAACATCAGATTATCATGAGTTGGGTTATGTTGTTCTTGGTGGTGTGATGTGTCATCTTTTAATGCTGCTTCTTCTCTTCTTCCCAGAGACCACTCATCCTCCTGATTGAGCTGATTGCACCTGCTTGATTACACCTGTGGGCAGTTAGTTGGATGAGTGAATATAAGCTGGAAGATGACACACACACGGGGGCCTCATTGCTGGAAGTCACTGCCACGTTTCAGGGTGGAGTGAGGAGGCTGCCGTCTCGCCTATCTGTTGCCTAAAGCAACACTGTGGCTGGGTGCATTTATCACATGGAGTGTGGATTAAACCCCATAGCTGTGGTGTCCTATGATGGGCACATGGTTGTATTTTGACTACTAAGTGTTTGTTTGTGTACCTGTATGTATTGTTTGTCCTCCCCTACCTTTTCCCCTTTTTGCCTTATGGTGGAGGTTTAAATCCCTACCACCATAAATATATAATTTACTATTTGGAAAACGTCTTGTGTTGTGTCTTCTTTTACCTACACCTGGGACCTTGATTTGAACGTATTTACTGAGAGAGGCTGCTTTTGCTCATGTGCCGCCCTCCAGTTGTTATTATTAGACCTTCGTACATGACACCTGTCTTAAAAAGTCATCCCAGTTCCTGCTGTTACTGGTGGTGTGTCATCACTTGAAAAGGTGCATCTCACAACAAACACTTGACTCTATGATGATGAAGCGAGTCATACGGTAACTGATGCTGTAGTCTCATCCATTGCTCAAGAGGCCTGTCAATATCGTGGAAAGGGAAGGATTTAAACGGTTAATGAAAACACTGGGGCCAGGGTAGCCTACACTCTGTCTAAGCGATATTTCACCCTGATTTCACTCTCTGAGGAGAGAATGTATGGGACAAAGAAATGTAGCATCATAGAGAGCAAAGTTAATAGAGCAAGGTTTCACAGGTAGGTGAGATGTAAATAGGTAGGTAGGTTGTAGGGCTGGACGGTATGGTCTAAAATTTATATCACGGTATAATTTGAAGCATAGACGGTAATGTATATATCACGGTATATTCATTTATCTTAAAATGTCTATATAAATGCTTCTGAAGGGGTAAAACACTGGTATGGCAGCTATTACTGTACTCTTGTATTACTAGGACATATTTCACATAGTAGCCTACAGAGGTATTTATTGAACATTTATTGTGCAAAACTGCAAAACCTTTTCTCAAGTTACTTCCATCTCTGAAAAACACTTTTTTCATGAAATACAATAAAATCAAGGGGCACAAAGTGAAAATAAAAACTACAGCAGGACAGGAGGTTTCTTTCCCTCAAACAACTCAAACACAATACAACTCCAACATAACTTAACTTTATTGTACATGTTTGACAACGTAGAGAGAGACAGAGAGAGAGCGAGAGAGTGTGATGTAATAGGTTTGAGTTTGAGGTTTGAGCATCCTAAGTTGCCGTAGTTGATGATGTCACACCAGGATGTCATTGTCAACACAGAGTTGCAAACGGGAGCAGCCAGATGGATAACGCGATATAAAGAAACGAATAGTGAATAAATGTGATGTTATCTTTGAACCTCTGGTGTCAAGCCTCGTCAATATACCCCCCCCTCCCCTTTCCTCGCTAATGGAACTGGTGCCGCGGAGTCACGTTAGAACGTTAGCTTAGCGGCTAACGTTAGCCCGTTGCTGCACTGAAGCAAGTCTCCTCTCAGCCTCCTTAGTCAAATTGAAATGCCAAAACTATATGGCAAGGTCCGTGAGCAAGTGGAGAACAATTCAGTATTAAACACTATGCAACAACCACTGCAAACGTTGAGTGAATTGTCAAGTAACGCTAATGTCACTGCTACTGCTGTGACTAGCTGCTCTAGTCTACCGGTCACAAGGTATGAAGGTATAGTCAAAATCCATACCGTAGCGCAAATTCATACATAAAGCAAATTCATACAGAAAGCTCATGTGTGAAACTGGCTTTCAATCAAAGGTAATTCTCACTTGGAGGATTTGGGCAGAGTGAAATCGTTACCTTGATTTGACCAGATTCTGAACCTTGTTTTTTTTATTAGAAAATAAAATCCAGTTAATGGATTTTTTAAAATCACAATAGGGCAGTTTCATTTAGCAAACATGACATGAAGCAATGTGCATTTCAAAGACCAAAAGAGAAGGCATTGTTCAGATAAGCCCTCAACAAAAGATGTTTAAGACCCATTAAATTTGATTCCCGCCAGAATTAGCTCTACACCTTGGATTCTTTCCACCTCAGCACAGCTCACTCCCATCATAGCCTGATGGCTCCTGCCAACCATTTTATCTATGCTGGTGTATTTCATAACCATTACCATACCCTCCAGGCAATTTTCTATACCTTCACTGCATTTTCTATTGAGATATGAACTTACTGTAGGGTGCGCAGACTATGTCAGTATATCCAACCCCCCCCCCCCCACTAACTTCATTATACTTTGAAACCTCCTTAAAACCCCAAGTCATTGGAATATGTGGCAAAGAACAAAGGATAGCTGAGAGGCATTAGAAATTAGAATCACATCATCAGCATTCAGTTTAACACCTCTAGAGGGCTGGCGCCACGCTGCGTGCTGCGGAGGTGTTCAGGAAGTTCACCACCTCCGACGTGTTTCCAGCGGCAAGCTATTATTGCACCTCCCGCTTTCTAGTTACCGTCTGGCGATACATCTCTATCAGATTCCATATCTTTCCCCCCTCCGTTGTAAATAATGCGACGCCAAAAGGAAAGAGAACCAGTGTGAATCCAGCGAAACCGCGCACACACTCCTGATAAGCCTTGGGGGAAATTGGGAGTTTGGCCTCACGCACTGTTTGCCTATGTGGAGGAGGGGGGGTGAGGGGGGGGGGGGGGGGTGGCTCATTGGCATGCCGGAGTGTTCCCTCCCCATTCAGAGGCACGGCGTACAGTTTGAGTCTGTCAGGTATTCCGTCTGCCTCTGGATTAGCTCTGATCCCAAACCAATTATCCCTCAGAAGTGTTACACGGTAGAGCGTGTAATAACGAGGTCCTCCACGGATCACGTGTGTTTAGACGGGCTGAGAGCGGCGTCAAGGGTAAGCAGCGCTAATGGACACGCATGGATTTTTGCCGCTCCTCATTTGGCAGCGGCAGGGTTAAGGACGTAGGTGGAGGAATTGGAGACTGTGTGTTTTTATAGGTCCTTCATACATATTCATGGGGGGCTTGTCCTTCATCAAGCGTTGTTTTGTTTTGAGACGAAGGCCTGCTCCTGGGGCTCCACAAATCAAGAGCCTAGTTGATTCTTATTAAGGCTCTACACAAATACATGAGACGTTTTTTGTAGTAGCTTGGCAAATTATCTGGAAAGGTTGAAGACAGACACGCACAGACATATACCCCCGTGTCTCGTTCCCACTATACCTTGAGATTTAGATTGAAAACGCATGTAAAAAAGCTTTTGTCACCGGTTAATTTAAACAAATTACAAATGCATGAGCCGAACAGCAGTGGCTGGACACCCCCCTCTGTTTCTATGATGGAAAACACTTTGTCATCTTCACTCAATCATGCTTCAGCCACAAGGCCTGTTTTTTTCTTTTACCCAATTCAAATTCAAGTGTTCAACACGCCAGTATTTTTTCAAAGTGTAGGTTGGGATTTAGTTCTATTAGCTCAGGCAATCGGTTTTGGTTTGGTTTGGTTTGGTTTTGGAATATTTATTCTGAAAATGGTTGGTCCCCTGAGAAAAAGTCTGAAAACCACGGGAGTATTGCTATGGCAACAGCCCTCGTTTGGCAGAAAGTCCACCATCAACAGGAAGCCAACAGAGCCCCATTAGATTCCTGTTCAATGTTTTCTCCCATTGCCAGTTTGTAAAAGCGTTTTGGCCCAATTGTCCCTCTGTGACTGTGACCACTGGCTATGTTGGCACAGCGTTTCCCACTGGCGTGTGGCGTCCACGTGTTTCAAACTCCCCAAAGGCTGGAGCATCTGTGCCTTTGATGGTAAGGACAAGCGTTTCTTTTCCCAAATCCACTGCCAGGGAAGACAGATGATGCAATGCTAAGCCATTTTTTATGTAGAGATTACGTAACTTTTTTGGTTTTGTTTTTAGCAATTCTTTCCCCCTCTACTTGCATCATCACCCTTTGATCACACGCTTTGGAGATTGGAGGTAGAAATGAGCTATTCTTACACGTCTAGGAAACAGAACTAAACTAAGGTGATAAATAATGAGTTGGTATCTAAAGAACTTGTTGTAATGTTTTGTAGGGCAATCTAACAGATTTATGTATCTTTCTGTGAGAGGGAAACAAAACCTCTGCCATTAAGTCTCATACCTGGAGCTAAACTGTAATCAGACAGTGGTTAACACTGTCGCCTCACAGCTAGAAGGTCCTGGGCTCGAGTCCCGCTTGGGGACCAGGTTGCCGCATTGCCAGGTACCCAGGTGGGGTATCTCCCGGGCCTTTCTGTGTGGAGTTTGCATTTTCTCCCTGTCCTCGCAAGACTTTCCCCTCCCAATAAGATAAACTCAATGGAAATACATGCAGAACAGATCGCTAACGCTGTCATGTCCCTGACGAAGATGGACAGGAGCACTTGGATTGGTCCCCGGGCGAGACCCATGCCGCAGCCCATGTCTGCTTCCGGCGGCGGGATGGGAAAAGTGCAGAGAGACATTTCATCGGTGACTCAGTGCATGTGTGGGTGTGTGTTCACCCATCTCGCATGTGTGTGTGTGTGTGTGTTAATAGTGTTAAATACGGCTTCTTCTTAACTAATAGCTAGTTAATGTTAGCTAACGTTAACTAACAAACTAAGACC
The DNA here is from genome assembly GCF_963971535.1 of Notolepis coatsorum. NCBI lineage: Eukaryota > Metazoa > Chordata > Actinopteri > Aulopiformes > Paralepididae > Notolepis > Notolepis coatsorum. The sequence goes on from NC_140175.1 coordinate 35,559,063, forward strand.
ACAAAGAACTCTTGATCAAATATTATGTTGATAAAACCGATCAATGCTTATACAACTAGTGTTACATTTTAGTAAGTACTGTAGAAATAACTGGTGTGCATCCACATTTTAAGGAGGTATAAGGTGGTGCGTCATCGTTACTTTGACCAACACATCTAGGACCCCGAGCAGATCTGCAGGCTGAGCATATCTGGTACCTACACCGGAATCCTCCTTTAATCCTCCCATTATTATTCAGGGAAAGAGAGAGGGAAATGAAAAGAGAGAGATGAATGGAAGGAGTATTAAAAAAAAAAAAAAATGCTTAATTCCCAAGCTCATGGAAAATTCTCTCAGCGTCAACAGGCAAAGAGCAGTTTGGTTTTGATTGCTGTTGACGATGAGGGTTAGCCAGTGGAGCTTTATGCGCATTTGAGTCATTTCTAATTTTTTAGTCATTTCTCCATGTGGCTCGGCTCAGGGATGGAGATGGTGAAAACATGTGGGTGGCAAACAGGTTGCCATGACTTAAGGGGGAGTTGTGTTTTATCAGGTCAAGCTGTCTTCGGTTCATAACAGATTGCATTCGTACGAGCAGGAAACGGCTAGGATGTGATTATATGTCTTGGTAAACAGTATTAACTTTTTTAATAGGTCATCATTGGACTTTTGAGTTTCTATGTTGATATTAGCTGCACTCTCCCAACACAATATTGATATAACTGATTTAAGCGAAGGAATTTCACACGCAGGCCAGGTCCAATATAACCAGATTCCATGACAAGTAGGCAACATGCATATTCAGCTTATTTTAAAGATGACTAGATGTCTGAACCTCATCCAGTATCATTTTCAAATTATTAATAATTTTACTATTATTTCATGTTTTCACTAAACCCTTCTCAAGTTGTATCCATGGCTCGCTCTCTCCCAATGCGTCAACAGTGGCTCAGGAGGCAGAGCAATCGCCTGGTAATCGGATGTTTCCCAGTTCCATTCCGGCTCCTCTTGGCAGTATGTCGAAGTGTCCTTGAGCAACTGCTCCCAATGAGCAGGTTGGCACCTTGCATGGTTGCTTCCGCCGTCTGTGTGTGAGTGAATGGGTGAATGTGATAAGTTGTAGAGCACTTCGGATCAAAGCGCTATATAAATGTAGTCCATTTACCATTCCCAACAACATAGTAATGGGACAAGCAGAGCCCCATTTGTTGGCAATTTAACCTATTTGTTTGACCATAAGCACTGCTGGCATCCTCGTTTGTCCACTCTACTCTTGCACTAAATACTCATTGTGAACAACATTGGTAAGTGGTCCACTTGCAACCTCCTATCATCACCAGCTGACCAATCTCAAACCCTGCCTTATTTTACGACTTGTAAATGTGTTAATTATTGTTAACTTGTCCGGCTGTATACTTTCCCTCGCTGTTTAAAGAACTACAGTTGTGTCGTAGGGGGAGGGGCTGAGTACTTTCAGTCTCAGGTGTCGAAGACAGACACGCAGAAATGACAAATCCATTTAGAGACAATGGCCCCAATAGGCTACTTTGTTTGTGCTGTGATAATATGCAGAGAAAGCTTAATATCTTCAGAAACGTTTGTGTTCTTCCAAGCCCTGAGTCGATCAGAGCTTCCTACGCTTAACTTGGTAACTTGGTAACTTTCGCACACCGCATAATACCTCCGGGAATCAGTGTAGGACACATTTCCACCCACATACCTGTATATATATTTATAATGTTGTTCTATAGTCAACAAACTGAATACATTTCCTACCTCATATAACCATTGCAAACTTTGCTCTCGCAATGTTTATATCCCATTCATATTACGTTTCACTATTTCTGTTTTGGCTGTAAGTTGTAATAAGTCCGACATCCTTTGATTGGCTTGTTAGATTTCAAGAAAAAACATATAGACCAATCAATTTGAAGCACAAGGGCATGTTTACCCGCCTCCAGTGCCCTCTTTTTGTATTCCATGTCACCCCTGTGCTCATGGTGTGATTGTGCATCCTTGCACAACATTTTTGAAGAACACCGCGCCCCCTTTTCTCCTACATCAACTGACTGGTCTAAAACTCCACTGGATACCTTTAAAAATATAGGAGGAATCAACCTACATATCCTCACATATTTAGACCTGCAGCAGAATCACCGTCAGAATATTTCCCTGAGATTAATAACAATCTATCACCAACTATCTGTTTTCATATCTAGCAGGGCTGAAAGAGGAGCTTATGTTTCCTCTGTGGCCTCTTAGTGCACGTCCTCTCTGTCTCATTCATGACATTATTTCTACATCATGAATTAACAAAGGCAGCATGTCGTTTGGAAGCAAGATTGGTTTTCTTTTGATGAATGCCACAACATACCGCTTTGAGACGAGGATACATCACGATACTCAGGAGGAGCTTTTTCTATGCTGATATTGTGTTGTACTGAACATTCTGTCCGGCAGATAAAGCTGCATACTTTATCTATGTAGTTAGGCTACATTTGAGGAATTTGGATGTTGTCTACTGTTCATTAAACCTAATGGATTGAATTGGTAAATGGTAAATGGGCTGCATTTATATAGTGCTTTTATCCAAAGCGCTTTACAACTTATGCTTCACATTCCCTCACACATTCACACACCGACGGTGGGGGAACCATGCAAGGTGCCGACCAGTTAATCGGGAGCAGTTAGGGGTTAAGTGTCTTGCTCAAGGACACTTCGGCTGCCGGGAGGAGCTGGAATATAACCGGGAATCTTCCGATTACCAGACGACTGCTCTACCTCCTGAGCCACTGTGAATTGGTTCTCTGCATTGGACAATTCATGACCAGAGTACAGCTTTATGTGCACTGTGTTATCCACATACATGTTGCCACAGTTTCCAGTTCCCATCGCTGCACAATGCAGTATTTATCGACAAATAAATGTTGTCGATTTGCATATTCATGATCGACACGTTGTATTGTTGTTACTTGTATGCCTTTTGCGGTGGAAATTGCAGACGTTCAAAGTCATAACATGTGCAACGTATAATCGAACTAGTGCCCAATGAATCACGTTCAAAATATAAATAACTTCTCTTAAACCACTATTCCTGATTCCTTCTAAAGCTACGACTCGACAGTGCGTGTTTCGCTTGCATTTGATAACTTCCGTGTTGAGCCCTTTAGAAGCTATGACATAGCTCTTCTATGGAGACAACTCCTCTTGCGAGTCGCGCTGTTTCTACAGTATGTAAACTCTGCGAGCAACGGGTCCAATAAATGCATCTAACACGCACTTTACATCCTTGCCATTCCTGTATGCCCGTCGTGGGCACCTTAACTAACGTTAGCTGCTAAGAGTTCCAATATATATATTTTATATATAGCGTTACACTATATATAAAAAAAAAGAAAGAAAAGTGGATAGTTGATGATAATAAATATTTCACTTCATTAGCAAACATATTGTAAAATCATTAAGTCTGCTATAAGCTATTCCCCTCTCTCTTACATTTACTATAGGCTACTCTTTTTGACATGGATTAGGCTAATTAGCTTTAACAATCCTGATTCCTGAGCCTATTTTATTCAAAAGGAAGATATTGTTATAAATATGTATATAGCCTATATATAATAAATACATTTTAATCGTATCTCCTGTGCTGGCACAAGCACTACCTGTGCTGCTTTACTCCCGCAGCTGGGGTGAAGGGATGGACAGGATGCCACTCAGTTGTCAAAAGCTTTTAATTCTTTCTCCAACAGGTTACAAACCTTGAAACAAAACACACATTCAATCAATAACCACCACAACACTACTACTATTATTCTTAAAACAAATCGCTTACACACATCCACTCACCAGTTCTCACTCGTCTCCCTTCTCTGCTGTCAAATTCCCTGCAACTTCCTGTTTACTACTTTCACTGACACCACGTGCCGTATCTCGACCAATTACAGCTCACTCCCCGCTACGTCCCTGGATCACATGTGAATTATAAATACATCTCCATTCACAACTTTAACCAAGCATACAGTGCCTCCATACATCCGAAATGAAAACATAATTATAATCATAGCTCAACTACCACTAATCAACATTCACATAAACGCACAGCATAAAAAACAACACTTAACATTACTTATTTACAACACAGAACTAAAGTGCACCTAACCTCCACCACCACAATAGAAAGCTGCACACTACCATAGCATAGAGTGGTGAGATAACACACAATACACATATAATAATTCATGGAAATATACTAAAAAGCTATTTATGGCCGGTAAAAATCTCTCTGGCTGGTAGTCTTTTTTTTTATCAGCTAAACAGGATGAGGACACGTATTACATTTTTTTAAATATTAAATTGCAAATATAATCAATTGTTGTTGATTTTTCTAAATAAATGAATGGTTTAGATTAATCAACTAATCGATAAAATAATCAACTGATTAATCGATAACAAAATAATCGTTAGCCCTAAGTATTTCCTTCCAACCTGGGTCACCCCATGGCCCATGCAGTTCTCCAGGCAGCATGGTCCTTCCAGAAGATGCTGCTGGAATAATCTTTCAGTGAAAGCGGGCATGAAGCTAAAACGGGATTGATTTATTTGACCTCTTTCTGTAATGATCCTGGATATTACCTTGAATTATCTCAATTTGTCTTTTTTCTTTCATACATGTTTTGGTTTGAGGAAAATAGACTATGGATCACAGGTGGTTATGTCTGCCGCATACCTTCGAGCCATCAATACAATCGGTGTGGCCACTGGTCCATAACATGAGCAGAATCAGGACAAATGCACTATTAACTCTGTAATGAGACAGCTTAACCAACAGAATTAACGAGTCCATATAAGATGGCGGTCTCAGGCGATCGTCACTTAGCTAGGCTTTTAACTGTGGCTGACAGAATCGGACAGAAGCATGCTCTTGTCTGAGAGTTGAGTCAAAAACACACTTGTCCGCTGACCTTGCCGGCTCTTACAGCCCTGGCCTGCTTGGCACGATTTTAGAAACTAGGACCTTCACTTACACTTCAGAAAGACTCAACAGTAGCTATAGCTTTCAGCGCTTAAAAAATTTAGTTTTTCTCCTCGCCCCCAAAGTGGAGCAACTAGGCTAATCATGCAGAGAAACATGTTGTCGGGGCAGACCCGGCCACACGCTGATCCGTAAGATGGTACCTGGCTCATCCCCTTGGCCTTTGAAGTGAGGAAACCATGGCGTGGCACTTTCCTTTTATGTTTTCTATTTTTCCTGTCCTTTCATCTGGGAGCCGCGTTCAAGGTGTAGCCTCCCCTCGCTCTAATGTGAGCAGGACTTAAGAGACAAGCCATGAAGTCAATTCTTTGCCAGACTCGGTTCAGACATTCGGTTCTCACAAAATAATGTGGTTAACTTTTTGCTTATATTTTCAGGCGAGCTCTATTCGCCGTTTGTTTCAGAGCACATAATGTGCCCATGGTTATAATAGGAAGCAGTGTACTTACAGTAGAACATGATCTGCCCTAGTTCCTTTAATGCTATACTAGCCAATAACCTCACCTAGTTGTACATGGCTCTTTATAAATCAACCTTTCCTGGACTCATATCGATGGCCAAAGAACAGAACCTCCTATCTGAAAGTGTTGTTTTCGTGTTGTTTTCAACATGGTACAGTGTACAGTATACACATTAGCTAGACTGCCACAGTATATGTATATATACACGTCCAGAATCTACTTTCCTCATGGCTGCACTGTGGATCCTAATAGTCACAGCTACTTAGGCTCACACAGCACTCTCCTCCAATTTGTTGCGCTGCATATTTTACCCTGGCGTGCCGTGCACCCTGGACCGGGATAATACACTAGAACAAAGACACATAGGCGCTGGAGCGTAAGCGCTGGCTTGCAGATGGAAGCAGTTGAGGCTGCCATTTTGATATACTAGCATAAGTGCCACCTAGCTCATCCATCAAATAGCCGCTGTGGCATTGTTCAAGGGTGCTTGCGTGCTGCAAAATGTGTCATTATCTACACTAAGGGGTGGGGTAAAAAATGTATACAGCATTATATTGCGATATTTTGCATGCTTATGGGATGGGACTTTCTAGCAAAAGTGCTATTCGAAAATCGCTGGTTCTTAAGACTGAATATTGAATGGACCGAAGAATGTTATAATTATTTTTATTATATAAAAAATATATTGTTATTTTCTGTTTCAGTTTAAATTCAGTAAAAATGTTCAGTTTCAGTTAAATTCAGTTATTCTTTTTAATAGAATGGATCATTAAAATCAAAGAGTATTGCACATAAATAGGCACTTCATAATCTGAAGTTCAGATAATCCTTCAGAACGTTGATAGGCTCAGCTGACCGACAATAAATCAAAATGACACCATTCACCATCGTAGCCTATAATAACAGCATTGCATTGGCCTATCAACGGGTTTTAATAAACAAACAGAAACAGTAGCATGTGCATCTTTTAGATCAATTGGGCTATGCAAATTAGGCTGCCTCTAAATATAAAAAGGAATTAAATAAGAATGGTTTGCTTCAATACAAAAAAAAGTATTTACATTTTTATTTTATTTTATTTTATATATATAAAAAATAAATTCGACTCTGACATGAAAATCGAATGTGGAGACTGGCATCGACTATTCGAAAATTTGAATATTCTATCTCATCCCTATATTATCTCGATACAGTAATGCTATGCTAACAGTTATGTTATTATTAGGTAAAACAGATGATGTATATCAGTATACTGTATATATTTTTTTATTGCAGATGTTTCCTAAGTTTTCCATTGGGGACATAATTTGCAGTTGAAAAAAGGTAATACATCGCAATGTATCGCAATATCTCAATATTTCAATATCATGACTAGTATTGTGATAATATCGTATCGTTACGTTTTTGAAGTAGATAAATAGTGTTGGGTCCATTTCAGTTGAGTGGACTTGAGTGGACTTGAGTTTTGAAGTAGATAAATAGTGTTGGGTCCATTTCAGTTGAGTGGACTTGAGTTTTGAAGTGGGCTAGATCCACAAAGAATGGATTGCACGGAGCAAGTTGCACCCTTACTTACAATTCATTATAAATTGAAAATGGGGGACCCTGATGTAAACAAGACGAAAGTCTTTCCCTGGTCTTCATCGCCTTAACAATTGTGTGTATTGAGCCGTACTGTATTGTACCCATTCTGCAATCTGTTAATACAATTTTCATTCAATCAATCACCGTGCAGATTTTATTAACAGATTGCAGAATGGGTACAATACAGTACGGCTCAATACACACAATTGTTAAGGCGATTAAGACCAGGGAAAGACTTTCGTCTTGTTTACATCAGGGTCCCCCATTTTCAATTCATAATAAATTGTAAGTAAGGGTGCAACTTGCTCCGTGCAATCCATTCTTTGTGGATCTACGTGTTGGGTCCATTTCAGTTGATTCAAGATTCAAGTGGACTTGAGTTTTGAAGTAGATGAATAGTGTTGGGTTCATTTCTATGTTTTCTTCTTTTTCCATTTTCATCTCCATGGGAGGTTGGTGTATTTTATTTTCAACAGAAGGTGTTTTCTTGTACAAAATAATATGTACTGTATATGGTGGCTACTGGCAACTAAGTTCTAACACAAAGAAAAAAGAAACTCAGTACTCAAACTTTCAATATAACATTTTTTTCCGATCTACTGATTTAATTTAGAATAATAATTTGTCTCATTCTCCAACGGATTTATGACAAAAAGGGCTTTCTCTTAGGGCCATTTGAGACCTTTTCGGGCAAGACAAGAATATAGACAATATATTATAATATAATATTAATTATATATGTTTTATTGGGATGGTTGGTGAATCCCAAAATCGTCCTGAAAAGGTCTCAAATGGCCCTAAGAGAAAGCCCTTTTTGTCGTAAGTCCTTGGAGAATGAGACCATTGTTTAGGGAGCATAGTTGTACTGATAGGCCAATTGGTAGGCCAATACCATAACACCTCACACTTCGGAATCTAACAGATGCTCATCATAGGAATTACAAAGATGTATCTTGCCGCCTTACTTTTGTATTAGAGAGTAGCATGACATACTGTAGGTTAGTGTTTTAGTGCTGAATATAGGATACACAATTGGTATTGTTAATTATTTCACTTTCCTAAACATTATCACTTGTAGAATGACCTGGTGTTGTGTATAGTTGTGTATGGCTGCTTTTTTCTTAGTGACATCGGTGCAGTGGGAGAATATTGCTCATTCACGCTGCCCCCCCCCCCCCCCCCCACACACACACACAAGCTAGAAAACACCAATTAGCATTACAACTACCATGCTCTCTGTGTGCCATTTCCATTTTGCCACATCACCGGTGCGCAATTGATCTCACTGTGGTATGAAGAACGAATGTGATCGCGTGGGTCGTCCAAGCTGGACAGTAATGTAGCTCCGCCACGGTTTCAATCAACAACCTCCAAGTCCAGCGCAGGTCTGGCAATTAGGAGTTATTTATTCATTAAAGCACACCTTTTGAAAATGTGCTGGTTTCGCCTGGTAGATCGTCAACTGTGTTTGAGGTGAAAACAGCTGACCCATAGAAAGAAGGGAACCAAATTATTCACAGCAGGCACAGAGACAATCTCAAGGGCCAATTTCCGACACAATCCATTAATTATCTCTGTTCTGTCTACTCTTCGTCCCCCCGTCTCCACTCCTCTACCTCGCTGGCTGCACTGTACAAGTCAAGATGATTCAACATTAATAAACTCTTTGACACCTCGCTGATGGATCCGTTCCTGTGGAATTCCACTCTTACATCCACTGATCTAATGGGATTTGCTCGACTGGCTATTATGATGAAGCAGTCAGATGATCATCAGGATGTTGCTGCCCATCCGTCACATTAGTTGCATTTATATCTCATTACCGCAGCCGCCATAATGGATGTTAGCTCCTCGCGGCCCGTGTTTTCATCTCCTTAGCCTATGGAACCTAATTGAGTTGGAACCAAAGTTTCCCTCTCCGGGGGCAAATGGCAACTTGAATCCCATAGTTTCCTGGGTTCTTCCTTCCTTCCTCTCACTACTTAATGCTATTTGTCAGTGGATTTGAACAGGCTTCTTAGTTTTCCACCTATTGATTGGGTGATTGTTAAAGGTTAGGCGGCTTAAGGAAGTCGCAATCTAATGCACACGGATCAAAACATTCCAAAGAGAGGCATGTTTTTTAGGTAATTGATTTTAGACTGCAGTGAGTTCGGCGGGGAGGCAGAAGAGAGACAGTGTTGCTGAATACAGTGGGCTGTTTTCCTTTCTCTCTAAAGTATTTTTTTGGGGATGTATCGAACTAACTGGCGCCTGGATGCGAAAGTTTAACGTCAAGAGCAAGTGTAAAGTTGTTAACAGGGGCCACGTGAGGTATTCGAAGAATCCGCTAAAGGTCAGTCCAAATGGTAGCAAGCCGGGACGCATTATTCATTTGGATGTGTTCAAAGCTAAAGGGACAAGGAAAAGGTCACACACTTCCTAATGCAAATACAGTTCCATTCTCTCCTATGAATCGAAACCGGTGACTCATCAAAGGCTCTGCGGTTCAATACCTTTAGATGTTCAATTATCTTAAGGCCATTCTTGATGCATCGTAATGGCTTGGTATGCATTCCTGCAGTTCAGAATGTGGTCCCGGTATCTTGATTGGCATAAAGCCATTTGTTTAGTAGTGGGGCCACGTCCCCACTAAGGTCAGTCAGACGGATTCCGAATTATGTGTTGCCGTGGTTTTATGGACTCGTCCCGCGGGAATTGGCAAGGCCTGCTGTAATGAGGCTGTCACTGAGCCTCCACCAGAAGCCACTGGTAGATGTCCATAATGTGCTCCATGAAGAGCGGCTGAGGAGTCGAAGGTGTCACTATCGGAGTCTCGTACCAGCAACCTTGGATGGCAAATTTGTGTGGCATGCAGAATGATTAACCCTTTAGTGTGAGATGACCTCCACGAAGACAGCTGGGGAATGGTCGCAGGCGCGGCTTCAGAAGTGACAGCTTGCCCATACATGGATGGGAATCTTTTGTTCAGTCACATCAGTGTACTAGCTCCTACATCTCCTGATTGCGCAGTGGGGCTGTCACGATAGATTATCAGAATGATAAATCCCTCTTGAGACATGATATGACTCGTGGGGTATTTTGATCAGTCATCCTGGACCGGGTGTTCTGACAGAACAATGCACACGGCAGCACGGACATTCGTCAGTGCTTCTTTATACCGCAGGCCAGGGTTATTTATGTCTGTGTGCCTTTTGATTTGTTCAGCTAATCCCTCCCCGTGGTGACTTGGAAGGCAGGCTTGTCATTTAAAAATAGACAATCAATTCATTTGGCATGTGCTGCTCTCCACTTTGTTAACGATTTTTGTCTGAGAGATTGCTTTATTTTGTATGGGGGGGGGGGTATGGATTTCACCAAGTCTATCAAAGTAGGTTTTTCTTCCAGCTCTCATGAGAGTTGTATGACAGTGTGAGAATTAAAATTACTATTCTTCAACCCCATATAAAAGGTTATTTAAATGTATTTCCATATTCCCTGTAAGTGTGTCCCATCTACATAACGATGTTCACCTCGTTAAAAAGGCTTTGTATTCAGTAACTGCTATTTCAAATGGAGTTCTGCCAGTAATGTATTATTTTCAGCAAATTACTAGACCTAATTTATTTCCTGTGATCCGAGAGGAAGAGAGATGATATATGACCACTAAACACTCTTATGTTGGGTTTTTCACAGGTCTAATGACACTGATGACTTCAGAAAGCCTGGTTCTCCCTTCCACCATCTAGGTTATTGGAAAGACTTGAAAGAAGAAAGGGATCATGGCAATCCCTATATTAAATATTGATAATAATTCCGCGATTGCTCCAGTGGTTGACAAGCTAGTCTTATCACTCAAAGTCAGTGTTGATTGGGGGGGCGGGGGTACTCTCTACCTGGCTGATGGACATTTTAAAATACATTGATTCCTCTACCTTCTTTTTATCATAGAAAACTAGATGTATTTAAAATGCATTGATTCCTTTTTATATCATATACAGTAGAACACTCTAGAGTCTAGACATATTTAAAATGCAGTGATTCCTCTACCTATTTTTATATCATACAGTAGAAAGTTCTAGACGTATTTAAAAATGCTTTGATTCCTCTACCTCTATTTTATCATATACAGTAGAAAGCTCTAGACGTATTTCTGGAAAGGCAGGCTAGTGGTGCCTTTCCATAGATTCCCGGTTACCATTCAAAATTGAGATCGTTATGGGAATCGGCATTCCCTGAATGGAATGGAAATGGTGTGGTCGAAGTGTTTTCCCAAGGCATTCTGCCATTGATCACAATACCACTTTCCTCTGCTGCTGAGACATAATTTAGGTTGTTTCACAATGCAACGTGCACAGAGCCTTCCTCTTCTGTGGTCACAGGTAGCCTGCTGTAACGCGGATGCCTTCTAGCCACTACCCTCCTGTCTTTGGCAAAACCATACCACTAGCGTATTGCTTTGAACATTGTGCAAGAACCAGAGGGAAACATACAAATATTGTATCTTGAAGAAAAATGTGAGTATCCAGACTTAACATTCCTCATCTCAACAATGATTCAGAGTATTCAGACTTAGGGCTTGTGTCCATAGCGGACGTTTTTTTCAAGGCGGGCCGCTTTGAAAAGCAAAAAAAAGCTCAGAGCGTTTTCCTGAGTCTCGCGACTGCCACTCCGCCACTTCCTCGATGTTGATTACCTTGATGAGCGCGCTCCTTTCCAAAAGTTGAACTAGTATTCAACTTTATGCGCTGGGAGCGCTCCGCCCAAAAACGCTGCCGCCGAGAGCGCTAAAACGCGAGGCGCGGGGCTGGGAAAAGGAGCGCGCCTGTCGCGCCTGTAGCATAGAAATGAATGACAGAAAGGAGCTGACAACTCATAAAACGTCCGCTATGGACACAAGCCCTTAATGTTCCAAACAGGGCGTATTTCAACAAGGATTTAGAGTATTCATCATCATCATCAGGTGGTGATGTTCCGAAGGGTTTCCTATCACTCTCCAACCCATTCTGTCCCCACTTCTTCTCTCCAACTCTGTGACTCCGCCTATCACTCTGCTCCAATCACAGACGTCGTCTACCCAGCCTCTTCTTGGTCTTCCACTTCCTCTCTTTCCATCCACCTTCCCCATCACCACCTTCTTGAACATCTCCCAGCTGGATCCTCTCAGAACGTGCCTGCACAACTCCATCGTTCTCTTTTTCAGCCTCTCCAGCAGCTGTCCTCCTTGCATACCCGCTCTTCTCAGTACCTCCTCATTCTTGATCTTATCCTTCCATGTTATCTTCAGCATCTTCCTCAGCCACCACATTTCAAAAGAGTCTATCATCCTCTTTGCCTCTTCATTCAGCGTCCATGCTTCTGCTCTGTATGAAAAGACTGACATAACATACGTTTCCAAAATCCTGGTCTTCGTTTTCCAACTTATGTTTTGTCTCAATAATTCTTCATGGTTCCAGAATGCGCTCTTTGCTCTTTGTTCAGACTTAACATTCCCATCAGAGCCCATTTCAACAAGGATTTAGAGTATTCAGACGTAACGTTCCCATCAGGGCTCATTTCAACAAGGATTCAGAGTATTCAGACTTAACATTCCCATCAGGGCTAATTTCAACAAGGATTCAGAGTATCCAGACTTAACGTTCCCATCAGGGCTCATTTCAACAAGGATTCAGAGTATCCAGACTTAACGTTCCCATCAGGGCTCATTTCAACAAGGATTCAGAGTATTCAGACTTAACGTTCCCATCAGGGCTCATTTCAACAAGGATTCAGAGTATCCAGACATAACGTTCCCATCAGGGCCCATTTCAACAAGGATTCAGAGTATTCAGACTTAACGTTCCCATCAGGGCTCATTTCAACAAGGATTCAGAGTATCCAGACTTAACGTTCCCATAAGGGCTCATTTCAACAAGGATTCAGAGTATCCAGACATAACGTTCCCATCAGGGCCCATTTCAACAAGGATTCAGAGTATCCAGACCTAACGTTCCCATCAGGGCTCATATCCATACATATTTATGGAGGTAAACTTAACGCCTCTCTCCCTGTTTGTTTACGCTGGTCAGCATGTGATTATTCACTATCTCCTTCACACCGCGCTGCATCTTTGTTCCCCCCCTATAGCCAAAGCACATATTGTTATCACTTACTTCAGTTTACGTGCCTCACATGTTTCCTTTTTCCACTAGCACGGGCGCCCATGTTCTGCTAAGTCCATCCCATTATCAGCTCCAAACACCCGGCTTTCAGTGCCCATTTCTGGAAGCTACAAAGCCCCACAGGTCGTCTGTTCCACCCCCCCGCCACCCCTACCTCCGTACCATGTGACCGCTTCAAGGTTAAAATTCTCCTCAGCAGATTAATCTGCGGCCTCGTGATTTTCCTCTTTTCAAGCTGCGTACTGTAATTCTCCCTCTGGGTCTGGGGCACATGATTCATTTGTACTATTGTGTATGTTCCTGCTTCCATAATAAAGAAGAAAAAGATGGGTGAACTGCCTTTATCTTCACTGACTGAGACTGCATCAGGGAGCGGCGGGGTGGGGGGGGGGGGGTAGTTGTAGGTCTATCCCCTTTTTCTGTGTCTCGCCGTGCACTTTGACGACAGTGAGACAGGGCTGTTTATTTATATTGGTTTAAACTGGCGATGGGGCAATGCGATAACGCTCCTTGCAATATCCCACATCCTGAACTGGGCTGTGACTTCTCTATTTCTTATGTGGGCCACAACTAGGCTAGATCACCGGAGATAATTATTATGCATCGTAAATTGCCTGCTTGGAGCTGATAAAGGGGGTTCCTTTGTGGATTTAATATGAAGGGACATAATATATTTGCAGAGTTACTACATTTGATGCTAAAGTTGGGACTTTGTCAGTTTTGGGGGTCATTTCGGGGTTCCTTGCGTGCACTGCGGCACTGATAGTCCCTCCGTCCAATCCTCTTGATTTGCAGTCACACACACAAGGCACTTCACCCTTCATACTGAATACGGGTGTGAGATGTATTTCCCCAGATTTTTTTTTTCTCTAGTTCCTCAGATATTAGATTGTCATGACCTGATTTAACCACAAAAGAAACACTGCTAATCACGGTGGATCAATGGTTCCCTTAAACGCAGTGACCCAAACCATCCTCTCATTCCAACTCGCCATATAAGCTGAATCTAAGCAAAACAAATTATCAGGTTAAATGAATGATTGATGATGTAGAAATTGAACGTGTGTATGAAAAACATTATTTGGGAGTGACAATTGACGAGAAACTAAACTGGAGATCACCTATTAAAAAACGTAAAAAGAAAAATATCCAAAACCATTGCAATATTATATAAAATGAAATATATCTTAAACAAGAACTCACTCTATTTGTTGTACTGTTCGCTCATAGTTCCATACATAACCTACTGTGTGGAGGTATGGGGAAACATAAAACAAACACTACCCGTTTTTCATAATGCAGAAGAAAGCCATACAAATTGTGAATCAAGCTGATTACTATGAACCGAAAAAAACGCACTCTTTATTAAATCAAATACCTTAAAATTGGAAGATCTTGTCGATCTTAGCACTGCAATAATAATGTACAAAGCACATAAGCACTCACTTCCAAGTTGCATTCAGGAGTTGTTCCAAACTAGAGAGAGCCGGTATAGACTTAGGGGAACTTCAATATCAAAGGCAAGGACAAATATAAAAAGTCGATGTATATCTGTTAAAGGGGCAAAACTATGGAATAACTTTGACAAAGAAGTAAAAATGTGTAGTTTGCTACATACATTTAAGAAATTACGGGGCGCCCCAGTGGCGAACCACATACTGTAGCGCGTGCTTAGCCGCAACACGGCCGACCCGGGTTCGATTCCCGAACCCGTCGTTATTTGCCGAATGTCTTCCCCCCACTCTGTCTCCCATTCCTCCTCTGTCTCTCCCTACTGGACTGCCCAGTAGAAATAAAGCGATAAAAACGCAAAAAAAAAATCTAAAAAAAATAAAAATTACTCAAATATAAGGTGATACATAAATATAAAACATTATTATTATCCTAATTATATTTTAATTTTATCTATAACATAACTGTATTCAAATTGTGACAGAGGAAAAAAAAAGAAAAGAAAAAAATATATATATATAAAAAAAAAGAAAACTAAATAAATGTGTAGCCCTATACGTTTTGTACATAAAATAAAACGATGACACTTTTGTAACCTTTGCTAAATGATGTACTGAATTATGTTTATTTTTTGTGTAAATGTAATGTAAAAAGGGTAGGCAATTATTAGCCTCGGCTTCAGCCTACACCTTTTCGGTCATTTTATTTTTTTCGTTTCTTTAAATGTTCTACTACTATGCTTTGTAAAAGAAGACCGAAATAAAATCATTAATTCATTCATATAAGCAAATCTCTTGTATTCCCTCATATTTATTTTAGACTTTACCGTGTGGAGTTGCCACTTCAGGGCATGAACATCTGAGGAAAAGCAGCTTTTAATTGCCGGTTATGTGCAAATGAAGAGCAGCCTCGGCTCTGTCAGATTCTGTTTCTCCAAATTAACTGTTGTCGGTGTTGATTGGGCTTGTGGTGAAGGTGTGTTGTCGCTACTGTCTAACAAAAGCTGTTAAAATTATTGTTTTCAGTTTAAACTACATACCTGGCGAAACTGTTACTTTGAATAATCAACATCTCTCATGACTTGAGTCATCGTTGCCTTGTTTGTTTACACAGCCAGGTTAATTATGGCTCTCCATGCACACTGTTTACACAGATACCATCCCTCTATGGATCGCTGCTGTGACTGAGTGGCATTTTTTCTATTTCCTCGTTAATCTGATGGCTGGCCGATTAGGTCCCTTGTTAGGCGTCTCATGCTGTATTGTCATGTATTATTCTTCCTGTACGTACATGTACTCCTTGTGTTCCATATACCGATGCACAGAAGATATGAGCTCTCTGGCTCTGTCACTGATGACATCTGAACTAAAAGCACATTTTTATTTTTATAAAACCGCTTTGCTTTAACAACAAACTAAATTCGAAAATGATCTGTCACTCACAAATGACCTAACTCTTAAAGAATAACTAGTGCTTTAATGGCAAACAAACAAAGAATCATCTCTCACTCAAATAAATGATCATACTCTTAAAAAGAGAACTATTAGCAAACAAACAAGGCAATCATCTCTCACTCAAATAAATAGCGTAAAAAGAACAATATTAGATACAGTATTATCACCACGTCTTTCAAACAATGTTGGAAAATCGGCATGTTCTATTAGAACAGAAACACTCCTAAGTGGCGCAGTGGGCAAGGCACTCGCCACTAGTGCAGGAGATGCTGGGTTCGAGCCCAGCTCTCGGCATTGCTACCAGCTTGGCTGGTCGTTCATACTAACACAATTGGCAGTGGTGGGAAAGCTGGTGGGTGGATCCTGGTCGTTGTAAACAGCGACTCCTACAGTTCGGTCGGGGCGCCTGCTCAGCGAGGAAAGGATCTAAGGGGGGTAGTGTGATCCTTCCACACGTTACACCCTCTCAGTGAGAATCCGCGCTGCCAGGTGAAAAGAAGCGGTTGATTGGCTACACATGTGTCGGAGGAAACATGTGATAGCCTCCACTCTCCCAGACCGACCGTAGGGGGTAGGTGCGCAGCGACCAGGAAGGGGATTGGGAATTGGCATAACGACTAACATTGGGATGGGAGAAAAAACGGAGGAAAAAGGAGGGGGAAAAAGATAAAAAAAAAAAAAGAAAAAAAAAGAACAGAAACACTCCTCAGGCTGTTCTATTCATGAGGAATTCCATCAGTCTGTGGCACTTTTGCGGATCAGCTGACCAATATATCTGTCTAGCCCTGAAAATGCTCGCCTGAGGGCCACGGAGGCAATAGGATCTGATTGTACGCTTCAGGTGGGCTCAGAAATGAGACGCGCTCTCGGTTCCCATTCAAGTAGCTCCCAGGGAAGGCGGCAGCTCCAACATCTACATTTGTAATGCCGGGTGGTGCATGTGTAACACCGATTTCCTTTCACACTCGTGCTCCAGGGCGGCTGCTGCATAATTTAGCTGGTCTGGAGTGCTGACCTCACCCATACTGACGAGTTCATGGTACTCTTTGCTATAATCATATTTTTGTTGGGCCATCTGGCCGCTCGAGCATTAACACCATACTTCACATTTTATGCAGGAAGGTGGAGGACTCGCGACAGACGCCGCCACAGACGGCTCTCCTCGTTCACGACTATGAGATATTCAAAAAATATATATAAAAAAAGAAATAGGCCTTTTCTTAACATTTGAAGAGCTCTTTCATGTTGTTGGCTTGCTTGAATTGAACCGTGGGCCAAGAACACTCCATTGTCATTTCTTTGTAATCAAAGAGCTCTTTATATACTGTAACTCCCCCCTATTACATTTTATGGCGTTGGGTCCTACTCACGCGGGCTTGAGGGATGGGCGATAGCTTCTAGATATTCCGATCATATCCGGAGGCATCAAAAGAGAACGTTGATGAACACCAGTGCTTTCAGCTTGGAACAAAAGCCTGCGTTTACAAAGGATCGCCCGTCAAATTAGCTTATCAACTCGGCAATCGCCGCCTATTTGAATTCCATCAACGCCACATTATAGGTGCCAGCCGTCGTCTCCTTCTGCGTTACCCATCAGAGCCAGTGACGGGCGTCATATTCCACTGATGTATCTTCCTCATTAGCCAGCTGTTGCTTTTTGTACATTGAGTTGGGGACTTTGTAACATCTGGGTGTGGAACGTCAGCTCCCATCACCAGCTCCCAACAACAGCGCACTCTTATTCTCCTCCATCGTGCTGCATGGTGGCTAGTCACATAGGGAGTCATGAGGATGATCTCCTTGCAGATGTTCCCGGAGGAAACAAAGCCTCGGAGCAATGTCCAGCTGCTGTCGTGGGCTATGCTAAACCTCCACCCTCAGAACTGATGTTCTGGACATTTTCTTTGCATCGAGAAATGTCTCGGAGCCACACCTGAAGTCCGGAGCTGTCATCACGTTTTGGTGTTTCTCTTATGCATTCTCTGAATCTTTTATGTGTGGAACTATTTGTCAGTTGTGTTTTTTTTTTTATCCACTTTTTCTCCTTATTTTCTATTTTTCTCCCATCCCAATTTCGTGTTTCCAATTCTCCCCTCCCCTGTCTTGAACGTTGCTCGCATATGCCCCCCACTGGTCGGTTCTAGGGAGGATAGAAGCCTTGCATCACGTGTCCCCTCCGGTACACGAGGAGGCAGCCTGTCACATCTTTCCACCTGCCAGCGCGGACTCTCATTGGCGAGGTGTAACGTGTGGGAGGATCACACTACCCCGGCCATTTCCTGTCTCTGCTGTGCAGGCGTCCCCCAACCGACCTGTAGGAGTCACTGTCCACAACGTCCAGATTACCACCCATCGACTTCCACCCGCTGACTCCGCCAATTGAGCCAGTATGACGGCCGGCCCAAGCCGGAGGCAATGCTGACACCCGGATTCGATACCGGAGTCTCTTGCATTAGTGACGAGCGCAATGTCCGCTGCGCCACCCAGCCGCCTGTCAGTTGTGTTTTTGAAGATTATTTTTAAGGCCTTTCTACTTTTGGCGTTTCCCCTATATATAAAAGTAAAACCACTCGCTCTCCTAGCAAACAGCCTTGTAGTGCCTTGGAAAGGTGGCTGTCATAAACTCAATTGGAATGCTATTGTGTCCAAACTTTATAAGCAAAGCTCCTTCAGCAACGTCACATACTGTATGGTCAAATAGTAGTATCATGAAGTAACGTTACAGTAAACGCAATAGTTTGATAGGAATACGCAAGGAAACACAACACTATTTGCAAGGTCCATCTTGATATATTTAATATCTGTACAATTATTCCCATATGCACAGTAGTTTATCTCCTCCTCCTGGAGGCGGGCCTTAAGGACCACAATGAGCTGAATGGTTAGAGTGCTTCACCCTGGACCACAACGAGCTGAATGGTTAGAGTGCTTCACCCTGGACCACAACAAGCTGAATGGTTAGAGTGCTTCACCCTGGACCACAACAAGCTGAATGGTTAGAGTGCTTCACCCTGGACCACAACAAGCTGAATGGTTAGAGTGCTTCACCCTGGACCACAACAAGCTGAATGGTTAGAGTGCTTCACCCTGGACCACAACAAGCTGAATGGTTAGAGTGCTTCACCCTGGACCACAACAAGCTGAATGGTTAGAGTGCTTCACCCTGGACCACAACAAGCTGAATGGTTAGAGTGCTTCACCGTGGACCACAACAAGCTGAATGGTTAGAGTGCTTCACCCTGGACCACAACAAGCTGAATGGTTAGAGTGCTTCACCCTGGACCAACAATCTGAATGAAACCTACGTTATATATTATGTATGTTGCAGTTATAGTAACGCAAATTAGAAAATAAACCAAATTAAACTGTATGCAATCATTTACAGGTATGACAACTGTATGACATCAATTGTGAATATGAGTATTACTTGATACAAACAATAAATACCAGTTGTAGAATGTTTAAAATCCAAACGATTACCAGCCCTAGTCGTGTCTCGAGGACCACCAAAGACAAGTACAGGTTCCCTAACTGATATTAACGTTGCATATTATTTGGATTCCCGTAAACATCATAAATGTATGTTATCTTTATCATTGAGAATGTCATTACATTCAAGTGAATGAACACTGTTTGATAATACAACATTGTGGTGATGCAACAAAAATATATTTTCGAAAAAGAAAAGTTATGAATCATTCGAAGAATGAATGCCTTTTATGTAAAGGCTGACAGACATTTGCCCTGCACATTACTGAGCACAAAATACGTACTGTATGTACTTAAGCAGCCTCGAGAGCCCTTCTGGTGCCGGCAGACCCATAATAGATGTGTCTAAATAGAATAAATAGACACCTTCCGGGAGGATGTGCTTTGCGAGCGCACACAAAGTGTTTCATCACTGCTGCTACGACTCTGTACACTCTGTACTGGAGAGACACGGAAATGACGGGTGAGAGAAGTGTGTGTGGGGGGGGGGGGGGGGGGGGGCAGGACGTGCGACAAAGGCCATGCAATGACAATGATTCATAGCATGTGAATTCAGCTGAGCCATGCTTCCCAACGGATGCCTTTTTAGGCCCAATGGTGCAGCGTTGCTCTCGTTTGAGCCAAGGGCATCACACGGCAAATTGAGGTTAAGCACTTTCAGTCAGGCAATTGTAAATAAGTGGAAGTGTAGAGGGAGCAAGTAATACCATGTCCAGTAAACCCAAAGTCAATAGTCAACTTCAGAACTCTTTACTTGTTATGCTGTACCGGTACTGTACCAAGTACAGAGTTCCTGGATACAGATAGCACTCTATACAAACAGATTAATCAAAGTTAGTTTGGGAAACTAACAATGTCACTTACAATCTATTAAGCGGATATCCATCGACACACAGTATTCCTGTGTTGTTTAATGCTACAATCTGGCTGCAAAACGCAACATGCCTCACTAAAACATGGCTAGTTACATGATCTTGTTCCGTGCACCAAAGCAGCTTCAATTGAGTTGTTTAAAAGTACTGGTACGCAAATTCTCCAGTCTCATGAGCAAAGCGATCATCGTCTGTAGAGGTATTAGTAGTCCATTTCTATTTCCTCCCTCCTCTACTCGCCCCAGAGCACAGATATAAACTCATCTGATAGGTGTAAGTTAACACAGGCCAGGGACACCCCGGAAGCCAGAGCATTCATCCTGGACGCTCTGTGGTTCAGAGCTCTGTGGCTCGGAGCTCTGTGGCTGGCTCCCGATCTTCAGTGATCGTTAAGGCGTTGGGTCTATTTTCTTCTCTGTGTTTATGTTTATGTTTATTGGGATCCCCATTAGTCATCATCGACGTGCTGACTATTCTTCCTGGGGTCCTCACAGATATACACATACAAATATGAAACATTCAGTATACAGTAAATCAGTCACTCATATATCACACACATAATCCATAAAAAATAAAACAAAAGGTCATAGGTGAATCCATTTCACCATACCTTTAAAACAAAAACAAAGTAAACTGAAGAAGTTTGGATAACATGGCTGCAGCTACATTCATGGATGACATATATTGATTTCCTTCCGGATTATGGATTATGGTGAACAGCCAGGCTGGTGTGAGCCACGGCAGTTCAGTGAGGCAGTGTGTCCGTGGTCTGCTGTGTGTAGTAGATCTCTGTTGGGAAACAAGTGTGTTAACTGGGGAAGAGGGAGGAATTAGAATTGGACTTCTGTCACATCTCCAGCGGTCAAAACATTCCGCACCAACAGTCATCTGTCAAAACAGCAATTCATTGTCAAAACATATAATTCCTTCTGCATGTTGCAGATGATGCAATGATGTATTCATCACAAAGAGAACATTGAATATGTTTTTTTTCTTAATTATTAGGGACAATTAATAATTTTTGTAAGATCAGTGGGGTATTTTTTTTTTGTCTTTTTCTCCCTCCTTTTTTCCTCAGATTTTCTCCCATCCCAATGTTAGTCATTATGCCAATTCCCAATCCCCTTCCTGGTCGCTGCGCACTTACCCCCCACAGTCGGTTTGGGAGAGTGGAGGCTATCACATGCTTCCTCCGACACACGTCTAGCCAATCAACCGCTTCTTTTCACCTGGCAGCGCGGACTCTAACTGAGAGGGTGTAACGTGTGGAAGGATCACACTACCCCCCTTAGATCCTATCCACGCTGAGCAGGCGCCCCGACCGAACTGTAGGAGTCGCTGTTTACAACGACCCGGACCCACCCCGCCAGCTTTCCCACCCTCTAATACTGCCAATTGTATTAGTGTGAACGGCCAGCCAAGCTGGTGACAACGCCGGGAGCTGGATTCGAACAGGCAAATCCAGCGTCTCCGGCGTTGGTGATGAACGCAATCTCCGCTACGCCACCTGACCGCCCATCAGTGGGGTATTTCTGTCAGAATAGAAACATAATCTTAAATCACAGAATCTCACTTTTTACTTTTAGATGCATGAAAAATGCATCCATAAAAAAATACGAATAAGGGAAATTACATAGTTTTACATTTGTTTTTAAAACAATCTAGTTAAAATGACACCATACTTTTGTATGTTTGGATTGTGCTTGCCACAATTATAGAATAGATAATATATCAAACATATCTGAGAATGGGTTTACCATGCTGGAATCACAGATAAAATGTTAGCACTGGACAGTTCCCCCAGACAATTTCACCTCAACACCATCCAGCTCCCGTGTGACCTTGCATTTAAGCACTGAACAGCTCCCTGTGCCCTGACAAGCAGTAGATGGCATTTCAGCACCAGACAGCTCCTTAACTGTTGAGGAATAACTACATGGTTGACTCTTGTGGTCAGCACCTCTGACTGGACAGCTCCCACCTCACCTCCCTCTGCTATAATGTCACAAAAAATTGTTTGGGAGAGATTAGAAATCATGAAGTGGGAATGAAATATTGCATAACACACTTGTCCTCTCAAATTATTACTGGGCCATGCAGGTCATTCTATGAGACAACTACTGTAGATCTATTTAGAGAATGCTGCATAACACAGACATAGTCCCGATATGAGATGTGATGCACCTTACTGTAGCTCTCTTACTCTCTGTCCAAACTAGGGATGTCCCAAATACCCAATAGTTTCGTTATACAAGCCTAATCAAAGTGAAATAGTATTTTTGTACAGGCCTAATCAACGTGACATAGTATCTTTATACAGGCTTAATCAAAGTGAAATAGACTCTTTATAGAGGCCTAATCAAAGTGAAATAGTATTTTTGTACATGCCTAATCAAAGTGAAATAGTCTCTTTATACAGGCCTAATCAAAGTGAAATAGTGTCTTTATACAGGTCTAATCAAAGTGAAATAGCCTCTTTATACAGGTCTAATCAAAGTGATATAATCTCTTTATACAGGTCTAATCAAAGTGAAATAGTATCTTTATACAGGTCTAATCAAAGTGAAATAGCCTCTTTATACAGGTCTAATCAAAGTGATATAATCTCTTTATACAGGTCTAAACAAAGTGAAATAGTTTCTTTATACAGGCCTAATCAACGTGAAATAGTCTCTTTATACAGGTCTAATCAAAGTGAAATAGTCTCTTTATACAGGTCTAATCAAAGTGAAATAGCCTCTTTATACAGGTCTAAACAAAGTGAAATTGTCTCTTTATACAGGTCTAATCAAAGTGAAATAGCCTCTTTATACAGGTCTAATCAAAGTGAAATAGTCTCTTTATACAGGTCTAATCAAAGTGAAATAGTCTCTTTATACAGGTATAATCAAAGTGAAATAGCCTCTTTATACAGGCCTAATCAAAGTGAAATAGTCTCTTTATACAGGTCTAATCAAAGTGAAATTGGTTGCTAATGAAAATAAAAAATAAACAAGGCCCTCGTCAGTTTACATGGAATCTTAAATAATTTACATAATTGCTTCTGTTGCCTTTTAACATGAACAAAAATAAGGTAAGTGAGTTAGGCTTAATAAAAGCTAAATAAATACACGTGAAAAAAGTATGCCTTCACTTTAAGTGTGCATTGATCCAACTAAACAAACAACCATATCCAATCAAAGTGAAAACATGAATTACACCTAATTAAAATAGATTCTGTCGTCTAAGCCTTAACAGAAACATACCTGGAGCTTTGAACATGAGTGCTCAATGTGCTTCAGTTGGTGTGACAGAAAAACCAACATGGCCACATTCTTTGGCAACAGGGACTTTCTAGTTTAGCTTACAATGAAGCCAGCTTTTAATTTTTTTTTACAGTTGCCAGCCGGTCCGCATTTCGTCTCCACCACTCAAGAGGTTCAGAATCCGTTTTTGACCTGTCTTTTAAAAAGTCCACCAGTTCCTTCTGTTGTTAGGTGCATCAAATGAAAACGGATGTTTCATCCACATCAACCACCGGCGTCTCACAAAAACACTTGACTCTATGATGATAAAGCCCATTACAGATAACTGATAACTGATGCTGTGTGTAGACTCATTCATTGCTCAAGACAAGAGACCTGTCAATATCGTGGAAGGGGAAGGCTCAGGAGGTAGAGCGGTTGTCTGTTAATCCTTGTTCGATTCCCACTCCTTCCGGCAGCGTGTCGAAGTGCCCTTGAGCAATTGCCCCCGATGAGCAGGTTGGCACCTTGCATGGTTGCCTCCACCATTAGTGTATGAATGGGTGAATGTGAGGCCTGAGTTGTAAAAAGCTGTTATATAATTGCATTTAAATGGTATATATATATATGGCAACGATTGAAGCTTCAAAACAATTTGGGTCAGCCATAGAGCACAGTCTATAAACCTGCACACTATATATTATATTGCTGGTATACATATTTTACTAAGTTGGCACATTCTCCAGCCAGTTGTAAAAGTTCTGCCACTAAGTTACCACTAAGAGCAAAAGCACAACTCAAATAGACCTTTGAGCTACTGAGAATCAGAAGTACAAATCAAATAGACCTTTGAGCTATTAAAGTGCTCTTTGGAGCCATTTATTATAAGGGTGGACAAAATCTGTGTGTGCATGCGCTTCAAGTGCGTGGGGGAGTGTGGATATGTGTGTGTGTGCATGTGTCAGGTGTAGTTGCGGCGGTGCGTCTTATGTGAGTCTTTTGTGTCTCTGTTTATTCCCTTGCAGAGAGTGTGAGTCAACTCTAATAACGGCAGGACACAGAGTGGCTGGCTAATGACATCTGGCAGAGGCTCCAAACAGCACTGGCCTTCTCAATATGCCTACTCTGACCGCAGGATTCCTTACTACTACAACAAAAACAACAACAACGAAGCAATGCTACATTTAGAGAGTGGCAATTAAAATATGGGGGATATGCATTCCTTAAAGGAACACGCCAACATTATGGGAAATGCACATATTCTCCAGAGTCAGACAAGAAGATAGATACCAATTTCCATTCTGTGTTCAGTATAAAGCTATCCGGCTGCAAGCTATCCTAGGTTAGCAAAAATTATTGGAAGTGGATGCGGACCAGCTGTTGGCCAAAAACACCTCTCCCGGAGCTTTAAGCTAGGCTATAGTGGTCCGTATCAGATTCCATAAATGTGTGCTAATCTTGGCTAGTGTAGCCTTCAACTGAACGCACAGAGAGGAAATTGGTAGTGGAGGAATTGGTATCTTGTCTTACTCTGGTACGAGTATTTCCCATGTTTTCCTAACACTTTTTGCGAAGTTGTTGGTGAAAATAAAACGATTAGTGCAAATAGCAAACAGTTCTGGTGAATGAATACTATAGTGCTTTGAGAAATGAGGTAGCTAAGATGAACAAATAAAAAAAGAACATTCCCAAAAGATCAACAAAGCCACGCATGACTTGGTTAGTTATGGAGCAGGGCAGACGGTCTCACACTGTGGTACCATTATGTAGAACACAAAGGGGTTTTCATCACTAAACCACATGAAACTGCAAACTATCTTAACAACTATTTCACAAGCAAAGTAGAGACATTAAGGAATAGGTCCTGCAAAAAGTAGTCCTTCATATTATGGCAATTATTTTTTGAAATTATATATGAGAAGAATGTGTGTTCCATCAAAGTTGAAAGAGAGTGTGTTGAAGGTATTCTAGTCATCAGGGATTGATAATATAGATCAGGGGTCAGCAACCTTTTTGACATGGAGTGCCTGTTTGAAATATATTTGTAACTAGTGTGCCTCAACAATATTCCATGCATCGTAATGTTTTTTTCTCATAATCAGGTCTTTTTAATGATCATTTTTACATTATTACATCATTATTGTTATTGTTATTATTAACAATATTATTATGATGGTTGTATCAACCCTAAATCTGAGTTGGGGGGGGGGGGATGCAATGCAGACAAACAGCTGCATACAGTGCGACCATTTCACTCACATTTGCCCATTCATTTTTGGACACATCACACACCATCGGTGTGTGTACTGTACGTGTGCTGTCATAGCTCCACCTACAGGCCTAATGGAGAACACCAGGAGAACACCAGGATGTGAATGGAGGGTGAATGTGAGGTATATCGTGTAAATAAGTTTTGATTGATCGCAAGACTACACTGTAAAAAATAAAATAATAATAAGTTACCAAAACTTAAAAATATTGAGTTCAGTTACTGTGCATTAAGGTTTTCAGTTTTCAATTCATAATAAGTTAACAGAAAAATAAGTACACAACCACATTATTTCAACCTAATAAAACTATGTTTATTGTCATTGTTTTAAGAACACAAGTTGACTTGGTAATACTCACATTTTGAGTAAAAAAAATTGCTTTTTTACATGTGCAATGTTCAATGAAATAGAAAAATAAATAATAAAATGTGTTGATTAATCCCACTGGTCACAATGGTGACCGTAATAATGTTTTTGTTATAAGGCTCTGCGAATGTTACTGAATGATGTAGCAATGTATTTCCAGCTAAATTGAAATAATAAACAAATAAAGGGTCTCAATTAAATATGTGGTAGTAAAAAGAACCTGTGGGAGGATTTCAACAAGATAAATGCAACAACAGTGCAAAATATTTCACTATAATATTTCAAAGCAAATTTTTTTTTTTTTTTTTTTTTTTTTTTTTTTGCTGCCCCCTGTGCCTATGAAAATGCCCCCACGTGCCTATGCAGGCACGCGTGCCTAGGGTTGCCTACCCCTGATATAGATGCACGGTTGGTTAGAGTTGCAGCAACACATCTGTATATTTAAGTATTTAGTTTATTTTTTCAAAAGGTGTATTTTTAAGTGGAAGGACTCTAAAGTTATACCATTGCCCAAAGATAAAAGATCCACATTCACAGGAGCAAATCATCGACCTATTAGTCTACTTCCTATACTGAGCTAAATAATGGAGAAAATTGCTTTTGAACAGATCTAGAAATATTTTTCCACCAATGGGTTAATCACCACATTTTTAGCATGCATATCGTGTGGGTCACTCCACATGTACTGGCTTAACACGTATGACAGATGAGTGGCTAGAAGAAATGGATGCCCACAGACTAGTCGGTGCAGTGATGTTGGATTTTAGTGCTGCTTTTGATCTAATAGATCATGAACTATTACTGAGAAATTCAAATGTTAAGACTTTTCATCCTCTGCTCTGTCATGGATGGGTAGGTACCTATCTGCGAGCAAGCAGAGGGTCTTTTTTCAATGGAAATTATTCTACTAGTAACGCAAGGTAGCTGCCTCGGTCTGCTTTTATATTCTATTTTCACCAATGAATTACCCTGCACACTGGAAAAAACAACTGTTACATATGCTTCTCGTTGAAATGTTATGATATCTGGCTTGCTGTCTACATGTAAACAAGGCATAAGCAGTTCTTATTGACTAATGTCTACCAGCTAGCACGGACTAGTCTCACACTTCCCAGACATTTCTTCACACTATGTTAGCACTATAGTAGCACTATAGCTACTAATTGCTACTAATACAGTGATATATTGATGCCAATATATCGAGTCATGTCAAGTATCTATATAAAAAAAAATATATATATATATATATGGTATATATATTATATATATATTTAGTTTGTTGGTTGACAATCCAATTTTTCTGCAAGAAAATTATTGGAGTGAGGTGAGCATATTGAAAACATATTAGATAAAACAGATGATGTGTATTTGTATTGCAGATGTTACAAAGTTTTCTGTTGGGGACATAATTTGCAGTTGAAAATAGGTAATAAATCGCAATTAGGGATGTCCGATATTATCGGCCGACCGATATTATCGGCCGATATCGGCAGTAAAATGTGATATCGGAAAATATCGGTATCGGTAAAAAAAAAAAAAAAAAAATTTTTTTTTTTTTTTTTTTTTTACATTTATTTAACCTTTATTTACCCAGGCAAGCAAGTAAGAACCAATTCTTATTTTATTTATTGTCAAAAGTATGCATGTTGGTTTAATTCAACAACAAGAGATATGTAATGTTAATTTTTACTTTTTTAATTATCATATTTTGCACAGATAATGCTTACATTTAGAAAGCCTTTTGAATGCATCCAGTGAAATTATTAGTTACCTGAAATTATTCAGTTTTTTTGGGGGGAAACCCTGCATATATCGGTATCGGTTGATATCGGTATCGGTATCGGTATCGAAATTAAGAGTTGGACAATATCGGAATATCGGTATCGGTAAAAAAGCCAATATCGAGCATCCCTAATCGCAATATATGACAATATTACAGTGTCGTGATCATATAATACTGTGAGGCCTCCCCCGGAGGTAATGTCTTAGCATTTAGGACTAGAGTGATGGTGGGGGGTTTGGGCATTCTGGGATGTTCAATGTCAATGACAATCACCTAGGGTGGCTCTGAACACGAGAGACTGGATACAGTGTGATTTGTGAAATCGTGCAGGAGGGGAGAAGAGTTTCAACAGAGGGATTTGTATATATAAATAATAGCTCTACATTTTGACAGACATCACTGATATTGAGTGTTTGGTCAGGCACTTGGGTCTCCCAGTCCCTCCGCTCTGTAGAAAATAGAAAATACATTTCCAGTATCTCATTCCCACTTATAACTACTTTTAAGCAAATATGCGCTTGAAACAAGTCGAATACTTGGTTTAAAGTATAAATCTCTCTCTCCTGATTGGATAAATTTGGAACAGGATACCAGAAAATGTATTTTCTATTTACTGCAGAGCGGACCCATGTTCTGACCAAACACTGTATATCAAGTTCAAGTTCTTTATTTGTCAAATACACAACAATACAGGAGGCATTTGCAGATAATGAAATATTTCATCAATGAATACAAGAATAGTAACAATAGGTAGTAGTAGTAACATCAAATACCATATAAAAGAGGTAAGATAAAATAGTCCATTATTTACAGAAAGTGTTGTGTATATGTGCGTGTAGTGTATTAAGGATTAAGGTGCAGGGTGTGTGTGTGTGTGTGTGTCCAATAACAATAAATAGTAGTAGTACGATAAATAAAATAAAATATCAAAATGAGTAGGATAAAATAAAATAGTACATTTCTA
Organism: Notolepis coatsorum; assembly: GCF_963971535.1. Classification (NCBI taxonomy): domain Eukaryota; kingdom Metazoa; phylum Chordata; class Actinopteri; order Aulopiformes; family Paralepididae; genus Notolepis; species Notolepis coatsorum. The sequence goes on from NC_140175.1 coordinate 35,588,133, forward strand.
CAGAAAGTGTCTTGCGTAAAAGTGCATGTGCATCTTAAGTTGCAGTGCAGGGTGTGTGTGTGTGTGTGTGTGTGTGTGTGTGTGTGTGTGTTCAAGAGTTTTTCAAGAGGTGTGTGTGTTCAAGAGTTTTTTAATAGGGCTGCTACCTCCTGTTCTTGTCCTTGTTCAGGAGTCTTGTGGCTTGTGGGAAAAAGCTGTCCCTGAACCTGCTGGTGCTCCGGTACCGTTACCGTTTGTGACGGTAGTAGAGTGAAAAGTTTGTGACTGGGGTGAGTGTGGTCTCTGAGAATTTTCCGGGTTTTCCTTCTGCACCTCTGTGTGTAGAGGTCGTCCATGACTAGCAGCTCAGTCCTGGTGATGTGTTGTGCTGACTGCACAACCCTTTGCAGAGCCTTGCGGTCGGTGGCTGATCAGTTGCCATACCAAGCAGGGATGCAGCAAGTCAGGATACTCTCTATAGTGCACCGGTAAAAGTTGCCTGGAGTGTCCTGGAGCCTACGGAGGAAGAAGAGCCGTTGTCTCACTGTCTTGACAACGATGCCCTGTGTGATGAGCAGTGTTGGGACTAACGCGTTACAAAGTAACGCGTTACAGAAACGAAGTTACTTTTTGCCGCAACTAGTACTCTAACGCATTACTTTTGAAATTCAGTAACGCTACTTACGTTACTGAATGGTTTGTTAGTTCGTTACTGCGTTCTTTTTATGTAGATTCATAGCGAGCGTCCTTATTTCGCCTGCGTTTGTTTTGTTTACTGTAGACTGAAAGGCGCTATATAAAACGAAGTATTATTATTATTATTATTTCTTTCCGTAGCCTCATTCTGTTTTCGCACTTCTGATTGGCCACTGACGTTCTGAAAGAAATCGACGCTCTCTACAGTAAACAACAAGAGGACGCTCGCTATGAATCTACATAATAAGAACGCAGTAATAATAACGAACTAACAAACCATTTAGCAACTACTTGGAGAGATAATTAATATACAACATGGAAACGAGATAAAGAACATGTTTGAAGGGCTGCTGGAGTCAACTGGACTAACGTTACATCTCGACCACCGCAGACTGGTGACGGTGAGTGCAATGTGTTCACTGAAACTCAAGATCAACGGGGAATCTCATAATACTAATCAAACAATATAAATATAGTCCTTTCATGCACAATTGATATCCTAACTATTCTAACGTTGCAATGCTTTGATTGATATCTTAAACAACGCTGCAAGATGGTTATGAATGAATTAATGAATGGATGAATGAATGAAAACTTTATTTAACAGATTGCAGAATGGGTACAATACAGTACGGCTCAATACATACAATTGTTAAGGGGATGCAGACCTGAGAAAGACGTTTGTCTTGTTTCCATCAGGGTCCCCCATTTTCAATTCATATAGACATTTATGACATACACAACATACATGACATTTATGGCATAGGGACATATAGGTATTTAGTACTGATACATTTGTGACATAAGCGGTATTCAAATATACAGTACTGTTACCCCTAGATCCTGACAGAGTATATACATATGATGGGGAGGGGACTGTACATTAGGAGGGGGTGGGTGGGTGGGAGAGAAATATACATACAGCGGGGAGGGAATATATAATGAAACGCTCTAGACCACATTGCTTAGCAGAGTTCGGTGATGTGAATGGAAACTGTCAAGTTGATCAACCGATTTTGAGTATATGGGGCATGGGACTTGAGCAATTTATTTTTTTTTTCTTTTTTTAAATAACTAAATAGTTACTTTTCACAGTAACTCATTACTTTTGGGTGTAAGTAACTAGTACAGTAACGAAGTTACTTTGAAATGAAGTAACTAGTAAAGTAACTGAGTTACTATTTTTCAGTAACTAGCACAACACTGGTGATGAGACCAGGACAGGCTGATGTTGACCCCGAGGAACCTGAAGCTGCTGACTCTCTCCACCGCTGACCCGCTGATGTGAATGGGGGCATGCTCTCCCCTCTGGGACTTGCTGTCATCCACGATGAGCTCCTTCGCTTTGCTGACGTTGAGGTGGAGGTTGTTATCCTGGCACCTGGCACTATACTATCATTTCCAGTGATAAGGCAAATGACTGTTGTGTCGTCAGCAAACTTGATGATGGTGTTGGAGCTCTGTGTGGCCACACAGTCATGTGTGAACAGGGAGTACAGGAGGGGGCTGAGTACACAGCCCTGGGGGGCACCGGTGCTGAGAGTCAGTGAGGAGGAGGCTCCATGCCCATCCTCACAGCCTGGGGTCTGCCTGTCAGGAAATCCTGGATCCAGCTGCACAGGGCTGGGTTGAGTCCTAGGTCCCTGAGTTTGATGGTGAGTTTGGAGGGCGCAATGGTGTTGAATGCTGAGCTGTAGTCGATAAACAGCATTCTCACATATGTGTCCCTCTGGTCCAGGTGGGAGAGGGCGGTGTGGAGGGTGAGGGCGATGGCATAGTCTGTAGACCTATTTGGTCTGTAGGTGAACTGTAGTGGGTCCAATGTGTCCGGTAGTGAGGAGGTGATGTGGGTTTTGACCATCCGCTCAAAGCACTTCATGAGGATGGAAGTGAGAGCTAGAGGGCGGTAGTCAGGCAGAGGGCCATCATTGATGGCTGTCGGAATGTAGAGCTATTTAACACTTATTTTAACAAGGAAATAACTTGTTAAAGCACCTTTAAGACTGTTTATAAGGGGGTGTCCTGTATTGCCTGTCTGTAAGCGTCCCAACGCGCTGATTAACAACACTGGGAGACCTTCCACGATCCCATGTAACATGTTAACTACGCAGTGTAAGCTGCCATAGTTCAGAACACAATCCTCAGAAAATGTTGACATGCTAAATTCTACTTGTAGGCGGGAGTAGAGAAAGGGCTCAGTCTCACTGGCATAGTGTCAGAATGAGATGGATCCAGGGCATTTCTGCGGTGTGTTATTTTTCTGCCAGAGAATTCTGATCGTGTCCTATCTCGGAATACAAACTTTGAGTTGGAAAAACTGAAATTGAACTGTCACACCAGTTTGAACAAGCTGACTCTAGAGCTATGTGGCAGGGGCTCAAAACGATGACAGACTACAAAGGCGCCTCCCTCAAACTGAACAGTGACATCTCCTTAGCAAACGACCTCAATACCTTCTATGCGAGGTTTGATGCTGGTAATAACAACACCAGCTCACAAGCCTCGGCAATGGGGGGGGGGGGGGGGTCGGCTGCTGATGGAGGCGCAGTGTTCAGGGTAACAGAGCATGAGGTGAGGCGGACCTTTAAAAAAGTGAATATCAGGAAGGCAGCAGGTCCGGACGGCATCCCCGGCCGCGTCCTAAAAGTCTGTGCCGACCAACTGGCCCCAGTATTCACTGACATATTTAACCTGTCCTTAGAACAGGCTGTCATCCCCACCTGCCTGAAGAAGTCCACTATTATCCCTGTACCCAAAAAATCCAAGCCTGCTTGCCTCAACGACTACCGCCCTGTAGCTCTCACCTCCATAGCCATGAAGTGCTTTGAGAAGCTAGTAAAGGGCTACATCTGCTCCTCCCTCCCCATCAACATGGACCCCCTGCAATTTGCATACCGCCCCAACAGGTCCACGGAGGACGCCATATCCCATGTGCTGCACACAGCAGCATCACACCTGGACAAGAGGCAGGGGAACTATGTGAGAATGCTATTCATCGACTACAGCTCGGCATTCAATACCATAGTCCCCTCCATACTCATAGCCAAGCTCAGGGACCTGGGCTTGGGCTATGACCTCTGCCAGTGGGTCTTGGACTTCCTGACTGGCAGACCCCAGGTGGTGAGAGCAGGCAACTGCACCTCCTCATCCATCACCCTCAACATAGGGGCCCCCCAGGGCTGTGTTCTGAGTCCCCTCCTCTACTCCCTGTACACACACGACTGTGTGGCTCAGCGGAGTAGCAATACAATCGTCAAATTTGCTGACGACACAGTGGTGGTGGGCCTGATCTCTGCCAACGACGAGAGGGCCTACCTGGAAGAGGTCAAGGTCCTGGCGGGATGGTGCCAGGAAAACAGCCTCTCCCTGAACGTCAGCAAAACAAAGGAGATGATTGTGGACTTCAGGAGGTCGGGGGTCAAGGACTACAGCCCCCTCAGCATCGACGGGGCACCGGTTGAGAGAGTCAACAGCTTCAAGTACCTCGGAGCCTACATATCCGAGGACTTGACATGGACCACACACATTAACAGTGTGGTGAAGAAGGCACGACAACGCCTCTACTTCCTCAGGCGCCTAAGGAAGTTCCAAGTCAGCCAGAAGATCCTTAAGAACTTCTACTCATGTACAATAGAGAGCATCTTGACCGGCAACATCACCTCCTGGTTTGGGAATAGCACTGCAAAAGACCAAAGCAGACTACAAAGAGTGACACGTTCAGCCGAACGCACAATTGGAGGGGGGCTCCCCACCCTCCAGAACATTTACTACAAGCGTTGCAAGGGCAAGGCTAAGAGAATCATTAAAGACTCCAGTCACCCGAACAACTGCCTCTTCGAACTGCTGCGGTCAGGCAAGCGATACAGGAGTCTCAAGGCGAGCACAGAAAGACTCAGAAGTAGCTTCTATCCCCAGGCCATCAGGCTGCTAAACGAACAATGAATGAACACTACACAACAACAACCACCAAACGCACATAGCACACACATCCACACGCACACACCCACTTTAAACAAACACACTGTAGCACCCACTCCACACACTTTATAGCACACACCCACTTTAAACAAACACACTGTAGCACCCACTCCCCACACTTTATATTTATGGATGAAGGATTGCACTACAACTCGTACACCTTACTGTAAATTGTACCTAAAATTGTACCTCATCCCATTTCTGCTTTGCACTAGATAGTACTGTACATTAGTACACTGCATAGTATTGTGTATTGTATATTATATGGTAACTCAGAACATTGTACATATGTCTATACCGAACACTGTGACCTCATTTTCTTCTTCTAAATTCATGCTATATTATGTTATTATGTTATTTGATACTATCTTGTCTAGCACAGTCTCTGGAGCGTAACAGTAAGAAGCATTTTGTATGAAAGTATTCTGTACTTCTGTATGACAACTATTAAAGAACTTGAACTCACTCCCAAGTCTGCTAAATTTCATTTCTCACTCGAGCGTAATGGTTTTCAGAGCGTGTGAGGAAACTTGTTGCTAGTACAATTGGTATGCATCAAATCGCTAACTTACTGGCCAAATGACCCCTCCCCCCAGTACTGTCTTCAATTTAATAGACAGTGGTTCGTTTTCACACTAGTACACAATGCACAAACACACACACACACACACACACGCGCGCGCGCGCACGCGCGCACACACGCACGCGCACACACGCACACACACGCACAGCTCAATCTTCTCATCCCATCCCTCATCCACTCCGTATCCCCATCAGATATGCAGTCAAGTGAACCCAGGTGAGATATGAATCCTCTGATCTCATCCAGTGCTGGCGGCTTACCGTTTGTTCAAAACCCAGAACCCGGGGAACCGAGTGTGTCACAACAGGAGGCCACCGTGGCGGGGAGAGAGAGAGAGAGAGGTAGGAGATTACATCCCCGGCACCTGTGCAGCACTCCGCGGGAGGCGGTACAGACTGGATTGTCTGGGACTCGGAGCATTGGCAGTGTGGATCAAGACGAACTTGTGCACTCGTGCCGTGGCCTCAGTTAGATAGCGGGGCACTAGAGAGTGCACTCAGAGGCAGCCGGGTTCCTCGTAGGGGTGACGTGAGACCCGCGTTCCCTCGGACAGCGATTTGGAAGACGAGCAGTGAGCAGTGATAACTGCAATGTCTTTTTGAGTGTATCGCTAAATGGATTCTGCCACAGTCATACAACAGCTCTCACATTGGAGATTGAACGACAGTGGCACTGCATGTGCTTAAGGTGGTCTGCAGAGTGGCAGGTTAGCGTTATGTGATCACCTTGAGTCATCATGTAGCGCTGTGTGACATCAGATATATACCAATATGATGATATCAAGGCCTATGACTATCAAGATCATGCCACATTGTACTGTATGCTTGAGAAAGAGAGAAAGAGGGGGACATACAGAGAGAGGGAGAGGGAGGGAGGGAGATAGAGAGAGATAGAGAGAGAGAGAGAGAGAGAGAGAGAGAGAGAGAGAGAGAGAGAGAGAGAGAGAGAGAGAGAGAGAGAGAGAGAGAGAGAGAGAGAGAGAGAGAGAGAGAGAGAGAGAGAGAGAGAGAGAGAGAGAGCTAAGTGAGTATTCCCTGGGAAGGTCTGTCATCAATCACTGAACTGAAGAATCACACGGCCACCAGCGCTAGCATCATCAGTCTGCACCATCGAGAGAACTTCGTCGTTCCAAAATTAGGCTGGGCAATCACACTGCCTTAATCTTTCATGGCTTTAGGTAGAATTTAACTTTCAGTTTATAAAAATACTAGCTGGCTATATCGTGACAGAATTAGTGGACTGGAGAAACAGAAAAATCTATATTAGTATAGCTGTCTCATTAATGCCACAACATAAGAGAGGGAATTACCCAAATCTGCTGCACAGCTAACGTTAATGTTATCTGTGGAAGCTGGAACGGATACTGTGGAAGCTGGAAGGGCGGGATTTTGACTCCTCATAGTTAATGTTACCTTGCGTTCCCTGTTGGAGCTGCGGCTGTCTAGTGGTCAGAGGCTGGTGGTTCTGGCTCTGCTGTCGTGTGGTCAGAGGCTGGTGGTTCAGGGTCTGGCTCTGCTGTCATGAGGTCAGAGGCTGGTGGTCGAGGGTCTGACTCTACTGTACATATATATATTTTCTTTTTATATACTTTTTCTCCCCATTTTTCCATTTTTCTCTCGCCCCCAATTTCGCATTGTCCAATTCTACCCTCCCCTGTCTAGAACGTTGTTAGGCCATGCCTCCCACAAGCCGGCTGCAATGTGGACGAAGCCTTGCATCACGTGTCCCCTCCGGTACTCGAGGAGGCAGCTGTCGCATCTTTTCACCTGCACAGCGTGATCTCTCAGCGGCGAGGGTCTGCATGGGAGGGACACGCCACCCTCGTCGCTTCCTGATTCTACTGCGCAGGCGCACCAACCGACCTGTAGGAGTCGCTGTCCACAACGTCCGATCCCCACCCACCAGCTTCCCACCACCTAATACTGCCAATTGTATTAGTATGAACGACCAGCCAAGCTGGTAGCAACGGCGAGAGCTGGGCTCGAACCCAGCATCTCCTGCATTGGTGGCGAGCGCCTTGCCCACTGCGCCACCTAGCCGCCCTTGCTGTACATTTTCTTGATGTAATGTTAAAAGAATTGCAGTATCCCACACGGGACGCCATTGCCAGATGCATGACAGACGCATGACAGGATTTTGCAGGTCTAGCTGCGTGTATGCTTTCCGCAATGCAGTTGTGTTTCCGCGTTCCCGTTTTGCGTTCTGATTGGCCAAGCACGCGCATGCGCATGAGCCGCGGTAAGCCTCTCAGCCAGGCAGGAATACTAAACTCCAGTTAACCTAATACGAATCATTAAAAAAAGATACCGTTAACTGGAATATGTTGTTTCTTTACACATATGTTGGATTATGTAATTGGTTTGTCAAGCGACGGCCATATTAGACACATAATTTAAGATATAGTTTATGCATTCGCAAATATGAGAGCTCTGTCATTGAAGTGGGTGGTGAACAAGACGGCAGTCGTGTAGCGCGGAAACAGCTGTTTGCGCGTGCTTCAGCGGCCAATCAGAGCGCAAAACGGGAATGTGTAAACACAACTGCGTTGCGGAAAGCATACACGCGGTCTAGCTAACGTGTGTAAATGGACTGCATTTATATAGCGCTTTTATCTTAAGCGCTTTTACAACTTATGCCTCACATTCACCCATTCACTCACACATTCACATGGCGGAGGCGACCATGCAAGGTGCCAACCTGCCCATTGGGAGCAGTTATGGGTTAACTGTCTTGCTCAAGGACACTTTGACACGCTGCCGGGAGGAGCCAGAATCGAACCGGAAACCTTCTGATTACCAGATGACCGCTCTACCTCCTGAGCCACTGGCATAGGAGCAGGTTGGCTTCCTGTATAATCCTGTGCTATTTCCTGTATAATCCTGTGCTATTTCCTGTATAATCCTGTGCTACTTCCTGTATAATCATGTGCTACTTCCTGTATAATCCTGTGCTACTTCCTGTATGATCATTTGCTACTTCCTGTCTGATCCTGTGCTACTTCCTGTATAATCTCGTGCTACTTCCTGTATAATCATGTGCTACTTCCTGTATGATCATGTGCTACAGTGCAAAAGCACAGGTGTGCATTTTGGCAAGATAACCAATTGTTTTATCTTAAAAAGATAAAACAATTCCACATTGCTTGCGGCACAATAACTGTCTTTGTAATAATTTTGCACGGTACAAGCTCAGGTATGTATTATGACCATTTACCACCCTGGAAGACAACATGTATCCTAGAAAAAACACCTACATACGTCTGGCTAAAGGCCCCAGGTCTAGTTATACTGTAGCACTTCATGCATGAAAGATTGGTGGCCAGATCCAGGCTTTTCTACTCCACAACCCCTCATCTCCTTTTCCCTGCTTGGGCTCCACACTGTGTGTCCACCCCCCAACTGTTTCTCCTCCTGTGCAGAGAGTCATGCTGCCTGGCTAATACCCTGTCTGGTGGTGGGTGCCTGCTGTTTACTGTAATGCGAGAGAGGACTCTAGCAGCCAGGCCCCTCCAGCAGCCCGTGGGGCCCGGAGCATAATTAATGGCACCCTGCTGAACTGGACAGATGAGGGAGAGGGAGGGAGAGGGAGGGAGGATGGTAACAGGCAGGGGGGACATGGGACTGTGGGAGATTTCCTGCTGCAGGTGTTTTCCCGACTCCTACACACCACAAGCTCTCTCCCTCTCTCTCACTCTCAGGAGGGAGGGTGATGGTGTTTCTTTGAACCCCCAGGGACAGTTGAGTCCACTTTAAATCCCTTTTTAGGTCCTATTCAAATGTGTTGAGGAGCATTGGGCTCTGCCTTTTTAGCAGGAAATACAAAATTATTTCACAAATGACCACTTAAAGTCTGGGTAAATCAATAATATGTGTTCTGGGTTTGTCACACACCACAGATAAATGTGTTTTAACCACTCAGCCAAATTTGAACGATTAAACAAACGTTAATAACTATTATAAAACCCAGCTCAAAACATCTCATCTGGCTGTTCAGACCATTTCTTAGGGTTGTGGGGGCATGGTCAGATCACACTTGATTGACAGCTCTCTTTCAGCTCAAGTGCCATTTATTTTCCATTCAATCACTTGATAAAAACTACCAAAACTATCAAATGGACCTTACTTGATTAGAAAGCTTGACTAACTAACAACACTAGGTTAGACCACCAAAATCTGTGTTTTTATTTAACTATACATCCCATAGTATGGCGCTAATTGTTTTACCATTTTCCATTCACATACATGAAATGGTTACCATTAGCTTTTCAATGCAAAATATTTGAGCTAGTTATCCTATAATAAAAATAATAATAATAATAATAATAATAATAATAATAATAATAATAATAATAATAATAATAATAATAATAATAATAATAATAATAATAATAATAATAATAATAATAATAATAATAACAATAACAATAATAATAATAATAATAATAATAATAATAATAATAATAATAATAATAATAATAATAATAATAATAATAATAATAATACATTGGATTTGAAGAGAGAAGCGCCTTTCTCAGACTCAAGGACACTGTACAAGGAGAGAGAAGCTCTCCTTGTAATAAAAGATAAAAGAAAGGGTAAATAAAAATTTGAAGAAAATGATGAATATGTGTTTAATAACAACAGGAAAGAAACAAATAAGATACAAAAAGGAAGCAAGGTGCTGTCCAATTGGATGAAGTGGTAATTCAAAGATGAATATAATATAAATATGAATATAATTCAAAGATGAATTGCCTTCTGCTCCTCATTGGATCCCATTCATTATGGAATGCCATCAACACTCCATAAAACATGCTGCTGACAGATCTCCTCGTTGGTTTGAAGCCATAATGCATCATTCTACAATCGGCAGTGCCACTTTTATGTAGAGAAATAACATTCTTAAAATGATAAAAATTAAATAAGATAAAAAAAGGAAGCAAGGTGCTGTCCAATTGGATGAAGTGGTAACAGGAAAATTAACAAAAACAAAAAACAAAAACAAACAAACAACAAAAACAACAGGATCTGGACCGTGTTGTGTGAAGGCACGTGTGAACAGGTGGGTTTTTAGGCGGGTTTTGAAGAGGTTGATGGTGTCAGAGTCTCGGATGGAGGGGGAGAGGGAGTTCCACAGCCTGGGGGCAGCTACAGCGAAAGCTCGGGCTCCCAGTGTGGAACGCCTGGTGCGGGGGATGGTGAGGAGGTCGGAGTTGGAGGAGCGGAGGCCTCGTGCTGGAGTCTAGGGGTGGAGTAGGTTGGTCAGGTAGGAAGGGGCCAACCCGTGCAGGGATTTGTAGGTGAGGAGGAGGATCTTGTAGGGGATTCGGTAGTTGATGGGGAGCCAGTGGAGTTTTTACAGGGTGGGGGTGATGTGCTGCCAGGGTTTGGTGCACGTGAGGACCCTCGCAGCAGAGTTTTGGACATACTGTAAGCGATCCAGAACCTTCTTGCAAGCACCAAAAAGGATTCAGTTACAGTAGTCGAGGCGGGAAGTGATGAAGGCGTGAATGAGTGTTTCCGCTGAGGTGTCGGAGAGTGAGGGGCAGAGGCGGGAAATGGTTCTGAGGTGGAAGAAGGCGGACTTGGTGACAGACTTGATGTGAGGGTGAAATGAGAGGGTTGAGTCCAGTATTACGCCCAGGTTCCTTACCTCCGTGGAGGGACAGATGGAGTAGCCATCCACGGAGAGAACAAGGTGGTCGATCTTTTGGAGGAGGGCTGGGGAAACTATTAATTCGGTCTTCTTGCTGTTGAGTTGAAGGAAGTTGGTGGTCATCCATGTTTTTATGTCCTGGAGGCAGGGAGGGGAGCAGAGGGTTTGGTGTGGAGGTAAAGCTGCGTGCCGTCTGCGTAAGAGTGGAAGTGGAGGCCATGTTTCCTTATGATATCACCGAGTGGGAGGAGGTAGATCATAAAAAGGAGCGGACCTAGCACCGAACCCTGGGGAACACCCTGTTTAAGAGACCTGTGCTGGAGCTGACCTGGACCCCCCGAGGGAAACATACTGCTTCCTGTTGGTTAGGTAGGATGTGAACCAGGACAGGGGGGTACCAGTGAAGGACACTTTCCAGGCGGTCTAGGAGGATTGAGTGTGAGATGGTGTCAAAAGCAGCTGAGAGGTCCAGGAGGATGAGGATGTTGATGTTGCCAGCATCAGCAGCCATGAGGAGATAATTTGTTACCTTGATCAGGGCGGTCTCTGTGCTGTGTTTAGCCCTGAACCCAGACTGGAGTGTTTCGAACAGGTCATGGTGTGCCATGTGACTCTGTAGCTGGGCGGCTACTGCACGCTCTGGGACCTTGCTGAGACTTGAGGACTCAAGTCTCAAGCAAGTCCCAAGTCACTGTGTTTAGACTCATGCAAGTCAAGTCGAGTCATTGCTAAACTTCAAGCAAGATAAGTCAGAGATGCTATTTTATGTAACTGGCGTCAATAATTAGCATGGTATTTTTCTCTGTTTAACATTAGCAAGCATAATGGTGGCAGAACGTGGATGATTACCTGACCATCAATTCCTACGGTGTCTCTTGTCTGAATCAGAAAGGCTCTGGTAATAATATTAATAATATAAGGCTTGAGAGAAAGTCAACACAGGTACAGGAGAATCCTTTCAACGCGCTTTCAGCTCAATCCTACTAGACACTGTTTGATTGATTGATTGAATTGGATTGTTCATGCTCAATATCATGGTAACTGCTTATGCTCAATATCCAGAAGAATCCAACTAGGCTATCCAGCTTAATGAACTCAATATACTGCCAGGTTCTTGTCATCTGCCTCAGGTCATAAATAACAAGTCAAAGTCAAGTCGACTATCAACTTCAGTCAAGCGAATCACAAGTCCTCAAATTTGCCACTCAAATCCCCCACCTCTGGTAAACACCCTCAAGTTGAAGCTTTAAGTCTGCACCTCATAGTCATTGTTCCATTTCAAATACAGGTGTGTTTAGATTCTACACCTACTATCTATACAATCTGGGCCACAACTTACACAGCACTGATAATTTATCAGTGAAATATGTACGTATTTCCTAGGAGGTACGGTGGATTCGGGCTCCCTGGTGGGCAACCTGTGCATCTGCCAAATGCTTAAAAATAGCCTACGCTTGGAATATGCTACATACGCAGCAGTGTGTGTGTATGTGGGAGGGGGGTATGCCACAATCTAACAGTTACCTCACTTTTAGACAGATCTGAAAATAATCTGCCATCGATGTGTGATCACAACACAACTCTCGCCCTACCATCAACTAGCCAGTGTGTTTTCTAAGCCGGGGGCATTTAACACGCAATATGTCTCTACAATCCTGCATGGTCGGGCCTCTGCTATCGGCGTCAGCCAGGCCGCTCAGAGTGCTTCATCTGCATAAAAAATATGGACCTTTTCCTCCTTCCTTGGAAACGGAACACGCTGGGAAGAAGTGCCTGGCCCAGCGATCTGGCTTATTGCGATCGTATTATCAGTGTGCACGTGTGGTGGCTGGCCCTAAACAATTGTCTCGTGTGAACTGTGAAAAGGGTCCTATGTGGTTGAAATTGAGGCAGGACAAGAGGATGGCTTAATCCACCCCCACCCCCCCCCCCATTCCTTCCCCCTTCTTATAGCAGTGTCTCCACTTGATTTAACACAGGGTGCATCTCGAATAAAAGCAACCGCAGACTGACCCAGATGTAGCCCTGGCCAAGGTGCTGTAGCCGAGAGACCAACGAGGGGAAGCCGCTGCTCCGCTTGAGTGTAGTAGTACAGGTGGAGTGTAGTAGTAGGGCTGTACCGAATGCTTCGAAGCTTCGAAGCTTCGATCATAATGTTGACATTCGAATTTTAATACATTTATTTCTTTTTTATTTCTTTTGAATTTTTTTTTCTATCTGTTTAAATCTGTGTTTGGATACACTAATATTATAATATTATACATAAGACGTCACCATCACTTTCATACCAACCGTGCCCTTATTGGATTGTTGATGAAACTGATTAGTTATATTCATTAAAGAAAGTTGATTTAATAAAAGAAAAAAGACAAATTTAATCAGATTAATCACTTTATTAAAATTGAGGATTTAGTTTAAAAATATATATATTTTTTTTAAGTACATTTTTTTTTATAGACATTCAAAGCTTCGTTCGAATACTTCAATCGAAGCTTCGAATGTTAAAAAATGACATTCGGTACAGCCCTAGTAGTAGTACAGGTCGAGTGTAGTAGTACAGGTGGAGTGTAGTAGTACAGGTGGAGTGTAGTCGTACAGGTGGAGTGTAGTAGTACAGGTGGACTGTAGTAGTACAGGTCGACTGTAGTAGTACAGGTGGAGTGTAGTAGTACAGGTGGAGTGTAGTAGTACAGGTGGAGTGTAGTAGTACAGGTGGAGTGTAGTAGTACAGGTGGACTGTAGTAGTACAGGTGGACTGTAGTAGTACAGGTGGAGTGTAGTAGTACAGGTGGAGTGTAGTAGTACAGGTGGAGTGTAGTAGTACAGGTGGAGTGTAGTCAGGTGGAGTGTAGTAGTACAGGTGGAGTGTAGTAGTACAGGTGGAGTGTAGTAGTACAGGTGGAGTGTAGTAGTACAGGTGGAGTGTAGTAGTACAGGTGGAGTGTAGTAGTACAGGTGGAGTGTAGTAGTACAGGTTGAGTGTAGTAGTACAGGTGGAGTGTAGTAGTACAGGTGGAGTGTAGTAGTACAGGTGGAGTGTAGTAGTACAGGTGGAGTGTAGTAGTACAGGTGGACTGTAGTAGTACAGGTGGAGTGTAGTAGTACAGGTGGACTGTAGTAGTACAGGTGGAGTGTAGTAGTACAGGTGGAGTGTAGTAGTACAGGTGGAGTGTAGTAGTACTGGTGGAGTGTAGTAGTACAGGTGGAGTGTAGTAGTACAGGTGGAGTGTAGTAGTACTGGTGGAGTGTAGTAGTACAGGTGGAGTGTAGTAGTACAGGTGGAGTGTAGTAGTACAGGTGGAGTGTAGTGGTACAGGTGTAGTAGTACAGGTGGAGTGTAGTAGTACAGGTGGAGTGTAGTAGTACAGGTGGAGTGTAGTAGTACAGGTGGAGTGTAGTAGTACTGGTGGAGTGTAGTAGTACAGGTGGAGTGTAGTAGTACAGGTGGAGTGTAGTAGTACTGGTGGAGTGTAGTAGTACAGGTGGAGTGTAGTAGTACAGGTGGAGTAGTACTGGTGGAGTGTAGTAGTACAGGTGGAGTGTAGTAGTACAGGTGGAGTAGGAGGGAGACGCTGAATGCCGTGTCAATAGCCTAACATTTACATTTCGACCCCTGAGGTTTTCAAATCAATGGGCAGGCTGCCTGGTCCTCAAACACAGGAGTGCAGTACACCTGCCTGCCGCTCCATAACCCAGTCGCTAGCAATAGCTTGACACCTCACGACCAACATGATTTATTTTTTCAATCTCTTGCAGAGTACATTACACACATGTATGCTATTGTACCAGGGATTTGTCCTCTGCATTTAACCCATCCTAAGAATTTAGGAGCAGTGGGAAACCACACGTCCCGGGGAAGCAGTTGGAGGTTACGTGCCTTGCTCAAAGGCACAGTGGTATTATTGGGTATTGAAGGAGGGGATACACATTTCTTCACTTCTCCCATCCGGTTCTTGGGATTTAACCAGCGACCTTTCTGGTCACAAGTCCCGCTCCTCTAACCATTATTCCACCGCTGCCTATGGGGGGGAAATATGGAAATGTTTGGAAATATTGTGTCCCGGGTTTGTTTTGTCAGTTATTGATTTGGTTCATCTTGGATTCGTGAAAGATTACAGACATATTCTGTAATGGTATTCGGCGCATTGTATGACATTTATTATTCATGAGTACAGTAAGACCACAGAGGTGGCCCCATTCATTATCAGAATGAGTGCCCGGCAAAGACGAGATAGAGCACGCCAGATGAGACGACACGACCATAAAGTTTTGTGGCGGCGGCCTCGTTTGGCCTTTCCATTTAGAAGATTAATTCAGCTTCCTGTCATTATTCCCCTCCGAGGCGGATAGCAGTTTCTTTTCCCCACAGGGTCCCAAAAGAAAAGTTGCCTAAATAATACCCCCAAAAAACAAACAAAGTATTTATTCTCAATGACATTGAGTCACAATGCCAGTTCCTCCGGAATAGGTCCCCCCCCTCCCTGAATAATGGCAGATTGGAATGGATGCTCGTAAACAATACCGAAGGTGGTCGGCTCGTGTAGATACACCACGGGAAAATAATTATTTTCTTTCATCCATTGCATACAGCGACTACAGGATGAACTCTACCACTCTCAAGCATTCTCCCTCAGTGCTGTGGATCAACTGGAAATTCACAGCAGGGGTGGGTGTTTGTTTGTCGAGCTGCCACTCTCTTTTCCCAGCCTGGCGATATTCCCTGCCGCTCCCGGCATCATCCAGGCCTCAGGACCTCCACGGTCACACGTTCTGTCTTTTCCTGATCTCCTCCTTTTTCATTTGCATTGTTGTTGTCGTGTGTGGCATCCTGAGCTTGGGTGAACGCTTATACTGTATTGAGTGATATTTGAGCAGGGCTTATACGCTGACGATAAGCCTCTTACCTTAATAAAGTCAGAGGGAGCATAATACAGTGCCAAGTTGATTCCAACTCCTCACTTATTTATTTATTTATCTTAAGAGAAGGGGGGGGGGGGGGCAATATAGAGGCATTGCCGATTTTTTCTCTCTCACTTTTTATGTATTTTGCTCCCATCCCAATTTAGTCGTTATGCCAATTCCCTTCCTGGTCATTGCGCGCATTGTCCCACTGTCGGCCTAGGGAGGGTGTAGAACTACCACATGCCTCCTCCCATACATGTGGAGTCAACCAGCCGCTTCTTTTCACCTGACAGCGAGGACTCTCACTGGGGGAATGTAACGCATGCAGAGGTTCATGCTATTTTCCCCCGATCCCTTCCCTGCTGAAGGCGCCCCGACCGACCAGTAGGAACCGCAGTTTACAACGACCAGGACACATACCCCGCCGGCTTCCCACCCGCTAACACTGCCAATTGTGTTAGTAGGGACGACTGACCAAGCCGGAGGTACCGCTGACAGCTGGATTCGATCCCAGAGTCTCTGCGGTGGTAGGCGAGTGCATTCTCCACTGCGCTACCCAGCCGCTCTTAGGCATTGCCGATTTGAATCTGTTTTGGTGTTTTCTATTCATTCATTTCACATGGAGGTGGACGACAGCCGAGGGGAGGGTTGAAGGATTCCATATCTTGGAAGATTATTTAATGGCCATTATGGTGTTCAAATCTCTGTATCATTATATTGTCAATTAGTGCAGTGTGGTCGTGCTTTGACATAATTTATTTTCTTTGCATTTGGCACTGCTGCTTCAGACTACTGACCGATTCTCGGTTCAAAGAACATGCCTTGAGATATATAATTCAAAGATGAATTGCCTTCTGCTCCTCATTGGATCCCATTCATTATGGAATGCCATCAAAACTCCATAAAACATGCTGCTGACAGATCTCCTCGTTGGTTTGAAGCCATAATCCATCATTCTACAATCTGCAGTGCCACTTTTATGTAGAGAAATAACATTCTTGTGCTCTTCACGCAATAATTATGGTAAGTGGCAGCACATTCCTGTGCAAGCCAGCACACAGCAGGAACAATGCAGTTTGCATCTGGTCGATGGCTGCAAACTTTTATTTCACACATGGTTTGATGTAATACCGCTGGATAAGCCAGCGATTCCCACTCATTTACATGTTTCTGATAGTGTCATACATCAGCAAATTGTGTAAATGCCATACAATGGAAATAGCCTATAGATAATGTAAAGGGGAAAAAGAGGGTGATGAAGAAGCAAAGAATGCTGGTATTTTCAGATTCACAGGGTTGAATTCAGATTCAGATTCAGGTCCCTCGACCATATTCGACCGAATTCAAAGCGGAATCTGCATCACCGATTCCCGTTTCGCATCTGCGAATGCCACGTCTCTGGCTGTCCTCCCGTTATCCTGTCCTAGGTCACGGAGCCAGCAAAAGGGAACATGTTGGACAGCGCCGGGCTATGACACCCGTACAGTGCTCCCGCTGATTCATCTCCAGTGACAGAGGGCTGGGCTCAGCATGCCAGCAGCATGACTGTCATTAATCATGCAAGACCTGGCCGCGCCCGCAGGAAATTAATTAACTCTTACCAATCAGCATAGGCCCATGATTTAGACTGGCTCATTTATTGCGTATGTGTGTGTATGTGTTGGCGCGCAGTCCCCACGGCTTATAAACCCACCTTCGCCAGATGCAAGAGGGGGCTATTACACATACGGTGTACGGAGGGAGGGAGTAGAGAGAAAGACAAAGAGAGAGAAGATGACGCGGTAGAGAGAAAGGTAGAGAGAGAAAGAGCCTGGTCGAATAAGAAGGCCAATGCTGATATTAAAGTGTCTTGTTCTGATTTTAATTAGCGGAGGAATTTTCGGCTGTGAGTGACCGTCAGCGCTCCAGTTGAATGGTCTTAACAGCTCGTGGCACGCTCGTAAATGTCTTTCCATGACGAGGCTGAGTGCAATCATTGGACCGCATCAAATGGCACCACTTGTCCCGGATTAGGCAAGAGCAGCTCTCCATTAAGGCAAACACAGCGATGTAGCCGGCAGATCTGTGCATGTGACTCCTCACATTCATCCTGACCACCGTTTCCCGCCTAGACAATGACTTGTTAGGGCGAACTGCAGCCATCACTCCGAACACAGCCATCTCTCAGGGGCTGGATTGGTGTTTAGAGCAGTGGTTCTCCACCCATTTGATGCCACTTTGCAGTTGTAAAAGACGCACACCCAATCATTTTGCTTGTAAATGTCACATAAACTGTAATGTCACGTAATGTGTAAAGTTCATCGTATCCAGCTGCCGGAAAGTGAGTGACATTTTGTTTTCATGGGGTGATTCTATTTTAATTATTAGATCGTTTCAATATATTTAATGTCGTATCATTTATTGATGTCGTTTTTCCAGGCACACCTGCACCTGACATCAATATTCTATTAAAAACATATTTTGGTTAACCAGTTAACTGTACTACCCTCCCCACACTGCCTGGAGGGCTTCTGTGATCCTCGCCTTCACTTTCACAACAAATAATCATAATTCATTCAAGTTAAATTCATTGACGGGCAGCTGGGTAGTGCAGCGGACTAAGCGCTCGCCTACCACCGCAGAGACTCTGGGATCGAATCCAGCTGTCAGCGCGGTACCTCCGGCTCCTGGTCGTTGTAAACAGCGACTCCTACTGGTCGGTCGGGGCGCCTGTTCAGCGGGGAAGGCATCTGGGGGAGATAGTGTGATCCTCCCACGCGTTGCACTCCCCCGGTGAGAGTCCTCGCTGTCAGGTGAAAAGAAGCGGCTGGCTGACTCCACATGTATCGGAGGAAGACATGTGGTAGTCTTCTCCCTCCCCAGGCCGACAGTAGAGGGCAAAAGCGCGCAACGACCAGGAAGGGAATTGGCATAACGACTAAATTGGGATGAAAAATACGGAAAAAGGGGGAGAAAAAGTAGAAAAAAAAGAAAAAAAAAGTAAAATTCATTGCATAAAAAAAACTACTGAAATCAACAGAGCAGTTGACAAAAATAAAAACCCAGCAGCTACAATACAATGCTTGTGATTGCAGGGTCAAGAAAAAAGGGGGCGGAGCTCGGGATCGGTCCATTCCATTCAAAGGTTTAGATTCCCTGCTTTTTATTCTCCCCCCTGATCTTAATACGCTGATATATTTCAGTACGAGGTTAAGAGGAAAGACCTGACAACCGTCTTTCAGGTCATAAATGCTTGCTGTTGGAAAAGTATAATGGATGAATCACTTGACCTTTGAACACACCAAGCAACTGTCTTATCTGAGCTGACACTCTCAGTCTCGGCTAACACCACCTGCACCGCAACTTTTCTCTCCCACCGCCCTCTCCCTGTTCTAAAACCACCTTCAGGTACTTGAGGACCAGACAACGAAAAAACATAAGTGTAATAGATATTCCGATCTTCCTTTATTGACTGGTGGAAATTACTTTTCACGGACACTGGGATCTTAAAGTGAATTTATTGCCACATAGTCACCTTTTTTAAAAGGGTCACCTCTTCTTGAGCTGAATTTGAATTGGATTCAGACAGTGTTTTTTTGTGTGTGAGGACACTGGTTTAGTTTGGCTATCATTTTAAAACGTGGGTATGAAGGGAGGTCGATGCCTGCTGTAGAACAGCAAGAGCTCTGTTCCAGTAATCTGTTCCCATGGAAGGGAAAAGAAACGAAAGAAAACTCCTTCTTATTAGGAGTGGGCAATATATTGATACATACAAAATGTTCCAACTGTGTTATTAATCATGTTTTATTTGTTTTATATATTAATATATGATAACCTGAGTAGGCCTACTGAAAGTCGACAAGGTCCGTTCACATAAAGTGAAATATGCCTTTAAGCGGGTAACTTGATATATACTGTATATATAGATATCAATATTTCTTACACCATATCGCCCAGCCCAACCTCCGAGAAAACATATTCTACCAGTAGTCTCTCAGAACCATAATCTCAAAGGACACAGTTATCAATTGTTGACTTAAGCCATTCCATTCCAACTATTTTAAAACCTTGAGTTCAACCAAGTGTAGGAAAGTAATTTGGCTTAAAACAATATCAAACAACTCTGCTACCTCTTTTCTTAATCTTCAAAGTCTTACTTAGTGAGTGTCAGTTAGCCCCTGGTAGTGTCAGTTTCAATGAACCGGTGGAAAGAGAAAGCTTTATTTGTAGTTGAGCTTCAATAGGAATGAACATTTGCAACAGAACTAAATAAGGTGAAGTTACCGAAGATCCTGTTCTTTCACTTTAACCAAAGCATCCGTTTGAACGGTGACACCAAAACACAGCGGGTCTTTATGGGGTTGGTATTTGGCGATGAAGACTGGATAAAGCTTCTATTTCGCAGCTCTCTGATCTTCACTTCTGAAACGTATTTAGTCAGTCGTCATGCAGCCACACTGTCAGACTGTACTTTCCCTCTACGCTCAGGATATGATTACTAACTGGGATACATCTCTTCCAGGTGACAGCTTTTTCATGGTGACTTGTCAAAAGGATGATTAAAAATACATGTGTCCTTCCCAGCGACAATGTTGAGGGGGAAAAAAACATAATAAAAACAAGACTGCTAGAGGAGATGGTTTTTAAACACCACGGTTGTGTTTTACCAATTCAGCTCAAACCAGTGATCACACAGTCACAGGAAATAGTTGACAGATTGACTAAAAAACAATTATTTATCCATGCAGAGTTGCAAGTGCCTGAAACAGGCGGCTTCGGGAGGATGCACTGGACATGTGCACTCGGCAGGGAAGAGGATGGGGGAAGGGAATATGATGGGGGAAGGGAAGAGGGAAAGGGGACCTCTCGTTAGCTCTCGCCTCCGGACTGGTGGAGTGGCCTTCGAATGGAACAGGATGTCTGTTGAACACGCCTTTCTCGGTAGAGTGGCCGCAGTGTGGGAGACGAACGCTTGCACATAGGGAATTCCTCTGGGAAGGGAATTCTTCCCTGACCCCTCTCTGAGGCGATTGAGCTATCCTCCAGGAATGTGGTCCTTACTAGCATGAGTTGGGGGTACTTTTCCAGCGATGGTTAAAGCCAGATCTAGGAATGACGACAAGAGTACAATTAGGCGGTGTATGCGTAGATGGAGAATGCAAAGAGTACTTAGAATGACATGCCAGCATTTAAAATGACAATATACTTAGTTGGACTTACCTTCGGTATACAACCTGAGGAGGGAAAAGTTATGGCGAGAATAACTTAAAATCCTATACCAAGAGACATGTACTGTAGATGGAGCGTGTCGGAAAGCAAAGTGTTTTTCCCCATTCTGCCCTGGTATGTGGTGTACGTAGTGATGTATGGCTCCCATTATATTTTTTTTATACGGCAGATTTACAAACATAGCTAATCCATTTGGATGTGAAATAGTTTAGAATTCAATGTATACTTAACCTACAGGAGCCCAGACAAGGAGCTCTGGTACAGTAGTTGGAAAGTGAAGATCCGGGGGGAAATGTGATCAAGCTAGTGTATGAACAGCGGTGGAAGAAGTACACAGTTCCTTTACTTAAGTGAAAGTATAGATAGATAAAATAGTACTCAGGTAAAAACAAAGGACTTCCAAGTAAAAGTAGAGAAGTATTTGATATTGAATGTACTTAAGTATAAAAAGTAAAAGTATGCATTCAACATGATGTTTGTGTATCCCAGTGCTTGGGAGCATTGAATAAAAAAAAAAGTAAAAAGTTCCCTCAAATGTAAAGTACAAGTAAGTAAAGTACAAGTACCTCAAAATTATACTTAAGTACATTACTTGAGTAAAAATACTTTCCACCACTGTCAATGAAAAGATGGCGGAGGGTTAACATTGGATTCTATCAAGGAGTGTCTTCAACAAGAACACAAACTCACTCTGGAAACTATCATGAGAGAAGTCATGGCGGAGATTTCTGAGGGCCGACGCTGAGAAATGGAAGAGGAAATGGGAGATTTCACAGAGACCAGACCCAGGTCAAAACAGAGCAAGCTGAAATTGCACTGAGGGATAAATGCATTGACCTAGAAAACAGGAGCAGGTGGCAAAACGTGAGCCTTATCACCATCCCAAGAGGAGCAGAGGGTAATTGTCCCACTAAATTCATGGAGAAACGTATGGCAGAGATTTTGGTGGCTGAGAATTATTCACCCCCGTTAGTGGTAGACCGAGCCCATAGATCACTAGCGTCAAAGGGAGACTGACCACATGATCGTCGTTCGACTGCATTACTTCCCCCAAAAAGAGAGGATTGTGGGCCTTGCCAGGGGGAAAGGTTCCCTCACCTTCCTAATCTACCGACGGAGATAAGTAAACTTACCTGAAACATTTACAACCTTGGTTTGTTTTCATTATTCTCTGACATGTTTTTTTCTTTTACCGCCACCAGAGATGTACAGTATGCCTAGTGAACAGGGACAAACGGCGGCAACATATTGGTAGCCGACGTTCTCGGTTCAATAGACTATTTTCCCCACCTGTTCTCTGTTCAATAGACTATTTTCCCCACATGTTCTCTGTTCAATAGACTATTTTCCCCACATGTTCTCGGTTCAATAGACTATTTTCCCAAGGGGGACAGGCAAACTGGAAAGTTGGCAGAAAACGTCGATATGACCACTAAGCGAATAAGACTACTTTTTTATTATAATATTTTTGTATTACCAAAATCAATGTTGGTACCCTGCATGAACCCACAGACTCATTTACAGGCCACCTCACCTGGTAACATTAATTTGAGAGGTTTGTCATTTGTTGTGACTTGCAGTATTTGGTTTGTGAAAGCCAATATGGATGTTTATGTACCGCTGCTTTCGTTTTATTATGTTTTTTTCCCCAGTAATACATGGCCTGGGTAGTGAAGGGACAACTGGATTGAGGTATTTAATTTTCGCTTTCTGTTCTTGTTCTGGTGATACAATAGTTTACACTTAACTAAATGTATAGATATGGGTTATATAGTATAGCTAGGGCTGGGCGATATGACGATATTATATAAATATCGGGTACAGTTCATTAACGATACACTTTTTAAAAGTATTGTGGATATCGTGATGTTTTGCCCTCGCGTTAGAGGCCGCCGCGGCTGAGATGAGACTTACAAGCACAGTGCTAAATACTTTTCTCTCTCTCTCGCCTCTCCCTCTCGCAGAAAAAAAAGTCAGTCACACACACACTTGCCCAAATTACGTCATCTACACGCACATACACGCACGCAAGCGCACACACCTAGCCAGAGACAGAGAGGCGGTGGCTCGGTGCTAGGGATGCCCCCTGAAACCCAGGAGTAAGCTCCGACGTTAACAGTACTGCTATCGGTAATGAGCGGATTAGCTACGGAGCTAACAGTGTACCATCCATCTGCGACGCAACAGTGGCAGCAACAGTGGACACGGAGTAATGTTAGCGTTATGTGGAGTTCATACTACACTACACGTATGAACTCGACATAACGTTAACGTTACTCCGTTTCCATGAAGTGTTTAATTAGCAGCAATCTGTTGTTGAAAATGTAACGTTAACCGGAAAACCGGAAATGGAATGCGAGGACAGGAAGCCGTCATGAAGTCGGCTTCTGGCCCTTGTAGTCATATATATTGTAGTCTTTTAGTCTTATTAACTAAAAGATTTTAACTAAATAAAAAGCAGCATCACTATTGGATAACTGAGTCATGTTTGCTATGTATTTCTTTCTTTAGGGGAGTAGGACATTTGTTTCACAGTTTTAGCATGATGTTTTATAGATGGCTAAGGTTAAACACAGGTTTTTGTTTTTAAGAGGGGGGGTTTGATTTGATTTGATTGAAGTTTATTTCAAGTATGCAACACAACAAACAAACATCAAGTACAGATGTATAGCCTTAAGCCGTTCAAATAATAAATGTATACATACATGTAAATAAATAAATAGTTACAATATATAATCTAATCATCTAAATCTAATCTAATATAAAAAAAACGGAAGGCTAAAATGCTAAATATATAATCTAAGAATCCAATTATCTAAATCTAATATATAATATAAAAATGCTAAATGCATGAGTCTTTTGTCTTTAATGTTCGCTTGCAAACTCAAATACTGTCTTGGTAAGCCTCATAATGAATTGTTTGGGGAAAAAAGGAAAAACATCATGATGTGTATATCGTGTATCGCCGAAAGGTCAGAAAATATCGTGATATCATATTTAGGCCATATCGCCCAGCCCTAAGTATAGCACACCATATATTGGGGGTGCACTGTCAGGTTTTGGGAGAGAAAGCTGTTTGCATTGGCTGGAAGTTTGTGGATGGACTTGTGGACTCTGCTGTCTTAAAATACATTTTGTTAGGACAATTTGTTTACTCATTATATACCATATTGTTTTCCATTCAAGTATTTCAAATCTCTCCTGGGGCTGCACAGTGCACCCTTAACTCATTGACCGCCATGCTCTTTTCCCATCTTTACTCAATGGCGCCAGCATTATTGACCATTTTAGCGATGTTTGCGGACCCATCGTGTGTTCTGTATTATAGCTATGGAAACAATAGTATGGCTCATTTGACAGGCATTGTTCATAGTGCATTGTTCATTTCTACATACTGTAGTTTATGCGCTATTCCATGCTAAACATCGCCCCTCTCCAAAATAATCCAGTCTTTTTTCATAAATCACGAGATATGACGCGTTATATGTATATCAATCTATTATCAATGATCCAATAGGATCGATTAAGATCGGTTCATATTGCGATACTGTTCATATTGAAAATCCTGTGGAGAGTCGTATCCGCTCAACAGCACAGCAGTAGAAATTAATGTTACGTTAGCATAAGCTAACAAGCTAACAATGATCAGAGCCATAGAGACAGAACAGCAGAGTAGGGACTGGGGAAGGGGGTGGGGGATGGGGCATTCTCACTTTCTGTGTGTGTGTGTGTGTATGTGTGTGTGTGTGTGTGTGTGTGCGTGTGCGTTTGGAAAGACCAGATGAAGTCAGACAAGTATATTGATAGTAAATTGACTGATGATGGACAGATAATGTCGATATTTAAACATAAAAAATACAATACATAATAAATGTATTCAGGATCATCATGCAACATAAAACAATTGTAGGAATGGTTTGGGAGAGGAAGGGGTTTTAGGTTGCGTGTTGTGAGTTCTAAAACGTTTTTCTTCAAGTTTAAAGCTCAATATATCAAAACGTGGCACTCTCCAGTGAACAGGAGGCCTATTTGTATAGATTGTTAGATCTAAATAGATCATTTTTCATTTAAATGTCTGGAAGGGCTAAAAAAAATGTCAAATGATATTTCCGTTGCCTATTTTGAGTTTATCTAAATGTTACTGATTGTGTTAAATGGGCATATAATATCGTCTCATATCGATCACAGGCACCTGAATCGTATCGTATCGTGGCAGACTTTGTGATATCGGCAAATATCATATCGTTGTCCAAAGAATCTATATTGTATCGTATCGTGATGAAACTGGTGATTCCCACCCCTAGTTATATGCATTATGCCCAAATCGTTCGGGTTGCTCGCTTGAAACTCCAAATACTTCCAAATCAAAGGTACATACCATGTACATATGTGTCTTCACAAAATCATCATGGGGGGGGGGGGGGGGGGGGGGGGTCGTTTTAACTAGAAACTGCGATCGTTACCAAAAGCATGTTTTAGGTTAGGTAAAATAGACATAGAATATACCTTACCTTAGCCAGAAAGTACTCCAAAAAGAATAATCCCAGTGATCCCATCGCGATCACGATTACTCGTGTATATGTGTATACTCGTGTATACGGGAAATAGGTTTTAGGCGATAACATCTCTGAGAGATCGCTCTGTCCTGATTCCCTCTGAGGGGGAGGAGTTCTTGCAGACAAAAAAAAAGTGGCCCCACACTAAACTATCCCAGTTCAAAAGGTAGGCGATACTGCCACCTGGCAGGATTATATCGTTATTGTAATTTTAACATAGGCAGATGTGCCAGGGAGACCCAGGGAGCTCCGGCCGAGTGTTTAGAACGGGGATCAAAGGAAAAAGATCAAAGGATCAAAACCCGAGAAAAGTCGGGTTTGGTGCTCAGTGGTTGACGACGAAACCCGACTTTTCTCGGGTTTGGCGGGCAGAGAGTTAAGAAAAGTGCTATAGATATATTTTATGTTCGAGGGAGCCAAAGTCAATATGGTTAGGCTAATGCAATGCATTCACACCTGAGCTAGGTGTGAAAAGAGTGGGCGAGTTGGAGAAAGGTTGAGGAGGGTAGACTGTATGAAACTTAAATGGAGATAGAAAGATATGATATCTGCGGAGAATAGAGGGGAGAGAATAATCCAGTGCTCCATACTCACCTTCAAGATCATGTCCGTTTACATAAAGGCTGGGTAGGTCAGGGATTTCATTCCCGCTTCCAATTTAAGTCCAGAGGAGCAGCAATCTTGATAAATAGGAATACCTCTGTTGTTTGTTCCCAATCTTTCTCCGATAGCCAGGGAAGATATGTGGTGGTAGAGGGGAAGTTATATAATGCTCCACTTATTTTGGTTAGTGTATTACACTCCTAATTTCGATGACGACAAGTTTTCTTTGCATCATTATGGCCTTCAATCTCTAATTTGAACTCCCATCATCTATTTATGGGGTAGACTTTGTGAACTGTGAACCTGAACACAGAGTGGGACAAATCATCGAAAACCAATCAAATCGGCAAAGAATATAGAATATTTTCTAAAAGGATATGGAATTGTTGACCCATTCAAGCGTTTCCCTGCTGACCAACCATAGTCACGGATTGATTACATTCTAGTAGATTGAAAACTCTTGCCTGTAACGAATATACTGTACAAGAGCAAGAACCCAAGTGCAGAACGAGATGAGATGAGGATTGGAGTAAAACCCAAAAGTGGGTATATTTATTATACAAAGATCTATGGGACAGGGGAATCCTAGGAATTGGGGTAAACGGAACAAGAACACACAATGGAATAAATGTCCAACAAAAAGCAACACAGAGTGTTGTCAAAAAACGAATTAAACAAAGGAACAATTAAAGTCCAATTGCCTGGGGAAAACAAATATTCAAAAACTCAGGGGACAAAACAAAGGTTAAAAATCCAGGGATAACATAAAGGAGCAGGCAGTAGGTTCACCAGGCAGGGAAATTAGGCCAAGACTGTGGTACAAAGGATAAAAATCTAAAGTTACAAATCAAACAAGGCAGAACAAGGAATATCAATAGGTATCTAAATGAAAAGGCATAGGACTCGACTAACAGGATGTAAGTCTACGATCTTGCAAAGTGGAAGAGTAGTGACCAGTCTTTTATGGCAGGGTTGATTGGATGTGGAACAGCTGATCACCTGACTCCCCACACCTGGATCCACTCTGCATTGTTACGACCCCTTCCACTCTGTCTGTCCATTTCCCGCCTATTACATGGACGTCTTGACAGGTACTGGAGGTGGCCGTGGCTGGAGCGCTACTCAGCGAAATGGGGAACACCTGGGTCCAGTGTTTCCATGCTCCCTTTAAAACACTTGCAGAGCTCAGTTGCTGGATGCCGTTAGTTTAGTTTAAGGGTGATATTAGTGGCCCGCAATCCATTCTTTGATCTCCTTTCCACTGGTGAATCATTCTCCCCTCTGTTGCATAATTGAGCACCTTGATCTCCCAAGTTACCAAGTAACCACTGACTATCAAGTTGTACCTGTTTTAGTTGATTTATTTGTTCGTCCTTGTTCTTTCTTGACCTGCTGTTGTGATTTGAAATGATGTTATTATGTAAGTCGTCATCACTGTAAATGAGGGGAACCTAAATAAAGGTTTAAGGCTTTCTCTTACATCTCTAGTGTCCTAACATGTCCACTTACTGGAGTTCAATCTTCAAAACACTGTCAGAATGGAAATTCAGCCAGATCCGATCATAGCTATTTTAGGCATAAGAGGGGAAAGCAATGACAATCTCTTTGGAACTAAACTCCAGATAACAATATTATTTGCTAACCCTTCTACACTGGAAGTATCCTCGTCCACCAAACTGGACTCAGTGGTTAAGAGAGGTGATGCAGCATCTTAAACTAGCTGGACTCAGTGTCTTAAGAGAGGTGATGCAGCATCTTAAACTAGCTTGACTCAGTGGCTTTTTTTTATTTATATATATCTGTTTACTTACACTTTTTTTTTTACTGACAAACTTCACAAAGAATGAATAGAAAATTAAACATAAACACACAACACTCCCTGTTACAAAGGGTCAGATTAAACCGAATATATATATTTATTGCCTGAGATCCCATGTATAGTATTTGTATATCGTTTGATATCCCTTGTATATTCTTTGTACATATACACGGAATATCCCTTTACCTGGTACAGGACAGACCATAATATTCGTTCTCCTATTGGAAGCGATCCCCTAGGCGCCAGTGACTTACCCCCCTAGAGCTGACTTGAAAGCTACCGACATGACTTGTCTTAACATGCCCGCTTCTGCCCATGAATACGGCTACCGAAAGCAGAGCGGCACTATTTGTCCACCGTACGTATAAATATGACCAGCGACT
The DNA here is from genome assembly GCF_963971535.1 of Notolepis coatsorum. Classification (NCBI taxonomy): domain Eukaryota; kingdom Metazoa; phylum Chordata; class Actinopteri; order Aulopiformes; family Paralepididae; genus Notolepis; species Notolepis coatsorum. Next base: position 35,616,495 of record NC_140175.1, read on the forward strand.
ACAGAACTTCTTTTTCAGTTCGCCTTCAGTTCAGTCTGGTTCAGTTACCAAGTAAAGCCTTACCCACTACGCAACGTGCGGTACAGCAGGGCTCGTATTGCCTCAAATAGAGTCTCGTGTTTATCCTACTACGTTTGTTTAACGTATCGTTCGCTCCTTACTAGTAAAGGCCTTCATTACGAGTCAAAGACCACGTGAAGTGGGTAATTGTGCGTCTACATAGAGCACTTATTGCCGCGTACTAATAGGATAGTAACGTCAAGTTCAACTGTGACCCACCGCGCACCGGAGGATATCTACATCGGCGCCAGCAGAGCCACTTTCCGGCAAGGATTATTATTCTTCATTGCTTTGACCAAGCTGCTGGAGCAGAGAACCGCCTACCCCACTGCTGTGGGATCTACACGTGCCCGTGGGGACATCACTCGAGCCCGTCTCTGTCGTACCAGAGGCTCCACGGCTTTCACCTGCGCGGCGCGCACATTGAGAGTACAGAGGCTGCCTTTCCCCGCTGCTCCAGGGAGTAAGATCGCCTCCGTGGAACCATTGACTTTCATAGAGCATTGCCTCCCCCTGCTGGCTTACAACCGGTAGTACACCCCTTCCCAGAGTACAATAGAGAATTCCTAATATTCATATTGAATTGATTTGCTTACGCACATTCTTTGCCTTATAAGCGCAATCTAAGTAAAGTATATAATGTAATACTATTTTGATGTAATAAATATTCTAAACAAGTATTTGTGTGGAAACCGTTTCATTGTGGAAGTGTTCTAATCTAATATACTTGTGTACGGTATTGGCCAGTAATGTACATACACGGTAGTAGTTTAATGATACTAATACTTGATTAATACAGTCAGGGAATTGTACCCCTCAGTTACACTCCCCCCAAACACCCCAGCTCAACCGCCCTCCCCAACCAACACCTCCCAATCTCAGGACACCCACCTCCCCCACATCCCCAAGACACAAAACAAGAAAACACTGGGCACAAAGAAAATCACAAACCAACAAACGGCAACACAGCCACAAACAAACAGTTAAAATAAAACATTAACACTTTAACTGCCGAAAACGCCGGAACTCGTCATTCCCCGCCATGCTCAAGTTGCCGAGGACGCCGGAACTCGTCTTTGATATCAATATTTCAAAAATCTGTGATCGGAATCATATTTCCCCTCTGCAGCCTTGACACACAGTTCTGATCTCCTCTCAATCCTCTAGCGGTTCAAGAGCGCCATCTGGTGGCCGATCGGCAGATCGAAAAACCGGATATCAACCTTTAACCCGGCAGGACTCACTCCATATGTGGTCCGGGCACTCGCTAATGTTAGAGAGACTCAGTCTTCACACAGTGAACATCGATCGGTGGAAATAACTCGAAAAAACAACATGATTTGGACGTATATACTATTATACAACCTGGAAATAGATCCGGTATTTCGACATCCCATAATTGAAAACTGTCAACTCCACGCTGATCGCCCAACGGCCCGAGGAGACTGGGGTGAGTTTTAGCGTTATATTCTAACGTGTTCTTTACTAACTGCTATGATGAACATATGACCCACATTAGATGAATGGTATAACGTTGCCCACGGATTTATAAACGCCCCCTCGCCCATCCGGTCAACATCAGATGACGTGTAGTAAATTCTAGAAGTACGTCCAATTGAAATTTTTGATCTCGCACAGATTCCTACCAAACTGTATTTCATCATCAATATAATGCATTTGGGGCTATAAATCACGTTCTGGAGAAAGCTGCAGAAAGAGATGAAAACATACTTATACTTTAGACCATATTTTAGTATGAATATGTGAATGAAAAAGTTTAACGTTGCTACACCATGAATAATACATATAGGACCTTGAATGGGCCCTAATAATGGCAATCTAGCAATAGAATTTAAAAAGTTATAGCCCTGCAAAGAAGGGGAACTTCTCCATGTTAAATAGAGCTGGCAACGGATGGTATATCATGAATTTAACCTTAGGCAATCAAAGTGTTAAAAGGGATGGAGGTGGGTAGCTGTAGCGCAGGCCCACATCACTCCTCTGCAAGTACCAGGGTCTGTGCATTCTCAAATTTGGCAAGATATCCTTTCAACAAGAACCTTGTTTTTTCTAGTATTTAGAGCCTGTAGGACCCACTTAATCCTGCAGTGTGTAGGTGGGGAGACATGCTTCCACTTCAGCTATATTAAACGTCTAGGAGAAAGGAGAAGGCAACTACAGTTCACATCTCCCTGGGTGTTCCCATTTCAGGCAGAACCCCAAAGACAGCTGTAAGAGGATCTGGGTCAGTTTCTATCACATTTTCTTTGAATGTCTGTCCAGTAATCTGGCGAGAGTAGGTTCAGGACATGTGTACCAAGTCTGCAGGGGTCTGCTTACATCTGTTACAGGCATAACTAATAGCAGGAAAAAGTAGCTTGCATTACTGTAGTGTGTGCAATGTAACATTCTATATGCCTAGCACATATAGATGAGGGTGTGAACAAGGTATAATATTGCAAGGTATAATAACAAGGTATAATATTGCCTCCCACTGCTCATCTGAAAGAACTTAGTCATAGAACTCCACTGTTCCATAACCAATCCGATAACGTTTAAAACATGTCACAGAGGCGGTCAGGTGGCGTAACGGAGATTGCGTTCGTCACCAACCCCGGAGCGGCTGGATTCGCCTGTTCGAATCCAGCTCACAGCTCCGGGGTTGTCACCAGCTTGGCTGGCCGTTCACACTAATACAATTGGCAGTATTAGAGGGTGGGAGAAGCTGGCGGGGTGGGTCCGGGTCGTTGTAAACAGCGACTCCTACAGTTCAATCGGGGCGCCTGCTAAGCGCGGATAGGATCTAAGTGGGATAGTGTGATCCTTCCACACGCTACGCCCTCTCAGTGAGAATCCGCACTGCCAGGTGAAAAGAAGCGGTTGATTGGCTGGACGTGTGTCGGAGGAAGCACGTGGTAGCCTCCACTCTCCCAGACCGACTGTGGGGGGTAAGTGCGCAGCGACCAGGAAGGGGATTGGGAATTGGCATAACAACTAACATTGGGATGGGAGAAAATCGGAGGAAAAAGGAGGGGGAAAAGATTTAAAAAAAAATAAATAAAAAATGTCACAGAGTACTGTTTGCCTTGCTCAGTACAATTCATCATTGCGATTCACATGGACATTTTACTCTTTCCTGGGACTACTTTATGAAGTGGCGTTGATTGCTTCGGAAGTAGTTCCGGTTAGGGCAGACTCCGTTTTTGGTATTTTCGTCGGCTATGTTGACAATAAGAAAGTAATGAAATTACACTGGCTTCATTCTTTAACCTCTTAACACAATGGGGACCGGCCACGTATAAATACGTGTTTCGGTGACATGCGTTGTGGACCAGAGGCACGTATATAGCCGTGCCAAGTCGTTATTGTTTTATTCCATATTAATAACCGGATCAAGATCCCCGATCGACTCTGCAGATCTACCCGCCTCTGTGGAATCGGCAACATGCAATACCGGCCAGATCCTCTTAGGGGCGCCATCGCTCCACTGCAGTATCATTGTGGGCGAATGGAATATTTTTTTTTTACCCTCCAACGGAGTATCATATTACTCTGATCACAAACTAACAGCATGCACCGTGTATCACGTTTGAAAGCGGAGATTTCACCATGGAATAAGGGGATTTATCATCAACCAATGGACATATCGATCTACCAGATGCCGATCGATAACGGGGAAATGCTGCCGGGTATCATACGGGCTGACGGTAAGACATTTATCACCTAATTTATAGCCGGATCGGAGCTTGCTGTGCAACACTAGCAATCGATCTGTGAATGTGGCTACTTACACGGACACTCTATTGGTAATCAATAATACTAATCGACGTACCCCGCCGCCCCCCTTTCATCCATAGATGCTCTGGGATAGTCCGGATCATAAGCAGTTTATGTTATTTCATTAGCATATATACAACGGAAATGCCGTTGAATATAACGTTAGTAGCCTTTAGCTCTATAACTAGCTTTCCAGAAAATAGATGATACGAAATCTGCGATAAAGCTTATATTCACGGCGCTATAAAATGACAACCTACTGATGGATTTTTTTTCCTTTAAGCCATTCTGAAGGGACGGTTTATGCACTCAATTGACAATGAGTATGGTCAGATAGCAACACTATAAAGTATAGATATAGCTGTTAGAAAACACACATGTTTGTTTAAGTAATGTTGCGTTTCTTTTTCAAATGTAGCCAAGAGTAAATACCCTAACCCTATCAACAGCAGACACTGTGTATATATTCAGCACTACGTTTGTTTACCAATGATTTTAAGATTGTATAGGAGTTTATAGGAGCATCCCTAGTTAGTGGTACACCTGTCTAGTTACAGTAGGTGTGCATCTTGCTCCCTCATACATACACATACATACACATACATACACATACATACATACATACATACATACATACATACATACATACATACATACATACATACATACATACATACATACATACATACATACATACATACATACATTAGCTAAAACTGTGTAAAAAGAAAAGAAAAGAAAAAGCAAATGTCACCAAACCACTATTGTTTTGAATCGCTCTGTGTCCATACTTTTGTTGGGGGACACACCAGTGTACATTTAATAGGGGTAATGGCAACAACTACAAAAGTAACAACATAAGTGTGCACAAAACTAGTCAGGAAAAGAAAAAGGTATGAGGACAATAGTCTCCAATTCTATTAGTTCTGAGTCTCTGAAGGGGTTTTCAAAGTGTTCAGTTTGTTGCTGTTCCCAAAGTACAACACCGCACCTCTAAGCATTCCTTACCAGGCGGTAATTAGGTAAAAAACTGAGAACAGGTTTTCTTGTCATTTTAGATATGCTTATGTGATAATGTTGCCATTGTTGTGGGCTTTGCATTCTGATGGGAGTTGAAGACTCGTTTCAGAGCAAACAACAGCCTTCCAGAATAAACACGAGTCTATGGAAGCCATTTAGAAGCCCTGAGCAAAGAACGCATATTATTTGTATTTTATTGTTATATTTGTTTATATTGGTAGGTATTATGGTATATAGTGCAATTCATATTTTTATTGGTGTGGTCAGAAATAAAGGCCGTCATAGAGATGAATAGGCTGGTAAATTCCTGTGTTTTCTCTCCATTGGGTTGGTGGCAGCTCTCCACCAGGCAGCAGACACACATGTATTATCTCTCTCTCTCATAGAGAAAACAAACACACCTACAATATTTAACAAATCCTGACACCAGCCTACCAAGGACAGCTGACAGAGAGTAGCCTACATGTTAGATGGGGCTTAAGTGTAGGAAGTGAGGCAAACATAGAGCAATGGAAGTGGATCTCCCTGCACTATTCCTATTATACTAGCACAGTATTACACACTATTACATACTATTACATTATTACAAACTATTACAATTAGGGGCGACCGTTGCTCAGGAGGTAGAGCGGCCATCTGGTAATTTGAATGTTCCCGGTTCGATTCCGGCTCCTCCCGGCAGCGTGTTGAAATGTCCTTGAGCAAGACACTTAACCTCTAATTGCTCCAGATGAGCAGGTTGCCACCTTGCATGGTTGGCTTCGCCGTCGGTGTGTGAATGTGTGAGTGAACAGGTGAATTTGAGGCACAAGTTGTAAAGCGCTTTGGATAAAAAGGCCTATATAAATGCTGTACATTTACCAAATGCAGTACATTATACTTTTACAAACTATTACACTATTACACTGTTAGACTATAACACAGTATTACAATGTATTACACTATAACACACTATTACACACTTAACCATGGGGGCGTGGTTAACCTAGACCAATGGAAGTAGTAGTCTGTACTGAGTTCATTGACACCTCCCATAATACAAACAGTACATGATATATGAAAGGGGGCAGAGCTTATTTCAATGGACAACGATGGAAAATAATGAATACATATTTGAATGTATAGGTACAGCAACGGCAATAGGTTCACTATGGCATTTACATGTTGTAAACTATGCACTCAAGAGACTGTAGCACCCAAGTTCAACACTGTTTGGCGAACATTGTTACTTAGCTGCCAGAGTCGTACCCTTCCTGCTGACTTGTTGTACAGAATTTGTAAGTCGCTTTGGATAAAAGTGTCAGCTAAATGACAATGTAAATGTTGTAAACAGGTTACCGGAGGCTCTGGGGAGCAAACCTGTGTAGTATTGTGTTCAAAAGGCATAACTTTATACTGCATTTCTATTTCAATGGACAATGGTGGAAATTATTGAATTTAAACCGTTATTTATTCTCGAAATAATCATTGAGGGATTTCAAAGTTTACACAGTTAGACATTGAATAAATAGGACAAAAATACACAAAAAAGCAGGGAGAAATAGGGAGATTTGTAATAATAAAGGTCCATAGGTTAGTGGGGTATTGATTTTTAGTGAAGTTCATTCCAAGATCTCCTTTGCAGATGATTCCAAGAAGCCGGGGCATTAAAACAAAAGGTTGACTTTCCAATCTCAGTCTGAACTCTGGGGACCTTATGCATAAGCCAGTCCTTTGAGTGTCAGATAGGGTCCATAGTTACAATCTAGCGACATTGTGATATAAGTTGGTCATTTCCTGGCAATGGCCTTACAGATAAACAGATTAACCAATTTTTTTTATTTTGCCTCTCTGACATAACTGTATCACACAAGACGCAGTGGTGAATACTATATCACCAGATTACCATATATATTACCAGTAATACATTTGACTGCAGTGCAGAATTCCTCCAGCTTCTTGTTCCTTGAGAGAAAAAGTCAATTTCTTTGCTGCAATTTACTGGCAAGATTGTCTGTATGGTACTTAACCCATTCTCCGCCATTCACGTGTTAAGGCGGGTTTCTCCGCCATGCGTTGTCTGCCAATAACGCCGTAAGGCGTTTTTGAGATCAATATTTAATATTTTCGTCATGGTATTCATATTTCACCCACGGAGTCTTGGGTGATGCTGTCTGGGCCATCACAACTCTGCAACGCTTCAATACCGCCACCTCGTGGCCGATTGACGAGTTGCCAAACCGGAAGTGCCCGGAAGTGCTCGGTCCGTCCCCTATTTTCATCCGGCCACTCGCTTATCGTCCCGGGGCCCAATACAGACACCGTCGATATGAATCTTTGCCATAACTCAATAATCAACATGATTTGGACGTGTATTAGTAATATACAAACCGGAAATGGATCGCATCGATCAACATCCCATAATAGTGATCTTTTTGCTCCACTCTCATCGCCCAACGCTATGAGGAGACTGGGGTGAGTTTCAGCGTTTTTCTTTACCATTTTCGATACAAACTGCTCTGGTCAATATATCACCCATACTACATGAATCATTTAACGTCGGTCATTGAATTATAAACGACCCCCCCCTCCCTTCACCCGCAGATGACCAGTCATGACGTTTAGGACCATGTACAGTTGAAATTTTTTATATAACGTTGATCGGTATCAAACTGCATTTGATCATCTAATATATGCATTTATGCCTATATCTCACATTCTATGAAATACTGCAGAAAACGATTAAAACATATTTATACTCTAGACGGTATTTTAGTATGAATGTGTGAATGAAAAAGTAAAACGTTCCTACATCCTGAACGATAGATAATTGATGTTGAATGGGCCATAGTAATGTCAATTTAGCAATGCAATTTAAAAAGTTATAGCCCTGCAAAGAAGGTGAACATCTCCATAGACTTATATCGCTGGCAGAGAGGGTACAATGATGGGTACAATGCCCGGCAGAGAATGGGTTAAATGTAAATGTATCATCAAGCCAGATGCCAACATATTTGGTGATGATTTATAGATGTTTTATGAATGTCTTAACAAATAATTTGTTAATAACAACAAATAAATGGGGGTACAGTATAGTAATTTTTTCACATCCATTTTTCAAAGCATTTACAAATGTTTTACTACACATTAAACAACATTATTTAATGATGAACAAATCACGTACAAACAATGTTGATAATGAGTTATAAATAATGTATAACTAATTTGTAAATGTTATACAAATATAGTTATAAATTATTTAATAATAATTTACGAATGTATATAAATGATTTGTTCATGATTAGTTCATTATCTACAAATAACTTATAAAGGTCTTATAACTGAGTGTTATTATAAAGTGTTACCCATATGTGTATTATATTCACTACACTTCACTAATATTCAAATTAATTCCAATACGATTTTAAAGACTTTATTTGACAGATTTATAATATATTACAGAATTCAGGTCCTTGGCCTGCTGTTAGCCTATGTGCCACATGTCATGCAAATCGGCCCTGTTTTTCAATTGTGAACACACTGGACCCATTGCATGATCTCCCCCGGGCTTCCACCTGGTGGAGATTGTGTCAGAGATTGTGTCCGAGTGTTTTCAATTGATTGGTGGCAAAGCCTTCGAAGCCCCTTTAGCATCCGCAATACAGAACAGAGGTCAGCATTTTGTGTGGTGCTACCTATATTTAACGTGGGGTTGTAAATGTCGTGGCAGTAATATATTTTTAAGGGAAGCAGTTTGTAAAGCATGTAGTTTTTTATGTACCTTAGACACCACAATGAAATGGGTCTACCGTCTTTTTACTGTTTATTTTTTTCATCGGGGTTGTTACAGGTTTCATAGGGGGTTGGACATACTGTAGTAGGGAGGCATGGAGTTAGAAATGGTTGCGACCCATGCTGTCCTTGAAGATTATTCAAATTAATTGTATTATATAATTTATATATATATTTACTTTTTATTCTGCTGTGGACATACACAGTAAACACCACAAATTACAACTTAATACATTTTCCCATATCTCTCCATAACTTCCAATCAATGGTGACCTCCGATAAGCACTAATTATGTGTTAAAGGTAATAAATGTAACATAACATGTACTGTACAGCAATCTATTTCATATAGCAGGGGTCATCAACTTAATTTGTCTAAGGGCTAGTGGGGGGTGATAGATATTTTGGGGAGCTGCCAAGTCGTCCATCAATGGTTTTGACGCTATTATGGAGTGATTTGGGGGAAATGCTTGCAGGAAGAAAAGCCTTTTGAATTGTTTGTCAGGCAAGAGCCTAAAGTGGATAGTTGACAATGTAAACCACAGCTGTAATGAAGATGCATTCAAGTATGCATTCATCATGCCAACTTGCAGTAATGTTAAACCTGTATGCCTCATTTGCAATGGAACTATCGTTTCATATAAACTATTGTTGTAAAATAATACAATGTTAGGCGACACCATTAGACAAGGCATGCGACTTTCAAAGAGTCATACCCTGAGCAGTAAGAGGCCTGTCACCTTGAAAGCTGGATATTCCCATGCCATTGTAATAAATGAGAACTATGAGTTTGTCCCCATTCTTGCATGAAGATATGGCACAAGCTGTATTCCATTCATAAAAGACAGGATTCGTTTACGCTTCAGGCAGGTACCCCAGGCCTACACATAACAAACAGCGCTGTACATGGTTCTGAAACAACAGCACACTCCCCACTAGGCAATAGTCACATGTATCTGGCTATTCATTTAGTTGATTTTGTCATTTTTCTATAGATACATACAGCCTAAACAGGGGGGGGGGGGGGGAAATACAACTAAGCCATTGTGGTTTCCTCCTTCGATTTTCTACAATAATTAATATTATGTGGGCCGGATGGGATGCTTTGGCTGGCCGGATGTGGCTCACGGGCCACCAGTTGATGCCGTATACATGTAGTGTCTTTATAGTGGCTCCATTTGACTGTAAATGATGGACATGGCGTGATAGTATGGACTTCCTCATTACCTCTGCATTCATGATCCCAAGAGGAACTATTGAGACCCTCCCAGATTTCACAATCTTGCACTGAAAGAGTAATTTTGTCACAGAAAATGATTAGTGAATGCTAGAGGGACACAGGCCCACGTGTGTGTGTCTGTGTGTGTGCGTGTGTGTGTATGTGTGTGTGTATGTGTGTGTGTGTGTGTGTGTGTGTGTGTGTGAGGCATAAAGCTATTTGGTGTAGGGATGCACGATATTGATTTTTTGACACCGATAACTTTATGCTCCTCAAGCCGATAACCGATACCGATAACTGATATTTATTGTATTATTTAAAAAAAAATTAAATGTATATATCTTTTTTTTTATCAATTTTTTTTTTTCAACATGAAACAAAACATATCACAATACAATAATAATCATACATACCAGCCAGGCAGCGCCGTTTGCTCCAGAGACGAGTACGTTAGTTAGCCAGCAACCAGCCAGACAGAGACGTTAGCTTCCGAGACGAGTAGCTACATTAGTTAGCCAGCAACCAGCCAGACAGAGGCGTTAGCTCCCGAGACGAGTAGCTACATTAGTTAGCCAGCAACCAGCCAGACTGAGGCGTTAGCTCCCGAGACGAGTAGCTACGTTAGTTAGCCAGCAACCAGCCAGACAGAGACGTTAGCTCCCGAGACGAGTAGCTACATTAGTTAGCCAGCAACCAGGCAGACAGAGGCGTTAGCTCCCGAGACGAGTAGTTACGTTAGTTAGCCAGCAACCAGCCAGACAGAGACGTTAGCTCCCGAGACGAGTAGCTACATTAGTTAGCCAGCAACCAGCCAGACAGAGACGTTAGCTCCAGAGACGAGTAGCTACATTAGTTAGCCAGCAACCAGCCAGGCAGCGCCATTAGCTCCCGGGATGAGTAGCTACGTTAGTTAGCCAGCAACCAGCCACGCAGCGTCGTTAGTTGTTGCCCTTTTCCCTCCTCGTGGAACTTCTGCATTGCATTTGTTACAAATAGCAAGCAAACTTTTTTCCTCCAAAACTATTCCGAGTACCGACGCCATCTTTGTTGTTTACATTTGTGCTGCTTCAGAAAATTACGTGGCTACGTCACAGCCTAGAAAGGGAGCGCTGGATTTGTGCAAAACGCCCGCTTCCTAAACCACACGCTATCAGTCGTACCACAGTACTGGCAAAACGGGAGGAGCCGATAGTAAAAACAAACGCCCTTCATCCCAATTCACCCACACCGAATTTTTTTTTACCAAAAAATATATTATATTATCGGAGCTATTAATAACGTTATCGGGTTTATCGGGATGACGTCATAATTGCTGATATCGGCCCGATACTTATTGTGCATCCCTAATTTGGTGTGATATAGGAAGAGAGATAGGAAGGGGGCAGGTGTGTGTGGGGGGCATACAACTCTTTGGTGTGAGATAGGAAGAGAGAGATATGAAGAGAGGAAAGGGGCAAGTGTGTGTGAGGCAGAACTCTTTGGTGTGAGGTAGGAAGAGAGGGAGAGGAAGAGAGTGGACGGTATAAACGGTATGAATTTGCGCTACGGTATGGATTTTGACTATACCTTCATACCTTGTGACCGGTAAACTAGAGCAGCTAGTCACAGCAGTAGCAATGACGTTAACGTTACTTGACGATTCACTCGCCGTTTGCAGTGGTCGTTGCATAGTGTTTAATTGTACAGAATTTTTCTCCACTTGCTCACGGACTTTGCCATATAGTTTGGGCATTTAAATTTGGCTAAGGAGGCTGAGAGGAGACTTGCTTTAGCGCAGCAACGGGCTAACGTTAGCCGCTAAGCTGACGTTCTAACGTGACTCAGCGGCACCAGTTTCATTAGTGAGGAAAGGGGGGTGTATATTGACGAGGCTTGAAAACAGAGGTTCAAAGATAACTTCACATTTATTGGCTATTCGTTTTTTTATATCGCTTCATCCATCGGGCTGCTCTCGTTTCCAACTCTGTGTGTTGACAATGACATCCTGGTGTGACATCATCAACTACGGCAACTTAGGACGCTCAAACCTCAAACTCAAACCTATTACATCACGCTCTCTCTACGTTGTCAAACATGTACACTAAAGTTATGTTATGTTGGAGTTGTATTGTGTTTGAGTTGTTTGAGGGAAAGAAACCTCCTGTCCTGCAGTAGTTTTTATTTTCACTTTGTACCGCTTGATTTTATTGTATTTCATGAAAAAAGTGTTTTTTAGAGATGGAAGTAACTTGAGAAAAGGTTTTGCATTTTTCTATTGCAGTTTTGCACAATGAATGTTCTTAAAATACCTCTGTACTATGTGAAATATGTCCTAGTAATACAAGAGTACAGTAATATCTGCCAGTGTTTTACCCCTTCAGAAGCATTTATATAGACATTTTAAGATAAATGAATATACCGTGATATATACCGTTACCGTCTATGCTTCAAATTATACCGTGATATCAATTTTAGACCATACCAGCCCTGGGAAGCGGGCAGGTGTGTGTGTGAGGCAGAACTCTTTGGTGTGAGATAGGAAGAGAGAGGAAGGGGGCAGGTGTTTGTTTGTGTGAAGCATAGAATTCTGGTGTGAGGTACGAAGAGAGGGAGAGGAAGGGGGCAGGTGTGTGTGTGAGGCAGAACTCTTTGGTGTGTGAGGTATGTATGTGCTGGTTAATGGGAGAGGTACTGTACCTGCTTGTGTGTGTGTAGCCTACATATAATTCTTGATATGAGGTCATTCTAAAAATACATAGCCTAAATAGAAATCACAATTTTTTTCACAGACTACATTTTTGTGCAATAAAAACGTAGCAAATTGCATTAAGTAATTGTGAGTAGTATCGTAGATTGGCAATACTCATGTTTCTGTAATCTACCCAATACAATGTTGTATGTGGAGGAAGTGACTGCAAATTGAGGGGATTGTTACACCTTGGCGGAGGTCTGACTCTGCACTCTACTTCTTTTAGTTTCCTGTATAATATCAGTTTCAGTTGACACTGAATGCACTCTCTGTCTTTCTCCTTTCTCTCTCTCTCTCTCTCTCTCTCTCTCTCTCTCTCTCTCTCTCTCTCTCTCTCTCTCTCTCTCTCTCTCTCTTACTCTCTCTCTCTCTCTCTCTCTCTCTCTCTCTCTCTCTCTCTCTCTCTCCCTCCCACTATCTCTCTCTTGCTCTGTTCCACAACTTATTACATTGCTTAATTGGGAATACAATAGACAAGACTTAATTACAAGTAATGTAATTAAAAGGAAAATCAGAAATACAATACATTTATGGAACTGGGGGATGATTACATTTTCAAATGTCTGTCTGAGTGTGTGTGTGTGTGTGTGTGTGTGTGTGTGTGTGTGTGTGTGTGTGTGTGTGTGTGTGTGTGTCTGAGTGTGTGTGTGTGTGCCTTCACATGTGTGTGTGTGTGTGTGTGTGTGTGTGTGTGTGTGTGTGTGTGTGTGTGTGTGTGTGTGCGTGCGTGCATGCGTGCGTGTGTGTGTGTGTTGTTAAATGTGTGTTTGTGTTTTTCCATTGTGTGTCCATGGGTGCATTGAGTTTTTGTGTCATGTCAGTGAATATGTGTACATGTGGGTTGGCGTGTCATATCCTGTTTTGGACAGGCATTGCACAGACATATTTTTGGGGGGTTTTCAGGCACCCCCTTGGGACACCATATGTTCTTCACCCTCGGAAAGAAGTTGTTTTCGTATCAGCAGAGATGTGGAACATTTGTCGCCTTTTGAAGAGATGGAACGAGCTGTATGGTGTACTACAGAGTGATCTTCTGGGGAAATTGGCATGTTTCAGATGTTTCTGAACGTATTACACCTCTGTAAAGTACATTTCAGTATGAAAGTAAAAAATACTGCGGCTTCTCAGTCATGACTACTGAAGCAGCACCCTTGGCAATTTTTTTTGTAAATGCTGATTTATTTTGCACATAATCTCACACACATCCAAAAACTCTAAGTTTAACTCTAAGTATGGCCACCTGCGATGTCATCGGGGACATTGAATCCTTGTGTTGTGTTAATTACAGCTCAATTAAATGACAAGGTAGCAGCCCCTATAAGACAAGGTATTGCTATTTTTTATCTACAATTGCATGGCGCTGTACTTTGATATTTTTTTTTATCCACTTTTTCTCCCCATTTTTCTATTTTTCTCCCATCCCAATTTCGTATTATCCAATTCTTCTTTCCCCTGTCTTGACGTTGCTAGACTATGCCTCCCACTGGTTGGCTGTAGTGAGGACAGAAGCCTTGCATCACGTGTCCCCTCCGGTACACGAGGAGGCAGCCTGTCGCATCTTTTCACTGCAGCAGCTCGAGCTCTCAGTGGCGAGGAGTAACGCGTGGGAGGCTCACGCTGCCCCCGCTACTTCCTGCTTCCGTCGCACCGGCGTCACCAAACCGACCTGTAGGAGTCGCTGTCCACAACGTCCGGCCTCCACCAGACCTACAGTAGGTGTTCAGCAGTCTGATGGAGGTTGGCACGAAGCTACCTAAGCCCCTTTTGTTCAATGATGAAGCTCTGTATCGACGGCCTGAGGGCATTAGTTTGTAATGGGTGTTTGATTGATTGATTGAAAAGTTTATTAACAGATTGCAGAATGGGTACAGTACAGTACAGCTCAATACATACAATTGTTAAGGGGATGCAGACCAGAGAAAGACTTTCGTCTTGTTTACATCAGGGTCCCCCATTTTCAATTCATCATAACATATATGACATACATGACATACAGATAGACAGTACTGCTACATCTATACATTTATGACATATCAGATTTGCAAATACAGTACTGTTTGTGATACAAAAGTGTCCAGAAAAAGAGTGTATATACATTTGGCGTAGAAACTGTACATTGGAGGAGGTTGGGTGGGTGGGGTGGGTGGGTGGGTGAGGGCTGTACATTGGAGGTGGGGGGGGGGGGGGGGGGGGGGGGGGGGTTGGGTAGGGGACACACACACATTTTACACTGTACATTGGAATAAAAGCCTTACTTGGTCATTTACTGTACAACTAGGTTAGGACATTTGTAGGGGCCAGTTCGAATTGCAGTCTCACGTAGGTGTTTTTTGAGAGTGTTTTTGAAAGTGGGTAGTGATTCACATTCCTTTACAGCTTTAGGTAGGGTGTTCCACATTGATGTGGCATAATTGCGAAACGTGTTTAGTCCCTTGTTTGAGCCGAATCTGGGTTTTACATGATTTGTGGAGCTCCCTCTGGTGTTGTGATCGTGGTATTCACTGACCTTTGGAAGTATTTTGACATGTACATGGGTACCTTGGTCGCATAGTGTATCTTGTAGACCAGGCCCATTGCAAGTTGCTGTACTCTGTCGTCTACTCTAAGCCATCCTAGGTTGTCCAAAGTGGGCAGGGGTGAGGTGGGTTCTAGGAGTCAGGTCAAGCAGTAGTCTGACTAGCTTGTTTTGAGATGTTTGTAATTTGTTTTTTAGTGCCTTTGAGGTGCTTTGGTACCATGAGGTGCAAGCATAGTCGTAGTACCCTTGAATGAGTGCTCCTGCTAGAGGGTATTCTTGTTTACCAGAGAGGAGATCCGGTACAAGAATCGCGTTCGTTGGTTGACTTTTTTTATTACATTGGATGCCATTTTGTCACAGGAGCGATTAGCCTCTAGGATGGAACCCAGGTAGGTAATTTCATCTTTCCTTGTGATAATATTGTCACCCACTGTAACCGAGAAGCCTGTCGGTCTTGCTGAGTTTGTTATTTGAACCGAAGAGAATGGACTCTGTTTTGCCCATGTGTAATGATAGTTTGTTGCGGCGAGCCATATGCAGATTTTGCCTAGTTCCGAGCTGAGGGCTTTTTCAACCTGTAACTTGTTCTTGTCAGAGACCAGCAGGGCTGAGTCGTCCGCAAACAGGAACAAGTTGCAGTCACAAGCTGACGACATGTCATTTGCATAAATTAGGAAGGGTGTGTGTGTTATCTTCAACTATTTGGGAGTTAGAGGCGAGCGCCTTGCCCACTGCGCCAATCAGCCGCCCATCTGTACTTTGATCTTTAACGTTATGCATTAGATCCTGTCTGTTTTTAATTCATTTTCAATGACGAGTATCCATTTGTTGGACAGACAGAGGTGACATTCTCATTTGAAAGTAAACCAATGGACAGTAATACATACATTTTCTGTCCGTTCATCGAAGGATCAATGTACAGCAGCTGCAGCCTTATATTTAGTGCATTGTGCAAACATACTGTTGCTGTTCTGGACTGGTCCTCTGAGTTTCTCTCCAGTCAAACATACTGTTGCTGTTCTGGACTGGTCCTCTGAGATTCTCTCCAGTCGAGTCTTTTCTGCTGTCAGGTTCAAATCCAAACGATTGGCAAATCCTCCGGCCATCGTGTTGTCGTCTCTAGAGCCTTCTTTCTCTCCTTCACGTGAAGTTAAATCTACTCTAAAAGTGAAAGTGAAAACTGCCTTAAAAATAGCTCCACTGTTTGTGCAGACCGGTGCAGACACATTCAGTTTATAATGTTGTCTGATCAAGTATTGATAACACGCTTAGTATTTACAATTACATGTTTTATTTGATGAATGTGGGCACTGGCTCGAAAATGAACTAAGTGGGTTTTATTTCAATAAAAAAAGTAATACAGGGCGGTCAGGTGGCGTAGCGGAGATTGCGCTCGTCACCAATGCAGGAGATGCTGGGTTAGAGCCCAGCTCTCTGCGTTGCCACCAGCTTGGCTGGCCGTTCACACTAATACAATTGGCAGTATTAGGGGGTGGGGAAGCTGGCGGGTGGGAATCTGGCGTTGTGGACAGCGACGCCTACAGGTCAGGTCTCGGCGCTTGCTAAGCGGGGCAGGACTTGGTGGAGATAGCGTGCCTTCCCACGCGTTACACTTCACCAATGAGAGTCTCGGAGGAAGCATGCGATCGACTCGGGATGCCCTTGTACGGACTCGTAGGAGAACATGCATACAGCAGCCAGGTAGGGGAGGGGGGGGAATTGGCACAACAACTAATTGGGACGGGGAGAAAATCTGAGAAAAATCTGAAACAGAAAAAATAAAATAAAAAAGTAATCCAATAGTATTACCCTTACTTGTGTTGCGCAAAAAGGATAATAATGTCTGAATCCACACGCTTAACACACACACACCCACACAAACGGATAATTATACATGACAAACAAACATGCCCCCATATGTTGTTGCCCTGACACCTGTCACATCTACAGGTACCCCTGTATTATCCACATCTATGTGTTTCAATGTGTTCATCTGTGTCTACCTCTACCCCTCATTTGTCCTGTCTGTCTGTGTCTGTCTATCTGTCTTTTTGTCTAAAGAAAAAGGTCCACAGCAGCGTAATACCCTCGGCTGCAGAGTGCCTTCTCTGTATTCCGCCCACTCCAACTCACCTCAATGAGATCATAGCGGGGGGGGATTTGGCCGAGGTCTCAGTCGTAGAGGCCAAAACAAAGGATTAGTAAATCTTAATGAGTGTATTATTATACCCTTACCTCCCACTTTGGCACCCGTCGACATTATAGTGCGAATGAGAGAGAACGAGAGGAGAGAGAGAGAGAGAGAGAGAGAGAGAGAGAGAGAGAGAGAGAGAGAGAGAGAGAGAGAGAGAGAGAGAGAGAGAGAGAGAGCGAATCAGAATAGGTCTTGTTAAGGGGATTGGAATGTTGTAGAGGAAGCCTATGCACCCAGCCGATAATGTGTCACTTTAAATACATTAGGGGGCACCCCGAAACTAATCCCGAACAGCACGAGAGACAAACCATTTATAGATTGGCGCATAAATTACCCTGTTTTATTTTTGGGAGGGGTTGGGTGTGGTTAACAACAGTGAGTAATTACCTCACAGAATGCATATTTTTTTTATTTTTTTTTACCTGAAAAAAAAGAAATGATATTGTGCCTCAATGGCTTATAGGGTGATATGTGTTTTAAATTGAGGTGACGATTCTAGGATGTAAAACAGAGGTGACCTTGAGCTAGAGGGTTGAGAGACACACACACACACACACACACACACACACACACACACACACACACACACACACACACACACACACACACACACACACACACACACACACATACACACACACACACACACACACACACACACACACACACACACACACACATATATACACACACACACACACACACACATATACACACATTCTGTACACATACACATACACACACACACACACGTACACACACACACACACACACACACACACACACACACACACACACACACACACACACACACACACACACACACACACACACACACACACACACACACACACACACACACACACACACACACACACACACACACACAGGATAGTGTATGTTGTCTGCCGATGAAGGATCTAGCCAGGCCCCATTGCTCCACTGTGGGAACAATAGCGATCTGTTTACTCTGTGTACTCTTGTCACAACACGCTCCCAAAGGTGTGCCGGCCCCCACCATAAAGAAAACAGTGTTCTGTAATTCATGGCTTTACTTTTTCACTTGTGTCTCCTCCTGTTCTATTATTCAGGAGAGTTTGAAGGAAAACACTGGCCAGCTATATTTGTGGATAATTACAGCGTGTTTACATTGTATAATGACAATTCTGCCAGTATTAATGTATCCCTACTGTGTCCCTAGCTGCAGTCTTAAAGGGGAAAACCACTCATATTAAGATCTCCAATGTTATTTCCATGGCCTAAGAAAGTTCAATCAATATCTGCGAACATGAGCTACTCTCTCCCAAAGCCAGAAACCAGAGAAGTAAGAGTCAAACTTGTAATGTCTGGAGCTGCTCCATTGCATGGGAGACAGATGTTGTGGAGCTTCATTCTATAGTAGTGGTCTCAGCTGTGAAACAGAACATGTACCTGTGAACCCAGAACATTCCCCTGGGTGCTCTCACATCTAGTTCACATGTACTGTATAAGGATTTTTGAAACCAAGGTTTTTCCTCCTTTATTTAAAAAATAATCTAGTCCACACCTAGTCCACACAAATTACTAATAAAAAAAAATATCCATATGTGTGGCAGGAGTTTTCAAAAAGGTATTTTTTTTAAACGTGAATTGTCTTATGGACAGCTTCAGACGTTATACCTGATGACATTGTAAATTAGAGTTCTCAAATTCTTTGAATTGGGAGAGAGGTGTTCATTTTCACAAATATCTTTCACAGATATCTTTCAAATATATATCTGTCTTAGAGCATAGGAATAACATGTATGAATTCAGAAATGCAACATAGTTCCCCTTTAAGGAAATGCAAACAAGACCATGACTTTGAGTTAAGTCAATGTGCCACATACTTCATACAACATAGGCCTTCTTGGAGGATCCAGGTGGAAATGGACGTAATACTAGAAAAAGAAAACCGTTCGTTCACCGCTGCTTCCACTTGCTAGCTGTACAGTCAGGAGGATATACTGTCAGTTTAGCCAAAAAAAAGAAAGTGAGAAAAGCAGAGAGGTATAGTACATCTGAATATTTAACATGAAAATAATTCCCGGGAATCTGTTGAACACATTTTTTTTTTGTTTTTGTAGATTTTTATTGCGTTTTTTTTTTACTACCGGGAAATGGGAGACAGAGCAGGGGAAGACATTCGGCAAAGAACGCCGGGTCCGGGAATCGAACCCGGGTCGGCCGTGCCGTGACGCAGCCCGTTACGTGGTTTGCCACTTGGGCTCCCTAAAACAATTGACCATTTCTAACAGTGTACGAGTACGAGTATCTCAGAGTGAATTTTTTTCCTTTAAACATTTAGGTTGTGTACAACAAAAAAAAAGAAGGATGCTAATGTCTTTCACTTTACTTAAAGCACTCGCTTCAAGCCTCTAATTCTATTACCTAACCCTTGCCCCTATGCTCCACACACTCATAAGTCACCTTCCCGCTCACACTGCAAGCCTTACCGAAGGTGTCTCTGAAAATGTGATTGGTTTTCTGCTGGAGGTGGCGACCAGGGCCCCGGCCAACGGCTGGCGCGGTGATTGAGCACAGTACGAGATGCCATGGGAGCGTCGTGGGCCACCTGGCGCTGCCACAGACCGCTCCTTAACACCAAATCCTTCTAGGACCGGGTCCCGCGCTCGGAGGCCCCCCAGCCAGGGGGGGCAAAGTGACACTTAATGTGCTCAAATCCAATCACACTTCTCCTCTCTATGTCAGTAGAAATGGCTTGTCACTCTCTCTCACATCTGTATTCTCAGTGCATTCAGCGATGGCTCTCGAATGCGTGCATTCCCTTCAGTGGCTGTGAATACACGTACGGCAATCGATCTCTCGCAGGGCCGGCCGGTCAAAACGCAACGGAGATTACTTCGGTTACTTGGAGCAGCTCACTAGGCGGGGCGTCACCGACTGGAGTTCCAGAGTCGTGATGCCAAGACCATGAAGCTGGTTCCTCTGTTCCAGGTAGCTTTAATCAATCACAGAGAAGCAGTTGGAAACTTAGCATTTCAACTGAGTATTCTTCTTTCTTGCATGTCCTGCTAGTTATTCAGCGGTGCATTCGTAAGGTACGCGGTATGGGGCGGGGGGGAAAAATCCATCTGGTGAAATGACAGATGTGAGCGGGTATGCAGGCGTGTGTGTGTGTGTGTGTGTGTGTGTGTGTGTGTGTGTGTGTGTGTGTGTGTGTGTGTGTGTGTGTGTGTGTGTGTGTGTGTGTGTGTGTGTGTGTGTGTGTGTGTGTGTGTGTGTGTGTGTGTGGGCGGGGGGAGGGGGTGGTGAGGTCAAGAGCAGGTCACCTAAGAGGTTTTGAGTGCTGATTGAGCGGCACGTGAGAGACAACTGCTGACAGCTCCTTTGGTTTAGACGTCTATACTCTAGTAACCCTTGTGTGGTGTTCAGGTCTGTGGGACCCATTTTCAATTGTTTACTAAAATAAAAAAAAATGTATCTTCACCCCCCTACATATTTATATGACATTCGTGGTGTTCGGGTCCACTAGACCTGAAAGTGTGGAAATTGTACTGTAGGTGAAAACAAGTAACGGAACGTAGGCCAAATGCGTCCACATTTTTATAGGATTCTATCACATTTTCATATCAATAGCACCCTGCGCCGTTTTCATTGAGGTTTCTTACAAATTAACGATGCTTTGTGTTGTCCTTTATATGCCGATTATCATTAGAATCTTAAATTGTACCATATGTCCCCCTTTAGACAACATATGTAACGCTACCAGCGCAGTTTTGTTAAGATAATTAGTTGGCCATTCTCGGTCGCTATACCGAGGTCGCAGTATTAGTTTACCGCTGTTCAGATCACGTCGGAGAATATAGACACATCCCAGTGACCTGCGACCTGTGCTAACGCTCTTGGGAAATGCAGTGTTGTAGTTCTCAACATTTTCAGACTTTAATTTTAAACCAATGCTGCCATCTACTGACAACAAAAAAGTGTTGTCTAAACGTCACCTTGAGAGCTACTTCCGTATACAGCGCCTCCCCAAACCCATTCTAGAGATTCCCACTTTTTGCTGGGAGTGGGGCGTGGCCGTATTTGGTCCCAGACAATAAGAGTGGCTGCAATTGGTCACTGTGACGTTACATAATATAAAAAATTACAAAAAGGTTCACTGTGTACCTTCACTGTCTGCCTCCACCTTGTTTCATTTATATTTTCCAAGACTAATCAATAATAATCAAGACATTAATGATTTATTCGATTCATGTCTTGATTATTACATTATCACATAATAATTGTATAAATTTTTTTTTATATTACTTTTATTCATAAGTGATTTAGCAGAGGTAGGCCTAAATGGAAAGTATTAACCATATATGTTGTCTAGATTGCTTGTAAAGTATTCTTACATGAATTGTTACAGCTGTATTGTTTTCAACTCACAGTGGGTCCACCAGAACAAAAAACACCCACACCATGAGGGTTAATAGGAAGTGTCACCCATTGTCTTCTTTTTCATCACAACATGGCAACGTTACCAATGTTTTAACAGGAGCGTATAGTGATACCAGATGTATTACCGCTGTGCGGATTGTAAATTGAAGCAAGTGGAACATGACACATCCTTTCATGAGAGTGCACTTTTCACTGTCTTTTATAATTGCCTCTGTGTGAAGCAATGTTCCCCCACAAATGTATTTTCCCCAACGGTGGTGGTGACCCTCTTTGCGCCGCCCCTGTGCCTCAAATAGATTCGCTATCAGCTCTATCTTCAATCTTTCAAAATGTTCAGTTGCTATTGCATGCACTCATCTGTGTTTCACTACACACTTGAGTGCATGCTTAGTCTGCAACACTACTATCACCGACATCTAAGAAGGGAGATTGCCCCTTGAATGGCCCTTCTAAGGTTTCTCTCCTCCACACTGCCTGTGGAGCATTTTTCCCTATTGTTAGGTTTTAGTGAGTTTTTCCTTACCTTCGCGTGGGGTATGTCTGGGAGTGCTTGCATTCTTTCATTTATTTGCATTTATTTTAAATTTGTTGGACCTTATGGTGTCCTTGTTCTGTTCTTGACTTATTGTTATGTTTTCTTCTTGATTTGTTTAAAGAAGACTTGTACGGCCCATGGGGACATTAACGTGTGTTGTCGGGCCTTACAAATACATTTTATTTGATTTGATTTGATTTGTGAGAAGCTCATGATGGTGCTCCGTCTGACCGATCATGAACACACCTTGATCACAGAAGAAAAGGTCACTTTAAAGGGGAACTATTTTACTATTTCTTTCACTATTTGGGCACTTTTACACAATTCCTGTGAGTCTATGGAACACCTCTGTACGTTTTTTTTTTCAAAAATATTCATTGTTTTGTATTTCTAATCAAGTACTCAGAAACAGCATTTTTCTACCTCAAGATCTTAAGCCGTTTTTGAGGCTGGGCTCCAACCACTGTGTGGCTTGGTGCCAACTGCCACATTATTATGCAGCTGAGAAATCTCTGACATCACAGATATGCACATTTTTCAGATGACTCAGTTCAGTGAGGGTGAATATTGTGAGAGGAGAATTGGAAGAATGCGCCAATATGAGAATTAGAGACATAGATTCATTAATATAAGTCCACATAGCTAGGAAACAATGCTAAACACTGAAAAAGGCCATTTATAAGATAGTTCCCCTTTAAAGGAAAGAAAAAGGGTCACTTTAAAAGGGAAAAAAACATAACTGGATGTTTTTGTATATAGTTAGTATAGCATAATGACATAGTATAACTGTATGTTGTATAGTAGTGCACATAGGACTCATTACCTTTTAATTCGTAAGCTTAGCATTGTATTGTATTTTATCTTAGTACTTTTATCATGTCTATTTTATTATCTATTCTATTTTATTTTATTATTTGTATTTTTTGCACAGACCACCTTCATTTCACTATAATGTCTTGTGTATGTATGTGATGAATAAACCTCTTGAATCTTGTTGGTTACAGTTTGGAGGCTAAACCTGGCATTTGATAACGTTAACAAACTCTTTTCACCCTATCCACACATTCACGATCACAACTCTATCACATCACTTTCTACACCCTATCCACACATTCACAACTCTATCCTATCAATATCTTCACCCTATCCACACATTTACAACTCTATCCTATCAATCTCTTCACCCTATCCACACATTCACAACTCTATCACATCACTTTCTACACCCTATCTATCCTCTTCCACACATTCACAACGCGTTCCTTTGCTTCTATCTCCATGTGCCCCACTTCACCCTTGGGTGCACATTATTAGCCATCATTAGATGATGATGATGAGGATGGTGATGATGATGATAATGATGATATTGGTGATGATGATGATGGTGGTGGTGGTGGTGAGACAGGTTATTATGTAATGTTCTGTCCCTGTGGTGGTTTTGCAGTGTATAAATACCAGCCCTGCTGTGGTTCTGCTCATCCCCCCTCATTAGGGCTAACGTGTCTGTCAAGGTCCCACCCCAATAACTATTTCAACACACACACACGCACACACACACACACACTCATTCACATACACACGTCACATGCCCATGTGCGGGGCGGGCACACATACACACACACTTAAAACCACGCTAGTCATCAGACCTTTTCAAATCAGGCACCAGCCTTTCCTAAAAGCAAGTCTCTTCTTAGCTCATTCTCCCCAATGCATTTTAATTGTATGCATTTTGAATGGCTACTTTATTAGCGCTGGTAATAAGACATCACTGTGGCATTGGGTTGCCTGGAATCAGAAAAGGGTTCGCACTCGCACACCTTTTAGTTTTTCTCCCCAGACTAATGCATGTATTTGCAATCACGTATTCCATAGCTCACGTCAGCTCATCTGGAAATGGTAATGGGACGTTTATCATTTCAGGAATGGGAGGATGTGACATCCCGGCTATTTAGTGTGTAATTAAAGATGCATTTCTCCTAACTCGCTGGTCTGGTGTTTTGCCGTCAACAGCGCGTGGTTTGAAACACGATGTTGTACGTGCAGCATGTGCCGTCGCTGATGCTGAAGCTCAAGCGCCAGGGATATAATTTGAATGTCTAATAAGTATGTTACTGTAAGACGCCTGACAGTTTAGATGACTGACATCTGAATGACACCAACTCTCCCTCTCTCTCTCTCTCTCTCTCTCTCTCTCTCTCTCTCTCTCTCTCTCTCTCTCTCTCTCTCTCTCTCTCTCTCTCTCTCTCTCTCCACTGTCTATCTCTGTGTGTCTTTCTCTTTCTCTCTCTATCTCTCTTTCTCTGTCTCTCTCTCATTGTCTCTCTCTCTCTATTTATCTCTCTGTGTCTCTCACACTTTGTCTCTATTTGTCTCTCTATCTCTCTCTGCGTGTCCTTGCTTCTATTTAGGGCTGACACATTTAGTCGCTCTGAAAAAGGTTATGGAAGTCCATCATTACCCACTAATATGAATTATTGAACATACAGCAGGGCTGTGTGATATGAACAAAATAGTATATCATGATATGGGTCATTTAATATCTCAATAATGATATATATCATGATATAGTACGTTTTCAGTACATTCTATGAAAAATGTGTCTTTAAAAAGAGCCACATGCCTCATGACTACGTCTTGATAATCCTGTGAACTAAATACAAATGAAAGGCACTTTCTCTTTTATTTGGAAGTGATGTTGAACAGTGCTTTCTACGGAAGCCCTAAGAGGCTGTACATTCATACATTTTATTTGCTTCGTTTTCCCGTGATAACGAGATAATTATCGCGTTATCACGAGAAAACAAATTAAATCGGATTAATTTATTTCAGCGGGGTACATGACATACAGGTATACACAGTACTGTTACATTTGCGACATACAAGATATGCAAATATACAGTACTGTTAAACAGAGATCATAACAGAAAATATACATACGATGGGGAGGAAACTGTACATTAGGAGGGGGTGGGAGGGGTTTGGACATACGGGGGCCAGTTTCGCGTTGCAGCCTCCCGTAGCCAGGTGCTCTTTGAGAGCTCACTTTGATTGCACTTTGAGGCACATTAATGTGTATATATATGATCTGTAACAGCAAGGCATAAAGCTATTTCAGCCTGTGTCAGGCCTTGATTGAAGAGATGTGACGCGGTGATCAATATCCTCCTGCTTAGCCCCTTTCGTGACTGTGATGCACCGAGTGCATCATAGTCACGAAAGGGCTACCTGCTCCTCTGATATTGTGACACTGAATGATGTTTCCTGCAGTGATTTAATATATATATATCGAGATCTCGAGAAAATGATCGCGTTATCACGAGAAAACAAATTAAATTAACTCGTTATCACGGGAAAACGGAGCAAATAAAATGTATGAATGTACGGCCTCTTAGGGCTTCCGTAGCTTTCAACACCTTCCATGTAGCTGGCATCTTTAGGCTCTTCCCTCATGGTTGTTCTGTAACGTCAGGTGGTAGAAGAGGTTTGTCGTGTTGGTAAGGGAACCGGTCTGTGACATACATTTCTGGTCAATGTCAGAGTTCTTTTATCCAAACCACAAACAAACAACTCAAGTGCTAAAAAGAAAAGACAGGCATAAAATGAGCACAGAATTGGCAGATCAAGAGCAATGCATAAAATATGCATAAAATAGATAGCAGAAAAATAGACAAAGTCAAGGTAAGGTATAGGACATTAAATCACATCGTTTTTCATATTAGGATCTAACATCTTTGATAGCCCTCTTTGTTTACGGTTTGATTATCACTGATACACATCTTTTTTAATTTAGCTTTTGTGATTTATGATCACAGGGACTCGAACTCACGATGGTCTAACCATTTTTACCCGGAAGATTACTCTTTATTATTGCATGACAAAATATTTATAAGTGTACTGTTTTGACACCAAGAGAAGCCGTGGAGCCCACCCCCCTCAGTACGGGATATACCCCAACCGTCACCGGTCAGTACGTTACTGAGGGACATGTCTCACAATATATATATCGAGCAACCCTATGCAGTGTCCCATAGTCTTGGCCATCCGAACCGCATGCAACTTCACGCCACAGCGAATCGCGGGGCGCAGTCGTTTGGACGGCTAATGACAGGCATCAATGTGTCCACAGGGTGCCAGCTTTCATCATGGTAAGCGGCGATGACAGACGCTTGTTGCCGAGCTGACAAACTGTCAGGCAGCTGTCAGGCCCACACAGTCACCCACGCCACACCACTATGATCACCCTTATACTGACGACTGACGACCTTTTGGGAGTGTGTTTTTCACCCCTGTGCGTCTGTGCGTGTGTGTGTGTATCTGTGTGTGATTTGTGTGTGATGATGTGGGTCCGTGTTTGCTCCCAGTTTATTCCTGTGTTTGTGGTATTTCTGTCTATACTGTATGCTTGTCTCTGTCCGCTAAACATCTCTACTTACCTGTCAAACTGTGACATTGATTATCTAACATTATGTGGTTTCTTTTTCATATTTTAATTTGTCTCAAAGCAGGAGGTTACACTATCACTTCCCTTATTCCCTAGCACATTATATTCCAAAGTTATAATTGCTTTTCTATACTTTGTCCACTGCTGATTTGCATAACTGCTGGAGGTGCACCAATCGATTGGCCAGCCGGTCGATTGGGGGCTTGTTTGGCAATGATCAGTGACCAGCTGAGCGGTCTCAGTTTATCCAATTCTGTACCAGTCAAATTTAAAGTTACACAATAATTATGTCGTCTGTGTGGAAGTTCTTCACTGTGAGGGAATAGCCACCTATGAGCAGACTTGGTTGAAGGTTTAGGGTTGAAGTTAGTCTTTCTACCCTGTCTGTCTGTGTCTCTCTATGTTCTTGTGGAGAGAAGTGGCTAACAACATTAGCTTGTTAGCTAGCTGTTAATCTAACAAAGCTAACTGTTGAACATAGCTACAATGACAGTTCAAGTGAAGTCAAGTGTTCCTTTATTAATCCCCTTGGGGAAATGCAGGTGTCATAGCAGCGTCTCCGCTAGCCACAAAGGCTGGATGGTATTAAAGTCACTGGAGAAGTTGAAGAACATGATCGGCTGTGCAGCCTCTCCAGGTGCGTGTAGACTATGTGGAGCATGTAGATAATGGCGTCCTGGTATGCAAACTGCAGGGGGTCCAGCCAGGACTTGAGGTGTTGCAGGACCAGCCTCTCAAAGGTCTTCATGACATGTGATGTCAGAGTGACTGGCCTGTGGTCATTGAGGGTGCTTGGGCTTCCCTTATTTGGCACTGGGACAATGCAGGATGTCTTCCAGAGCTGGGCACAAAACTCAGGGAGAGGTTGAAGAAGTGGTACTGAAGCAGTGTTGTCAGTTAACCCGGTGCACGCCTTGAGCAGCCTGAGGTCTGGTCCTGTAAAATAGACCAACCATTGCGGCTTCAACTAAAACTTCTCCAGAAGCTACTAAGATCCATTGTCGCCTTGATTAGTCCAGTAAACAGTGCATTCAGCATGGCAGAATGGGTCCAGCATATCACACTAGTCAGTCAAAGTCATTAGAGTGGGACTAATCTCTTGAACTGGCCAGGCTTGAGGCACCATAGATGCCATAAAGTATTGGCTGTTGTGTTTATGTATATTGAAAATGAATGAAACATCCTAATGTTTTGATACAATAACCTGGGACACTTTTTTTATTTTAGTTTGAGAGTGAGATCGGTTCCTGTAACCTTGTGCAGTTTTGGAGAAAATGTAAAAAATATGTAATAGTCAATGTTTTATTACTTGGACAATTATTTGATTAATTGTCCATTAAATAAAAGGTTTTGCGTATGCTGTCAATTATAGTTCTAAGAAAGAAAATTGTCCAAAATTGGACTCGGCAGGTCAGACTTTGAGTCGAATATCAGAATCATAATTACTGCTCTATTTTGTTCATACAAAATCCGGTTTTCAAAGAGATAATGTAATTGAATGTAATCAGGTTAATGATTGTGGGAATAGACAGCGACGTCCACACGGACACTACGTTGTTAGCGTTAATGAGAACAAAGGGGAATAATAAAAGTAATATTATTCGGAATCCGTAAAGAATTAAAAAAGAGCCTGTGTGAAAATGTATTATTTAAGATTCGATAAAACAACAGTATTTCACCTTGATAATTAGTGATTACCTCGCGAGTCCACTGAGGGGGACCCTCGTTTTCAACGGCGCTGAGGATACATGATAGCTTCAAAATTAGTAGGGCTGTCTTAAATACTTCGAAGCTTCGAAGCTTCGTTCGATGGGCATGGGCTTCGAATATGAAAAAAAAAAATATTATGTAAAAAAGAATATAATTTTTTTTTGCAAAATCAACTCTGCCTCTCTTTGTTAACACTTTAACTGCCGAGGTTAAATTCATGATATACCATCCCTTGCCAGCTCTATTTGTCTATGGAGAAGTTCCCCTTCTTTGCAGGGCTATAACTTTTTAAATTCTATTGCTAGATTGCCATTATTAGGGCCCATTCAATGTCCTATATGTATTGTTCAGGGTGTATGAACGTCAAACTTTTTCATTCACATATTCATACTAGAATATGGTCTAAAGTATAAGTATGTTTTCATCTCTTTCTGCAGCTTTCTCCAGAACGTGATTTATAGCCCCAAATGCATTATATATCTGTGCCAGATAATAAATTTCAACTGGATGTGGTTCTGGAAGTTACTACACGTCATCTGATGTTGACCGGATGGGCGAGGGGGCGTTTATAATTCCGTGGGCAACGTTATACCATTCATCTAATGTGGGTCATACTGTATGTTCATCATAGCAGTTTATATCGAACATGGTAATACTACACGCTAAAACTCACCCCAGTCTCCTCGGGCCATTGGGCGATCAGCGTGGAGTAGACAGTTTTCCATTATGGGATGTCGAAATACCCGATCTATTTCCAGGTTGTATAATAGTATATACGTCCAAATCATGTTGTTTTTTCGAGTTATTTCCACCGATCGATGTTCACTGTGTGAAGACTGAGTCTCTCTAACATTAGCGAGTGCCCGGACCACATATGGAGTGAGTCCTGCCGGGTTAAAGGTTGACATCCGGTTTCGATCTGCCGATCGGCCACCAGATGGCGCTCTTGAACCGCTAGAGGATTGAGAGGAGATCAGAACTGTGTGTCAAGGCTGCAGAGGGGAAATATGATTCCGATCACAGATTTTTGAAATATTGATATCAAAGACGAGTTACGGCGTCCGCGGCAACTTGAGCATGGCGGGGAATGACGAGTTCCGGCGTTTTCGGCAGTTAAAGTGTTAATTACAACAAGCAATGCTGTTTGTTATTTAAGATGAGGTCGGACCCGGCACTGACAGATTTGTGTTCATTGTGCTGCTTTTATAAAGCCTCAAATGACGGCTTACAATATTTCATGGAAGCAAAGTGTTTAGTTTGTCTAAGCACTGACAAAGTTGAACAAAGTGCTGTACAAGTAAAAAAAAAAAAAAAAAAATGTTAATTAAAAAAAATATATATATTATTATTTTATTTCGAAGCTTCGAATTAAAATCGAATCTCGGCCCCGAAGCTTCGAATTCCAAAAAAAATCGAAGGTCAGCCCTAAAAATGTTAGAACATTCAATCAATTAAAGTAAACAGTAAAAAAAAAGGGCAGTCACACATTCAAAAGCGTAACAATACAGTACAAATAAATAAGACAATGGGACAGGACTCAGGAGCAGGTCAAGGAAAACAGTTACAAATTGACAATGTTTGTTTGTTGATTAATAATCTAAGGCGCCCCAGTGAGACAAAAGAGTTTGCAAGAGATTCCATGACACAGTTGCATAAAAAGCTGTCTTTCCAAGTTCAGTCCTAACGGGAGCCTGAAGCAGCAGACAGTCATTGGAGCACGTCAGACGCAGGCCAGTATTCCACTCAACATAGCTGAGATATAAGGTAGTCATTTACAGCGCAGGGCTTTATAAATATACAAGTACCAATGGTTATCATGCCTGAGTACCAACCATAAAGAATACAGTGGTGAGTGGTGTATATCACCAGTAATACACATCAGAGTGGTAAACAGAGTCCAAGGGTCTGAGTGTGAAGGCTGCAGCAAGTCTGTAAATTACATCCCCATAGTCCAGAATTTAAAGGAAAGTTGATTCAACAATCCTCTTTCTACAGAACAACTCTATTTGTCTCTATATAAAAAGCCAATCTTTTGTGGCAGTTTGCTAGTACGGTTCCCAATATGATATTGAAATGTAAATTTGTCATCGATTCAAAATATATTTGTATTCTGTGACCCTTTCAATATTTGTGCCATTTACAGTTGAGATGTGTAGGTTATCATAGTCTATGTTTTTAGATCTTGAGAAGAACATGGATTCAGTTTTATTTGCATTCAGGACCAGTTTGAGATTTATAAGAGCTTTCTGGAGGGCATTAACCCCTTTAGCCCGATCGGCCCGGTACCGGGTTCAGATTTATTTCACGTCATGAATAGATCAATACAGTCCATATGAATTAATGTTGCTGGTGGTACTAAATCCAGATTTAACTCTGCCATTGGAAAGAGGAGATTTTGCCTGATCCATAGATGTATGACTTGGCCATAATAAGTAAATTGGCCTGATGTTCTATATTCTATATACATATTTCAAGTGTCCAGATGGAACACTTGATCTCAAGAAGGTGCTGAATGAGCAATGAGCAATCTTTCACGTCTGGCCAATGTTAGCATGGTGTTATTCACTATCAAAGATGGAAAAAAAATATTATAATAATAATTTATATTCTCCTTTCGTTCATTACAATTTACTCAAGCATATGTTGTAACAGACACAATAATTCTGACACTGGGAACATTCCCTGAGGTCCATAGATGTCCCTAGATACCTGTGGGCTATTTTGCATAAATGAGGAATGAGGAGCAGGTACTGCCCCGTTATCCATTCTCAATTGAATAGTTTCCCCGTGTCTGATTGTTAAACTGACTTTCGTTAAAATGTCCACCCTTAAAAGATATCTATAGCCCCTTTCGTGACTGTGATGCACGCCAACAAGGTTTGGCCGAGTGAATCCACAGTCCCTTGCTCCTCAATAGGAAACCACCCTAGATTTACTCTGAATAACTGGTCCGACGTGAAACGTTCGTTATACAAGTATCGCAGATACATTTCAAAGGTACTCACAGTTGCACGAGGGTCTTGGACAGAGAATCGCAATGGTTTGAAAGCTCGACGTTGCTAATAAAATTTTTAAAGAATTTTTATAAACGTGTAAACAGCGAAGAACGTATGGCTGCTCTCCCCCGAACGCCGCAATGAGGAGTAGGGTATATCTGCAGAGCCGCACTGCCGTCTCGGTGATGTTTACACGTTTATAAAAATTATTTAAAATGTTTATTAGCAACGCCGAGCTTTCAAACCATTGCGATTATCTGTCCAAGACCCTCGTGCAACTGTGAGTACCTTTGAAATTTCTCTGCGATACTTGTATAACGAACATTTCGCGTCGGACCAGTTCTTCAGAGTAAATAGGGTGGTTTCCTATTGAGGAGCAAGGGACTGTGGATTCACTCGGCCAAACCTTGTTGGCGTGCATCACAGTCACGAAAGGGGCTACCTATAGTCATACATTTTCTGTTGCTTTGGAAATATTTTTTAGAATTTTTGGAATGGTGTTTGTCTCGAGAAAAGACAAAGAGAGAAAGAAAGATCTGCATTTTTCCCCGAATATATCTCTGCAAAGTTGGAGTTACCAGTAACTGCATTTGTATCTGTCATACCAGGACAATTCATGACAACATTTGAACAGATACATTATATCTATAAATCATATTCCTGGAATTGGCACGTCAGTGAAGGCACGCTCTCAGTGCTGTAATGGAGGAGAGGAGAGGTGGGGGAGTTGGTTTACACCACAGTAACTTTGTATTGTTTTATCCATGAAAAATATGCAAACCTTTTGTTCAAGGGACAGAAAACACAGAATGGGCAGTCAAGAAACACTGGCTCAGTTGGCGGGGGGGAGAGGTGTGTGTGTATGTGTGTGTGTGTGTGTGGGGGGGGGGAGTAGCAGATGTATTAATAACACATTTTTAGGAAACGTTTTTTTTATGGCATTTTCTGCTTTATTGTGGATAGGACAGTTTGGAAATTGGGAGACAGAGAGAGAGAGAGAGAGAGAGAGAGAGAGAGAGAGAGAGAGAGAGAGAGAGAGAGAGATAGAGAGAGAGAGATAGAGAGAGAGAGATGGGGAGGACATGCAGCACATGTCCTGGGCCGGATTCGAACCCAGGACGCTGCGGTCATGCTGAGCGTATACGTGGTGCGCCACCAGGGCGCCCCTGGTTGTATCTATTTAACAGCCATGTGACTGGCCCAGCTGTCCTGGAGATTTTCTTCAGATCTGTGATTTCTTCGTACTGCGATGATGTGCATGTGCCACACACACACACGCACGCACGCACGCACGCACGGACACACACACACACACACAGAGAGACACACACACACACAGAGAGACACACACACACACACACACCCACCCACCCACACACACACAGTATTATAGTATCATAGTATTAAACTGAGTAGGGGCTGTATGCTAACATAACTCCCCACAATCTAAGCTTGTATTTATCTTATTTTGAGTATATGACATGCAACCATACACTGGCCAAGCTCTGTAGCAACATCGTTTTAAGCTTTACTGTTCATAACGTTTATAACGTAAGCTAAGCTAACAGAGATAATGTCAGCTGGCCAAATTAATGCAAATTAACCTTGGGGATTTAGATACATTGTAAATAGGAAAAATATACATTGCACAGCACTTATTTTGTTGAAATACTGTAAAAGGCAATAATTGTATTGTTTATAATAATAATAATAATAATAATAATAATAACTTTATTTGTATAGCACCTTTCATACAGGGGATTGCCGTTCAAAATGCTTTACATCAGTAAGAAATAAGACATACAATCTGTGTAAAACAAGCAGCAAGAGCAAAGCATAAAGTGGGATCAAATAATGCAGATATATTAATCAAATCATACCAGAACCGCAGATTCCAATAGGCTTCTTGAATTTCTGTAATCTGTTACAAAACATGATGAAGGTCATAGTATGCACCCATCGGATAGTGGTGTGTAGAAATAAAAGTACATATTAAATCACAGTTTTTCACATTTCACAACAGGCCACTTTGTTTATGGTTTGATTCAGTTTTAGTAGAATAGAAAATACATGAAATGAGCACATAAAGTGCAGACATACTATAAAATCAGTTTTTTTACAGTGCTATAAAATAGTTCTGGATTACTGTTTAACAGTTCAAAGTCATCTTTACCTTCTGTTTGGTATCCACAGTTTAAAACCTGACAGTCTTCCCTTGTTTGATACCCACTTTGACCCTTCGAACCTCCCACTCAGGGCAAACCTCCCTCTCAGGGTGCAGTGCTAGGCCTGGGTCTTACAGTTTTAAAGCCTGACAGTCTTTCTTGCTTGATACCCACACAGTTTAATAACACCTGACAGTTTCGAACCTGTAATAAAATGCAATAGTCACCAAGCCTCTTCAACTAATTCAGAACGCAGCGGCCGCCTGATCTCAAACCTACCGAAGTCGGCCCATGTCACCCCACTTCTTAGGGACCTGCACTGGCTCCCCATTGCTGCACGAATACGCTTCAAGGCCCTCAACCTGGCATACCGGGTCGGCAAAGGGAACCGCTCCCGCCTACCTCCGGTCAATGGTCTCTAACTACACACCCTCAAGACCCCTACGCTCTGCATCTTCTGGCCACCTCAGGCCTACTCCTATCCGAGCTCCGGGAGGGTCATCAAAGAGAAGTCGCCTATATTCTCAGTCCTTGCCCCACAATGGTGGAATGAACTACCCACCCCAGTTAGGATAGCCGAAACCCGTCCAATCTTTCGCCATCGACTAAAGACGCACATCTTCAACCATTATCTAAAAATCTAACCCTAACTAACCTTACTGTTATGGTTTGTAACCGACCCCAATCGCACAACACAAGACAGGTATGAGGGTAAGCCAAGAAACGGGCATTTATTGAACAAAGGAAAAACCGGCACTGTCCCTTTAAGGGAGAAACACAAAAATACTGGAAATAACCAGAAGGGAAAGGTACAGTGCCTTTAAGAGGCGAGCTGGCTAAGGGGAAGGCAAGGGAAGGCTAAGGGAAACAGGGCCGGAGCAAGGGAAGGCAGGAAAAACAGGGAGGAACTAGGAGGACCGGACGGGAGGACTAGGAGGAACTAGAGAGGGGAGAACTAGGGACAGAGGCCCGCGGAGGCGGGCTGGGGACAGGGAGGACTGGGAAAGCAGGTGGGAACATCAGGGCCGCTCTGCAGACTTCTCTCGGCAGATCTCCAAGGTGGGTAGACGGGGCCGAGAGGGAGAGAGGAGAGGGTTAGAGTACAAAGGGGGAAAACAGAGCAGGTGCAGGAGAGGTGATAGTCCAAATACAAAAGTTATCCAAGTAAAAACAATCTTCGTGTAAAATACACAATGAGCAAAGTTCCAAAAACAATCCAATGAAAATACTATCTTCGGTGTGAACAAACAAACAGTGGGAGATGTAAAGTCCAAAAATAATATCCCAGTGAAAACAAACAAAGGCACACGCTGGGTGAGTGACTGTCTGATTAAAAAGGTGGTAATCTTCAGTGTTATAGAAACACACGAAAACGGAATTGATCAAGACAGTCAATAAAAACTCACCCAGACGTAATGCGTAATGGTGCTGGAACAGCAGCGGGGCGAGAGCGTCGCCACCGGGGAGCCGGCTGTCCGAGCGGAGGTCAGAGTGGTGCGCCACTGCTTGGAGTGCGTCTGCGTGGAGGAGCGTGCCAAGCTCGGAGGTCTGGATGATGCGCGTTCTGCTGGGAGTGCGCGCTGGTACGGAGGAGCGTGCCAAGCTCGGAGGTCTGGATGATGCGCGTCTGCTGGGAGTGCGCGCTGGTACGGAGGAGCGTGCCAAGCTCGGAGGTCTGGATGATGCGCGTCAGCTGGGAGTGCGCGCTGGTACGGAGGAGCGTGCCAAGCTCGGAGGTCTGGATGAAGCGCGGGCGTCTGCAGCGCGGAGGTCTGGATGTGCATCAGGACGACTGCTGCGCGGGGGTCTGAAGTGGATCACTGGAGTACCTCCCGTGGAAGTCTAGGGAGCGCAGTCCAGTCTCCCCCTCAGGCAACGGCGACAGGAGGCGAAGGCTGGAGCAACATCTTTACGCCAGAGATAAAAACAGCATAGACCGAACAGAGGACCTCCCGAGGGAGTCTTGATGAAAGAGCATATGATACCGAATGTTACGGCATGTTACAACACGACCCCACGAGGAACAGAGTGGAAGAGCCAGGTATTTAAAGCCCACAGGGGAACTAAATAGAATGCACCACAGGTG
This sequence comes from Notolepis coatsorum, assembly GCF_963971535.1. NCBI lineage: Eukaryota > Metazoa > Chordata > Actinopteri > Aulopiformes > Paralepididae > Notolepis > Notolepis coatsorum. The sequence continues at coordinate 35,652,142 of NC_140175.1, forward strand.
CGGGAGGTAATTGATAATCGAACTAAAAGTGTGAGTTCGGCACCAGACCAATCAAACACATAATGACAGGTAGTCCAGGTGTGGCTGCTTGAAGAGAAAACGAGAGTAAAGAACGAGAGGGTGGGGGCTAGTGAGAGTGAGTGAGAAGGGAATTCCTAAACAGTAGGCTAAAAGGAAGGAAAGAGTAGGTGAGCAGCGGGCAAAACCTCACAGTACCCCCCCCTCAACGGGAGCCACCCGGCGACCCAAAAAAAATACAGACAGAGTGGCAGGGGACAAAACAAGGCAAAAACAAAAGGTACTGGGCCAAGCCAGCAGGGGAAGCCACAACAAAAGTGGGGCTAGCAAAAGAAACAGGGTAGCCGAGGGGTAACTAGGGTAGCAGAGGGGTAACCAGAGGAGCTGAGGGGCAACTAGAGGAGCTGAGGGGCAACTAGAGGAGCACCGGGAAAAGGGCTAGCAGAGGGAAGGTTAGCTGCCAGGGCACTGATAGCTACAGGGCCTATGCTAGCTGTACTGCTACATCAACATAGAGGCTGCGCAAGCTGCCGGAGCTAGGCTAGCAGAGGGAAAGGGTAGCTGCCAGGGCACTGATAGCTACAGGGCCTATGCTAGCTGTACTGCTACATCAACATAGAGGCTGCGCTAGCTGCCGGAGCTAGGCTGGCAGACCGGGCTGGACCAGCATGAGAGAACAAGCTAGCTGGAAGGACAGTCCTAGCAGTGGGAGAAAACTGACCTTGCTAGCTGAAGGGCAGTCCTAGCAGTGGGATAAACTGACCTTGCTAGCTGAAGGGCAGTCCTAGCAGTGGGAGCAAACTGACCATGCTAGCTGAAGGGGCAGTCCTAGCAGTGGGAGAAAACAGACTCTGCTAGCTGAAGGGCAGTCCTAGCAGTGTGAGATAAACTGACCTTGCTAGCTGAAAGGGCAGTCCTAGCAGTGGGATAAACTGACCTTGCTAGCTGAAAAGGCAGTCCTAGCAGTGGGAGATAAACTGACCTTGCTAGCTGAAAGGGCAGTCCTAGCAGTGGGATAAACTGACCTTGCTAGCTGAAAAGGCAGTCCTAGCAGTGGGATAAACTGACCTTGCTAGCTGAAAAGGCAGTCCTAGCAGTGGGAGATAAACTGACCTTGCTAGCTGAAAGGGCAGTCCTAGCAGTGGGAATACTGACCTTGCTAGCTGAAAAGGCAGTCCTAGCAGTGGGATAAACTGACCTTGCTAGCTGAAGGGCAGTCCTAGCAGTGGGAGCAAACTGACCATGCTAGCTGAAGGGGCAGTCCTAGCAGTGGGAGAAAACTGACCTTGCTAGCTGAAGGGCAGTCCTAGCAGTGGGAGATAAACTGACCTTGCTAGCTGAAAGGGCAGTCCTAGCAGTGGGAATACTGACCTTGCTAGCTGAAAAGGCAGTCCTAGCAGTGGGATAAACTGACCTTGCTAGCTGAAAGGGCAGTCCTAGCAGTGGGAACCTTGCTAGCTGAAAGGGCAGTCCTAGCAGTGGGAATACTGACCTTGCTAGCTGAAAAGGCAGTCCTAGCAGTGGGAGATAAACTGACCTTGCTAGCTGAAAAGGCAGTCCTAGCAGTGGGAATACTGACCTTGCTAGCTGAAAGGGCAGTCCTAGCAGTGGGAGATAAACTGACCTTGCTAGCTGAAAGGGGCAGTCCTAGCAGTGGGAATACTACACAAAAAGTGGAGGCCATGCAGAGGGACCGGGTTAGCTGCCTGGGCCTGGCTAGCTACAGGGCCTATGCTAGCTGCAAGGCTGCACCAACATAGAGGCTGTGCTAACAGCCGGGGCCAAGCAAGCAGACTAGGGCCATGCAGAGGGACTGGATTAGCTGCCAGGGCATGGCTAGCTACAGGGCCTATGCCAGCAGCAAGGGCTGCATTATCATAGAGGCTGTGCTAGCAGCCGGGGCTAAGCTAGCAGACTGGGGCTCTGCTGAGGGACTGGGTTAGCTGCCAGGGCATGGCTAGCTACAGGGCCTATGCCAGCAGCAAGGGCTGCATTAACATAGAGGCTGTGCTAGCAGCCGGGGCAAAGCTAGCAGACAGGGGCTCTGCTGAGGGACTGGGTTAGCTGCCAGGGCATGGCTAGCTACAGGGCCTATGCCAGCAGCAAGGGCTGCATTAACATAGAGGCTGTGCTAGCAGCCGGGGCAAAGCTAGCAGACAGGGGCCATGCTGGTAGTAGAGGCCTAACAAGCTGCAGGGGAGCCAAACAGGGCTAACAGGGAAGCAAACAGGGGAGTAAACAGGCTAACAGGGGAGCTAACCGGGGAGACTAACAAGCTAACAGGGGAGCTAACCGGGGAGACTAACAAGCTAAACAGGGGAGCTAACCGGGGAGACCAACAAGCTAACAGGGGAGCTAACAGGCTAACAAGGAAGCTAGAGGAAAAAAAAAAAAAAAAAGGCAAACTCAACATACTGTGCTGGCTGGGGTCGTCGATTTGGTGGGGTCGTACTGTTATGGTTTGTAACCGACCCCAATCGCACAACACAAGACAGGTATGAGGGTAAGCCAAGAAACGGGCATTTATTGAACAAAGGAAAAACCGGCACTGTCCCTTTAAGGGAGAAACACAAAAATACTGGAAATAACCAGAAGGGAAAGGTACAGTGCCTTTAAGAGGCGAGCTGGCTAAGGGGAAGGCAAGGGAAGGCTAAGGGAAACAGGGCCGGAGCAAGGGAAGGCAGGAAAAACAGGGAGGAACTAGGAGGACCGGACGGGAGGACTAGGAGGAACTAGAGAGGGGAGAACTAGGGACAGAGGCCCGCGGAGGCGGGCTGGGGACAGGGAAAGCAGGTGGGAACATCAGGGCCGCTCTGCAGACTTCTCTCGGCAGATCTCCAAGGTGGGTAGACGGGGCCGAGAGGGAGAGAGGAGAGGGTTAGAGTACAAAGGGGGAAAACAGAGCAGGTGCAGGAGAGGTGACTAGTCCAAATACAAAAGTTATCCAAGTAAAAACAATCTTCGTGTAAAATACACAATGAGCAAAGTTCCAAAAACAATCCAATGAAAATACTATCTTCGGTGTGAACAAACAAACAGTGGGAGATGTAAAGTCCAAAAATAATATCCCAGTGAAAACAAACAAAGGCACACGCTGGGTGAGTGACTGTCTGATTAAAAAGTTGGTAATCTTCAGTGTTATAGAAACACACGAAAACGGAATTGATCAAGACAGTCAATAAAAACTCACCCAGACGTAATGCGTAATGGTGCTGGAACAGCAGCGGGGCGAGAGCGTCGCCACCGGGGAGCCGGCTGTCCGAGCGGAGGTCAGAGTGGTGCGCCACTGCTTGGAGTGCGTCTGCGTGGAGGAGCGTGCCAAGCTCGGAGGTCTGGATGATGCGCGTTCTGCTGGGAGTGCGCGCTGGTACGGAGGAGCGTGCCAAGCTCGGAGGTCTGGATGATGCGCGTCTGCTGGGAGTGCGCGCTGGTACGGAGGAGCGTGCCAAGCTCGGAGGTCTGGATGATGCGCGTCTGCTGGGAGTGCGCGCTGGTACGGAGGAGCGTGCCAAGCTCGGAGGTCTGGATGATGCGCGTCAGCTGGGAGTGCGCGCTGGTACGGAGGAGCGTGCCAAGCTCGGAGGTCTGGATGAAGCGCGGGCGTCTGCAGCGCGGAGGTCTGGATGTGCATCAGGACGACTGCTGCGCGGGGGTCTGAAGTGGATCACTGGAGTACCTCCCGTGGAAGTCTAGGGAGCGCAGTCCAGTCTCCCCCTCAGGCAACGGCGACAGGAGGCGAAGGCTGGAGCAACATCTTTACGCCGGAGATAAAAACAGCATAGACCGAACAGAGGACCTCCCGAGGGAGTCTTGATGAAAGAGCATATGATACCGAATGTTACGGCATGTTACAACACGACCCCACGAGGAACAAAGTGGAAGAGCCAGGTATTTAAAGCCCACAGGGGAACTAATTAGAATGCACCACAGGTGCGGGAGGTAATTGATAATCGAACTAAAAGTGTGAGTTCGGCACCAGACCAATCAAACACATAATGACAGGTAGTCCAGGTGTGGCTGCTTGAAGAGAAAACGAGAGTAAAGAACGAGAGGGTGGGGGCTAGTGAGAGTGAGTGAGAAGGGAATTCCTAAACAGTAGGCTAAAAGGAAGGAAAGAGTAGGTGAGCAGCGGGCAAAACCTCACACTTACTGTCATGCACTTGTCCTAATAGACTAACCTACACTGTAGCACTCAACACTTTGATGAACATTGTTACTCAGCTGATAGAGATATGCCCTTCCTGATGACTTATCGTACAGAACTTGTAAGTAGCTTTGGATAAAAGCGTCAGCTAAATGACTAAATGTAAATGTAAATGTAAAATAGTGCAGTGCAATAAAATAGTAGAATAGAATAGACAGTAAAATTATGAATAATAAAATAAGTAACACTGTAAGCATTAAGTATTACTGTAATAAGTTATACTTACATTTACTCATTGTATTTCGTAATCCAGTAGTTTATTAGTTAATACTGTTAAAACTGTAGTTGGCAGTTATTCCATATGGCAACTAAGGACAAGCCAACTAATTTTAGTCTTTTTGTCTTTCATTTATTGTTTCAGAATAAACCGTGCAACATGTCACTGTGGAGAATCCTTTCTTCATAAGTGCTACTACATGCAACTAAAACGCTCTTGTTAGCAGAAACCACGCGTGGTTTGATATCTGTTGCACTGCAGAGGGCATGATAAGATAAGATAAGATATTCCTTCATTGATCCCCTTGGGGAAACGCTCCCTCTCCATCAGGTTGACAGGACGACGAGACGGAGACGCAGAAACAAAGAGAGACAGAGCCGCTGGCCGGGGTCATTGGTCCCGTAACAAGAGCTCTGCTGACAGTTAGCCTTTTGATGGATTTTGCCTGGAAGAGAGTAGCTATACCTGTGGCAGGGACTGAGCCAAGAATAACAAGGCTTTATCAAGGATGTGGACCGGCGCCAAACGATCCTGCCCCCCTCTGTTCTGCAAACGTAATGAGATCACAAGTGAAACAGGAGGAGGAAGGTAATGAAGTGACCAAACCCACCTTTTCATCTCTGTTTGGATTTGGATTTGACTTCAGCTAGGCCTACTTCAGATGAAAATGTGAGAATCAATCTGAAAAGGCGCTCATTAGGGATGCACAATATATATTGGTGATCAATCACAATGAGCAAAACTGGGCCGATGTTAATAATAACTGATGATTATTTCTCTGTGTAGCTGCCCTTGTGTGTGTGTGTGTTTTAATTTTTTTGACCATGCAGTTTGTTTACTTGATTACATGCAAGTAGAGCCATATGAAATCCGCGTTCACGGAATCGCGGACGGAATTGCGGAATTGACCATTAAAAATGGAATCAACTGTAAAACATGGAATATTGCAGAATTTGCCCTAATCTGGACCGAAATTCCGTGTTCGGGAGAATATGGAATGTTTGGTTCAACGCGAACATGACCGGGGACGCTACAGCGTACACACAACACAACACGGAGAAATATCCAAACGTCTGGCTGCTTCGGTGCGTCATTAACGTCGGAAGAAATTCTGCACTAAACCCTAAATTCATAGCAGAGCAGTATCCTAATGACTTTTATGCTTCAGTCGATAAGGTGTTTTGCAAATTCTGTCAACATACCCCGTGGACTGGACCCGCAAAAACATGTGCGAAGATCACTTCAAAAGCCATGTCAGGAACAAGGACTGTGCTTCCCAAAACACACCAACTCTCTAACGATGATCTCTGGTGATCACAATAGATACAGCTAGAGGGCGAGGCTAATCACTGACACTATTGTGATTTAAATAGCTATGTGACATTACAGTACATAGGACTATAGATGGAAATTATAGCTTCTTGCTAAATCTGGTGCACCCATCTATTTGCAAATTATTGTCAGTAGGCCTACACACTGTCCTTTATAAATGAAATAAACTAAAGGTACATAAATTATGCATTACTATATTCCATCACAATAGAATAGATATAGCTAGGCTACTGACATTGTGATCACTTGAAATGTGTATTTTTATTTTGTGACAATATTATTTGAAAAACATTGTGTAAAATTGAACTGTATTTCTGAGTTGCAGCACTTAAAAACATTAAATGGACTGTTATATCTTATTAAATTGTGGACATTTCATTCCCACTTATTAGACACTATTTATGATTGTAAAATGGGCGTAAAAGGCCAAATACAGAATTCTGAAATATTAAAATGGAAAAAACTGAATTTGGGAAAAAATTTAATGGAATTTGGAAAATAATCAAATTGATTTCATATGGCTCTACATGCATGTGGCAATGACACAATTGTGGGAAACATTGTTTTCGTATGTACAAAAATAGTATGTACAAAATTTGATTATCAGAAATGTGTTTTATTTATGCAGATCACATCAACATCTGTAATATAAATGATCGGTCATAACAGATATGTGACCAGGCACAGACTATGGGACATTTAGAAGGGTCTTCAATTTATTTTACATGGTATGAAAGTACAGGTTGATACCTTCAAAATAAGCCATCACTTGTACAAATCGGACAGATACTTTTCATCTACCATATGCCTTATGAATCATGCTGATAACATATACTAATTTCTGAGCTACAAGGCTTCAAAGAAACCGTTTCTCTTTTCATGCATAATGACTACTTTACCCAGAAAGCAATGTAACCCTCACACCCTCTGACTTGACACCTTCAGTCTGAGAGCAGCCCTGCCTTTGTTAGTCTAATGACTTGTGATCCCGTAATATCCCCAGGCCATCAGGATGCTCAATGACTCTTTATACAATGGCATGCAAATTTCTTGATTCTGATTGGCTGAAACAGTCAAGTTACCGGTTGTTATTTCGTTATTTCCACGTGACCCCAGATCCCTCCCACAACCGAATTACTTTTTTTTTCTGTCTGAATCAATCCGCCATAGATAGAAAAATGGAAGTATGAATAGCTTTTGAACGAATCCTCCAAAAAAGATACAGTCAACTGGAATATGTTAGTTTGTTACATACACATGGATTATGTAATTAATTTGTCATGACCCATTGTGAAACAAAAGAAAAATTGCGGATTCTTTTTTTAATGGCCGTCGATCATTTTTTTATTTAATTTTTTCAGATTTGATTGATTGATTGATTGAACATTTTATTAACAGATTGCAGAATGGGTACAATACAGTACAGATCAATACACACAATTGTTAAGGGGATGCAGACCAGAGAAAGACTTTCATCTTGTTTACATCAGGGTCCCCCATTTTCAATTCATCATAACATATATATGACATACATGACATACAGATAGACAGTACTGCTACATCTATACATTTATGACATACAATATTTACAAATACAGTACTGTTTGTGATACAAAAAGAGCCTAAAAAAGAGAGTATATACATTTGACGAATAAACTGTACATTGGAGGAGGTTGGGTAGGTGGGGTGGAGGGGGGTTTTGGGTAGGTGGGGTGGGAGTGGTTGGGTAGGTGGGGTGGGGAAACTGTACATTGGAGGTGGTTGGGTGGGGGGTAACTGTACATTGGATTATCAACGAAACCTTACTTGGTCCCAAGAAAAGGGTCTTGTGTATTATTGGGTTAGGACATTTACTGTACATTGGAGGGGGTTGGGTTAGGACATTTACAGGGGCCAGTTTCTAATTGCAGTCTCCCGTACAGTAGGTGCTCTCTTTTGGTTTTGAGAGTGGGTAGTGATTCACAATCCTTTACAGCTGTGGGTAGGGCGTTTAGTCCCTTGTTTGAGCCGAATCTGGGTTTAACATGGTTTGTGGAGCTCCCTCTGGTGTCTACTAGTGGATCTACTATTGGATCTACTTTCTCTGTGGATGGTTTTGTGAATAAATCTCCATTATGCTTCAATTACTGTGTGTTTATTGTATAGCAATAAGGTTGGGTGAATTGGGTCATTGTATAAGCGCATTACATCACTTGAAGTTGTGTGTTATACAAATTAGATCACGCCTATGGGGGTCTAACGACCCTCGGCTGCGCCTCGGGCCTAACAACCACCCATAGGCGTGATCTAATTTGTATAACACACTCCGTCGCGTGATGTAATGCTTAAACGCAACACTAGCCCAACCATCTATGAAATCATAGCACTGATTGGAGACAAAATAAGTGATGAGATAGTCAAACAGGTGAAACAAGCTAAATACTTCCCCATCATAATGGACTGTAGGCCTACTCTTTGAAAGTTGCATATTTGTAATAAAAAAAACTTTTATTTAGTATATTTTTTGTTCGCGTCAGATTATTTGTAACATAATGGAGATGAACACTGGTTGGGGGAGAATGGCTTTGCTCCCCTTTGCGTAATTCACACACAGCTTGGGCTGTCATTGTGGGAGGGACATGGTCATGATTACGTTTTTATGCACATGAGTGAGAGAGAGAGACAGACTCCATTATGAGCCATTCAGTCTGATTTGAGGAGCGAGTGCTGGACTTAATCTATGCGCCCTGCCAGTCAGGCTTGTATGCCTGATTCAGATCAAATTTAACACAAACGGTTCCAAATATATTAATGTTTCACACCGCCAACAAAGTAGCCTACTGAGTCCGTTGTCTCGGATGAGCTATAATATTTGCGCGTCTCCCTCCGGAGTATTTAACCACACCCCTCAGAGGCAAATATAGTTATTTCCAGTGCGTCGGAATACATACTGTCTGACAATCTAACAATAATTAACACATTTACAAGTTGTATTAAGTTTTGCAAATAAGGAGACAAAGCACTTGCGAATATAAATTTGTTGACCTATTTCTGAATGGCGCAACGTTTACAGCTTTTCTGAGGAATGTTCTCTGCTGGCACAATCCAACCTAAACCGTGCCAGGTCACATAATGTCAGTTTATCGCGTTAATTAGATTAATTAATTACGCAGCAAATGATCGCGTTATGAAAATGTACTCAAAATGTATAAAAAAAACATTTTTAATTTTTTTTTATAAATCTCATTAATTCCATTAACACGTAGAATAAACATTTACAGACTTTTTTTTTAAATGGTCCATTTGCATGTTCTTGGTATCTGATTCTAGGGACATCTATGGATCTCAGGGAATGTATTCCCAGTGTCAGAAATACTGTGTCTGTTACTAGGCGTGAGTAAATTGTAATGAACCAAATGAGAATATCAATTAAATTCAATTTTTTTTTTTTTTTTTACTTTGAATAACACCATGCTAAAATGTACCAGACCTGAAAAATCTAAGCAAAAGATGATTAAACAGAAGGTTTTGTAGATACAGTACTGAATTCTGCCATCCGGACACATGCAATTTGAAATATGATTATAGAATATAAAATATCAGGCCTAAAATGGTTATGCGATTACCTGTTAACTGTTACCTATCCACTTCGTGCCTAGTGGCACATAAGGCCTTCACAGAGCGTTTCCACTTCTCCCGGTCAGCTGCCATTGTTCTTGCTTCAGGCCATGAGCTCCACCCTGCCTCTTTTCTTTCTTTCTCTACTGTGCGTCTCCAGGTAGGCTTTGCTCTTCCTTTTCTTCTTTTCCCTTCTGGTGCCCAAGTCATTGATATGTTGCAGTCGTTGTTGTGGTCTTGCCTCAGTATGTGTCAAGTTTCAAGTTTCAAGTTTCTTTAATAGTTGTCATACAGAGGTACAGAATACTTTTGTACAAAATGCTTCTTACTGTTGCGCTCCAGAGACTGTGCATGACAAGATAAGTATGAAATAAAAACATAGTAAAGATTAGAAGTAAAAAAAGAGGTCACAGTGTTCAGTTTAGACATATGTACAATGTTCGTAGACGTAGTTACCATACAATATACAATACTGTGCAGTGTACTAATATACAATACTATATAGTGCAAGGCATAAATGGACGAGGTGCAGTTTAGGTACACTTCACAGTAGGTGTACGAGTTGTAGTGCAAATCCTTTATCAATAAATATAAAGTGTAAGTGTGTTTGTGTGATCTAAAGTGTGGAGAGTGGGTGCTGCAGTGTGTTGTTTGTTTGAGTGAGTGTGTGCGTGTGGGTGTGTGTGCTGTGTGCATTTGATGGTTGTTGCATAGTGATTATTGTTCGTTTAGCGATTATTGTTCGTTGTTCGTTTAGCAGCCTGATGGCCTGGGGATAGAAGCTCCTTCTGAGTCTTTCTGTGCTCGCCTTAAGACTTCGGTATCGCTTGCCTGACGGCAGCAGTTCAAAGAGGCAGTTGTTCGGGTGGCTCGAGTCCTTAATAATTCTCTTAGCCTTCCCCTTGCACCGCTTGTTGTAAATGTTCTGGAGGGTGGGAAGCCCCCCTTCAATTGTGCGTTCGGCTGAACGTGTCACTCTTTGTAGTCTGCTACGGTCTTGTGCAGTGCTATTCCCAAACCAGGAGGTGATGTTGCCGGTCAGGATGCTCTCTATTGTACATGAGTAGAAGTTCCTAAGGATCTTCTGACTGACTTGGAACTTCCTTAGGCGCCTGAGGAAGTAGAGGCGTTGTCGTGCCTTCTTCACAACACTGTCAATGTGTGTGGTCCATGTCAAGTCCTCGGATATGTGGGCTCCGAGGTACTTGAAACTGTTCACTCTCTCAACCGGTGCCCCGTCGATGCTGAGGGGGCTGTAGTCCTTGACCCCCGACCTCCTGAAGTCCACAATCATCTCTTTTGTTTTGCTGACGTTCAGGGAGAGGCAGTTCTCCTGGCACCACTGTGACAGGTTCTCTACCTCTTCCAGGTAGGCCCTTTCGTCGTTGGCAGAGATCAGGCCCACCACTACTGTGTCATCAGCAAATTTGATGATGGTGTTGTTGTTCCGCTGTGCTACGCAGTCATGTGTGTACAGGGAGTAGAGGAGGGGGCTCAGAACACAGCCCTGGGGGGCCCCTATGTTGAGCGTGATGGATGAGGAGGTGCAGTTGCCGGCTCTTACCACCTGGGGTCTGCCCGTCAGGAAGTCCAAGACCCACTGGCACAGGTCATAGTTCAAGCCCAGGTCCCTGAGCTTGGCTATGAGTTTGGAGGGGACTATGGTATTGAATGCTGAGCTGTAGTCGATGAACAGCATTCTCACATAGTTCCCCTGCCTCTTGTCCAGATGTGATGCTGCTGTGTGCAGCACATGGGCTATGGCGTCCTCCGTGGACCTGTTGGGGCGATATGCAAATTGCAGAGGGTCCAGGTTGATGGGGAGGGAGGAACAGATGTAGCCCTTCACTAGCTTCTCAAAGCACTTCATGGCTATGGAGGTGAGGGCTACAGGGCGGTAGTCGTTGAGGCAAGCGGGCGTAGATTTTTTGGGTACAGGGATGATGGTGGACTTCTTCAGACAGGTGGGGATGACAGCCTGTTCCAAGGACAGGTTGAAGATGTCAGTGAATACCGGGGCCAGTTGGTCGGCACAGACTTTTAGGACGCGGCCGGGGATGCCGTCCGGTCCTGCTGCCTTCCTGATATCCACTTTTTTAAAGATCCGTCTCACCTCATGCTCTGTTACCCTGAACACTGAGTCTCCATCAGCAGACCCCCCCCCCCCCCATTGCCGTGGTTTGTAGGCTGGTGTTGTTATTCACAGCCTCAAACCTCGCATAGAAGGAGTTGAGATCATTTGCTAAGGAGATGTCACTGTTCAGTTTGAGGGGGGTTCCTTTGTAGTCTGTCATTGTTCTGAGGCCCTGCCACATGCCTCTAGAGTCAGCCTGTTCAAACTGAAGTTCAACTTTATCCCTGTAACGCCGTTTTGCCTCTATTACTGCTCTCCTGACGTTGTATCTTGCCATCTTGTGTTCTTCCATGTTGCCTGTCACCAGCCCGGTGTTGTATGCTGATGTGCGCACTTTCAGAGCCTCACGGACGGATTTGTCTACCCAGGGCTTTTGATTTGGGTAGATATTAATTTTGGTGGAGGGGATTATTACTTCTACCTGAGTACAGACATAGTCAATCACCGTTTCGGTGTATTCGTTAATATTGGCTGTGTTATCACGTCCTATCGTCCTATCGTCTTCCATCTTCGCCACTTCACTTCCTTGCTCAACGGCTTCATGTCGGCTCTTTCTAGTAGCTCTAGGGTGCTGATGCGGTCTTGCCACTGGATTCTGAGGATTCTTCTGAGGCATCTGTTATGGAACACGTCGACTGATTTGTTGTCTCCCTTGTTCATCTTCCATGTTTCACATCCATACAGTAGGACTGGCACAACCAGTGTTTTGTACAATCTCAGCTTTGTTCTTCTTGAGATGCTGTTGGAGTGCCAGATCCTTTTGAGTTTGATGAATGCACCTCTTGCTTTGGAGAGTCTGTTCTTTAGGTCTTTCATACCGCCTCCCTCTTTACAGATGGTGGCTCCCAAGTATGTGAATTGGTCTACATCCTCAATCTCTTGGTCGTTGATGTTGATTTTGTCATGGTTTCTTGCATTAATTCTCATGGTTTTTGTCTTTCCGGTGTTAATCTTGAGTCCCACTCGTCTGGCTTCTCTCTCCATTCTTGTTGTTTTTTTCCTGGATTTAGTGTTTGGTAGAGGAGAGTAATGCTACATCATCTGCAAAATCCAGATTAAAATGCGATTAATTTGATTAATTAATTACAAATCCTGTAATTAATTAGATACATTTTTTTAATCGCCTGACATCACTAATATAAACATTTGCTACTCTTAACATTAGAGTTTGGATCTTTGATAACGTTAATTAGCATTAGCCTTAGCTAATACACTGATATGAGGAGACGGATCACTGTGGTCGTTTTGAAGGTTTGGAGGCAACAGTGAAAATATTTGCTACAAAATTAAAAGCACCGCCATGTCCAGCCCCTTTTGGTCAGATGACAAGTGACTATAGGATACGTAAGGGATAATGTATAGCTACGAGGTCATTGTCGACACAGAGTTTAGAACACCGAGGCGCAGCCGAGGTGTTTTAAACGTCAGTGAAGGTCAATTATTTTGCGACAATGACCGAGTATAGGCTATACATTATCCCGTTTATTACATGGCTAACTTACTAACAATATACCTAATTCATCGACAAGACGAGATCAAATGCAGACGCAGTTGTTCTGTGGCTCTGTCAGCCCAAATAAAGTGATTATTATTATCGGCAGCCGGCAGGTCTGTGGTCTGATTGCATGACTGAGTGCAGCTGCATATGCTGAGCAGCACTGATACAGTGTGTGTAGTGGGTTTGATTGGTCCAGCTGCGCACAGCGGTCAATATTGTTCAAGTTCAAGTTCTTTAATAGTTGTCATACAGAAGTACAGAATACTTTCATACAAAATGCTTCTTACTGTTACGCTCCAGAGACTGTGCTAGACAAGATAGTATCAAATAACATAATAACATAATATAGCATGAATTTAGAAGAAGAAAATGAGGTCACAGTTGTTCGGTATAGACATATGTACAATGTTCTGAGTTACCATATAATATACAATACCTCTGACGAGCGCTATTGACCAATCACAAGCAAGCATTTCGGCGAATGTGAAAACGCCATGTAATAAACTGGATTAAACAGCAATTAGACTAAACGTTTTAGAATAGAATAAAAAGAGGACATCTTTTCATTCTATTCATTACAAGTGTAAAGGTAGAAACCTAGTCAATTAGGGGAGGCAGGATGTAGAGTGATCAGATGTCCGATTTGACCGGGACAGTCAAGCTGAAAGTCCCGGTGTCCTAGGAAATATACAAATATGTACCAGTTTCAGCAGGTTGCCGTATAAATGCACACTTCATATTCAATGGGTTTGAGTAATGCCGTATTTTCACCAGACAGGCTACTGCGCAACAATGTCTGCAAAGTCTGTGTTGAGTGGGTCTCTCTCTCTCTCTCTCTCTCTCTCTCTCTCTCTCTCTCTCTCTCTCTCTCTCTCTCTCTCTCTCTCTCTCTCTCTCTCTCTCTCTCTCTCTCTCTCTCTCTCTCTCTCTCTCTCTCTCTCTCTCACTATCTCTCTCTCTCTCTTTCTCTCCCTCCATCACTCTCTCTCTCCCTCTCTCTCTCTTTCTATCACTCTCGCAGCGGTGGTGTGGAATCTTGAAACGGAACAGCCCTTCCTGATAGACAAACTAAAATGATCAAGTTTGCAAAAAGTATAAATGTGACTGGAACACAGAATTCGATTGGATAGATTTTATTTTCTTCAATTCTATCGCCCATGTAGGGGCAAAGTATAGAAGCAACCGGATGACATTAAACACATTAGACACAGACACCTCAACAATTGATTGATTGATTGAACACTTTATTAACAGATTGCAGAATGGGTACAATACAGTACGGCTCAATACAAAACAAACTGCTAAGAGGATGCAGACCAGAGAAAGACTCTCGTCTTGTTTACATCGGGGTCCCCCATTTTCAATTCATCATGACATTTATGACATACACGACGGGTGTAGCCCCCCACCCCCCTAGCCCTGCATCACAGACGCTCTGACCGCTGCTGTGACCTCACTGTCACCTTCACTACCATTATTTGCAATAGCAGCAATATAATTATAAAAACCAGGAAGTTATCCCCAACAAAACAAAAGTCAAACTTGCCCACTTTGCTCCTTCAAAATAAAAGTTATCTGCATAACTACTAGTTTAGGTGAAAATAAAGGTTTCTGTTTATAATCAACCGAAACAAAATGTCACTGCTACACATGTGTACACATTTGTGAGTGCCATAGGCCTACTGTACCACCAGCCAGTTCATAGAGGGGGTGAGCTCTCTGTCTTTCAGTTCAAAACAAACATTCAGATAGACCTCGCATTATGTCCACATGTCTCGCAGCTCCAGACTCGACGTCAGTGTGGTGCCATATAATCGAGCCTGTCTTTCTGTTCTGTAGCTGGGAGAGAAAGATGTCCCCTCTCACAGTGGGGATTGAGATGCCGCAGGCCATAAAAAAACAAATAAGGTGTCAATTATTGGATTGACTGCTGTTCCCCTTGTAAGACTCCAGCCCTTGAAGATATTGCCTCCATGTCTTTATGATTCATACAGGGTGAATCTCTCTCTACACCCCACACACACTCCACACACACCCCTAACATGTGCTCCTCTCAGGGGTTTTGCAAACCATTTCAACGGACAACCTCAGGGGTTGTCCTTGGACGGCTCTGTGACGCGATGTCCTTGTTGGGAGCGCTCGTTTTTCTATCACTTGCGTACACACGCACACATACTGGGACACGCCGGGGCGTTGTGTCATTAAGAGTGTCTCTCCTAATGAATTACAAACGGAGCTTGGGGCTACACCGCTGTTTCCTGCTAGCCTATCTCCTGACTCGGTGCCCAATGACAACAGTCCGTGGAGCACGTACACAGGACAAGGACATACGCAGGCCTGCACTTTTGTCTTTGTGTCCTCCTTTCACCTCGTGGCCTGATCTACATACTGTATCACACGTCCAGGGTAGCAGACCCAGATACCAACATACTGGTATTATTGGATTTGTTGCATTATTACTGTTCTTGACTGTTCATCCAGCCAGGCATTGGTTGTATACCTGTTCTGACTGTTCATCAGGTCAGGCATTGGTTGTATACCTGTTCTGACTGTTCATCAGGTCAGGCATTGGTTGTATAACTGTTCTGACAGTTCATCAGGCCAGGCATTGGTTGTATAACTGTTCTGACTGTTCATCAGGTCAGGCATTGGTTGTATAACTGTTCTGACTGTTCATCAGGTCAGGCATTGGTTGTATACCTGTTCTGACTGTTCATCAGGTCAGGCATTGGTTGTATAACTGTTCTGACAGTTCATCAGGTCAGGCATTGGTTGTATAACTGTTCTGACTGTTCATCAGGTCAGGCATTGGTTGTATAACTGTTCTGACTGTTCATCAGGTCAGGCATTGGCTGTATTATAAGGCTGAGCCCGAATGTTCGAACGTTCGAACGTTTGTTCATTACGTTAAATTTTTTTTTTTTTTATATTTCTTTTATGTGTCTATTCATTCTGTTTAAACCAATGGGGTTTTTCTTCACAGTTGCAGAAAAAGATTAGGCTACACTAATATTATAGTATTAAAAAAAACTGCTGAGTTATATTCATTAAAGAAAGTTGATTTAATAAAAAATAAAGACTCATTTAATCAGATTAATCACTTTATTCAAATTGAGGATTTAGTTTGAGGATATTTATAAAAAAATTAAAAAATATATATTTCGAAAAAAAATATTTGTAATTAAAACGTTTTTTTTAATTAAAAACGAAGGTTCAAACGTTGGTTTGAAAAAACCCTGACGAAGTTCGAATCCCAAAAACAGGCTTCGGGGACAGCCTAGTTGCCACTCAGCATGCAGAGATGTTCACTGGAAGTTCACCATTGTTCCAATTTGGATCAGAGTGACTGCAATGTTCTGTATATCTGAAACACACACACACACCCGTTTGGGGTGGGGGTAATGTTTCCACTCACCCAAGGGGGGCCTTATGTTGAAAAGTTTGGGAACTACCTATAGGCTGTAGTCAGCATAAAGTCAGAGAACCACTAACAGTTACGAGTTGGAAAAGATGCTGAGAGTGTACTTTTCACAAGTCTTGTTAGCACATTTTTTATTCTTTCAGGAAGTTATATTACACAGCATTGTTTATGTGTTAGCATCCATTTGCAAAGTAAGGTATCATAGTATGGAGAGCCCCCTCCGACACACCACAGATCACCTCGGCCAGTCCTTCGTGCCAGTAGCCACCAGGCGCCACAACCGTGGGCATGGACTGCTGCCAATAGTTGGAGAACTAATGACTGGAGAACTTGAGGACTGTCTGACTCTTGATTACTAAACACTGCACAGACTCTGGTGCAGTGTGCTACTACGTTATATACTAATCTAATTAATCACATTTTAATCACATAACCATTTTAGGCCTGATATTCTATATTCTATAATCATATTTCAAATTGCATGTGTCCGGATGGCAGAATTCAGTACTGTATCTACAAAACCTTCTCTTTAATCATCTTCCCTTTATTTATTTGCTTAGATTTTTCAGGTCTGGTCAATTTAAGCATGGTGTTATTCACAGTCAAAGTGTGTGTGTGTGTGTGTTCGCCACACTATGAGGCTATGCTAAATTACAGGTAATCTCTCAGTGGTGTGTGTGTGGGTTGAACGAACCCTTTGCACAAATTATATTTTGGGAAGGGGTGAACTTGGAGTTTTGAATAACATTCTGCACGCAAAAAAGAAGTTCTGCACGTGCGTTCGTTAGTGGTTATTAACGTACCGTTGCAATCATTCGGTACAACACAGCCGTACTGAACCGGAGCGGTTCGGTACGGATACGTGTACCGTTACACACCCCTGTGTATTTGTAGTTCTGTGTGTGTAGAGGGAGAGAAGGCCTTCTGTCAGTTGTCCATGCCCCCCTCCTGTGCCCTGTGCCGGATGGGCAGCCCCCCCCCCCCCCGCCCCAATGCCACTGCAGCCTGCATCTCCTGACCCAGAGTCAGCAGGTTAATAACCACTGCCACTGAAACCCATCCGTCATGCGGCACCAGCCACTGACCGGGGACCAGCAGTCACCCAGACTCACGACTACACTGTATCAAGCCTCCTCTAGCGCTAACTCCCCGAGGCCTGTTCGGTGCCTATAGCGACTGAACAACCAACCCCCCCCCCCGCCCCTTGCGCCACTCCACCCGAGAGTCGATAGCATTTCCGTCCAGTACTGTCTGTGATCCGTATCTAGAGGACCTGGCTCTCTTCCCTCTCTGTCACCTTCCGCTTCGCCCTCCGAATCTCCAACTTGGATCATTAGCATTTTCCAAGGTCACACGCCCCTCTCTCTCTCTCTCTCTCTCTCTCTCTCTCTCTCTCTCTCTCTCTCTCTCTCTCTCTCTCTCGCTCTCTCTCTCTCGCTCTCTCTCTCTCTCTTCCTCTCTCTCTCTCTCTCTCTCTCTCTCTCTCTCTCTCTCTCTCTCTCTCTCTCTCTCTCTCTCTCTCTCTCTCTCTCTTTTTTTTTTTCTTTCTTTTCTTTTCTTTTTTTAAACATATCCCGGCTCTTCCCGGGCGCTGTGGCCTTTTTATGCTAATGCCGGCGACGGCTCGGAGCTAATGTATTCATTAGGTTTACAGGAGGCTTGATGATTTGTGGAGATAAGGGGAGGACAGCGCGCAGTGAGGCAGCGTTTTCTCAACAGCTATTGACAGTGAAATTGAATCGCGTGTGATGGATGGCGAGCGAGTGACACGGCCGTTGTCTCTTTCCCATTTGTAAAGACCTCGCCGCCTATGCGACGTCTCCGGCCCCCCTTTCGCGAGCGGGCGGAGTGCGCACAAATTGGAAATATAATACAGGAGTGAGTTGTCCTCGCGGGCTATGATTCATTTAGTTTATTACGCCCGGCGGTGCCGTATCGATCGAGACGCCTGAATTATCGAGACGCTTTGTGGCGACTATCAATTTGGGATTTAGGTCAACATCACTGACTTAGAACTTTCGGCGAGAAAGTCATCAT
>NC_140175.1:35673099-35683381 GCF_963971535.1 Notolepis coatsorum
TCAAGCGAAGCTCTCACTCGCTGTCTGTCTCAGACACACACGACCTGCAAACTGCCGCTGCTCCTCCCTAGCCCCGCCCGCCCCCGTGTAGAGTTTGTAAACACTGAGGACTGAGAGGAGGCTCCTCTGCTCGAGTCTGTAGTGCATTCGACCTGAGCTAACGTTAGCTACCTAGCTATCGTTACTGTTTAAACAAAATTACCCAGTCAACTATTCACGTTTAGTAGGCATTGTCTAACGGTATTTAGCCGGCTAGCTACCGATAGCTCCTGATATCAACAAATGATCCAGAAAGTGTAGTAGTCCATGTTCATACCTCCGTTAGCTTGCGTTAGCTTGCGTTAGCTGACGTTAGTTTACTGTTCAAAACGAAATGTCCCATTGAACTAAAGTTCTGTCTTAACGTCATCTAGCCGGCTAGCAGTAGCTACAGATAGCTCTTGATATCAATGTCTTATAACATTGATTTAATGTGTATTCGAGCTGAGGGCTTGCTGAATGTGAAATGACCAAAGCACAGTACGTTACCAATAGGGTCCCGCTGCAGCGCCGGAGAATCCTTTTTGGAGCTGGAGGCTACTAGAGTACACACAGACAGTGGAGCTGTTTGCAGATAGCGAGCATTTTGACTTAAACGTGGTGGCGATGTCTCGCAGATAATACAAGTACAAGTCTAATTATATAATATATATATTTTATAAAATAAAAAAAATAAAAAACTTTTTATATAAAATAATTTTTAATTTCTTTTTAATCAAAAACAATCGGTATCGGATCGGTATCGGCCGATATGGCTCACGACGATCGGTGATCGGTATCGGTGGCAAAAAACGTGATCGGGGCATCCCTAATCGTCACATACATACACAAGACGTATAGTGAAATGAAGGATCGCTGCAGAGCTAACCAGACGGCGGCTGACTTCGGCCGTGCCATCTTGAAGGATTTTTATTCAGTAACTTTCATTATAATCAGGGTTGGTAAGGTTACTGTATGAATGTATTCCATTACAGTTACAAGTTACCTATTGAAAAATGTATTCAGTAACTTACTCGTATGTATCATAATAAAAGTTATTGTAATCTGGTTACTTTCAGGTACTTTTGGATTACCTCAATGCCAAAAATGAAAAAAAAAGACAGAAAGATAATTATATCAATAATATGACTTTTACTGAAGTGCAAATGCTTCTTTTGAATTAGAGGTGGAGTCAGGGACAGACTGGGATTAAACGATGACTCTGGACTTTTTGACCCAGACCAGTCCACCACCACCAGCCTGTGGATATTCCTCCACCCCCGCTCCATCCAAGCACAAGCAAATACACCAACCCTTAACACCACCACTTATAGGCTAAGCATAATGGACACTCTAGGGCAGTGTTACTCAGACTTGGCCAACTCCACATGACAAAAACACCCCGTTCCTCAAACAAACCAGCACCAGGCTACTAATATGCAATTTGCAAGTTGTGAAAAAGCATGATTATGTACTGCATGCTGTACCAGACTACTGACATTTATTTTCCAGCATTACCATGGCAACCTTAACTATTAATACACATGGGAAAAACACAAGCAGTGTGTTATTGTCATTAATTGGTTTCCCCTGGCATTTCAAATGCCTCACGTGCCTATAGACAGCCCACCAGCACACAGTTCATTATATAGTAAAGTCCAAAGCAACGGTAGTAGCCTATAGACAGCCCACCAGCACAAAGTCCATTATATAGTAAAGTCCAAAGCAATGGTAGTAGCTTATAGACAGCCTATCAGCACACAGTTCATTAAATAGTGAAGTCCAAAACAACTGTCTTAGCCTAAAGTCCATAACCATATAAATAGAATAATGTAGTAGAATAATGTAGTAGGATAATGTAGTAGGATAATGTAGTAGAATAATGTAGTAGGATAATGTAGTATAATAATGTATTGATTGATTGATTGATTGATTGATTGATTGATTGATTGATTGAAAAGTTTATTAACAGATTGCAGAATGGGTACAATACAGTACAGCTCAATACATACAATTGTTAAGGGGATGCAGACCAGAGAAAGACTTTCGTCTTGTTTACATCAGGGTCCCCCATTTTCAATTCATCATAACATATGACACACACGACATACAGATAGACAGTACTGCTACATCTATACATTTATGACATACCAGATTTGCAAATACAGTACTGTTTGTGATACAAAAAGTGTCCAGAAAAAGAGTGTATATACATTTGACGTAGAAACTGTACATTGGAGGAGGTTGGGTAGGTGGGGTGGGGTTGGGTGGGTGGATGGGTGGGGGGCTGTACATTGGAGGTGGGGGGGGGGGGGGGGCACTGTACACTGTACATTTGAATACTGACAAAGCCATACTTGGTCATTTACTGTACAACTGGGTTAGGACATTTGTAGGGGCCAGTTTCGAATTGCAGTCTCCCGTAGGTGTTCTTTGAGAGTGTTTTTGAAAGTGGGTAGTGATTCACATTCCTTTACAGCTTTGGGTAGGGCGTTCCACATTGATGTGGCATAATTGCGAAACGTGTTTAGTCCCTTGTTTGAGCCGAATCTGGGTTTAACATGATTTGTGGAGCTCCATCTGGTGTTGTGATTGTGGTATTCACTGACCTTTGGGAAGTATTTTGACATGTACATGGGTACCTTGGTCGTGTAGTGTATCTTGTAGACCAGGCCCATTGCAAGTTGCTGTACTATGCCGTCTACTCTAAGCCATCCTTATCAAAGTGGGCAGGGGTGAGGTGGGTCTAGGAGTCAGGTCAAGCAGTTATGCATTATATTGTTTTCTGTATGGACATGGTGACCGTCACAAAAAGGGTTCGTTCATTCCCTAATCAGAAGCCGTGGCTGACCGCGGAGGTCAGGTCACTCCTCCGGGCCAGAGATGCAGCCTACAGGTCTGGGGACGCGGCTGCCTATAGCATCGCCAGGTCAGCTCTAAGGAGAGGCATCAAGGCAGCAAAACTTAAATACAAGGAACGGATCGAGACCCACTTCTCCAACTCCACCAACCCCCGCCGGGTGTGGGAGGGGATTAAAGCCATCACTGACTATAAGGGGACAACATCACCCATAAATAGCTCTGTCACATTAACCGAGGAGTTGAACCATTTCTATGCCCGGTTCGACAGAGCAAACAGGGACCAAATAGTACAGCCCCTCCCCCCCAGCGGCACAGCCCCCGTCCTGAGCCACCATGAAGTCAGGTGTTGCCTCCGGAATACCAACCCAAGGAAGGCAGCAGGACCTGATGGAGTGGTGGGCCGCATACTGAAGGAGTGTGCGGACCAGTTGACGGAGGTCTTCACAGATATATTTAATCTTTCCCTGCTACTATCATATGTCCCAGCATGCTTCAAAACATCCACAATTATCCCAGTACCCAAGCAGTCAGTTGTCACGTGCCTGAATGATTACAGACCCGTGGCACTCACCCCCCTCCCTGCTAAATGTCTAGAGAAACTGGTCAGGAAACACATTACATCCATCATTCCGGCCTCCTTTGACCAATACCAGTTTGCTTACAGGCAGAACAGATCAACTGAAGATGCTATAGCCATTGTGCTTCATACCGCCCTAGAACACCTAGAGAAGAAAAACACCTACGTAAGAATGCTCTTTGTCGACTATAGCTCTGCCTTCAACACCATACTCCCCCGTAAACTCATCAGTAAACTCCAAACCCTGGGTCTGTGTAATACACTGTGTAACTGGGTGCTGGACTTCCTCACAAACCGCACACAAGCCGTCAGACTGGGCAACTACACCTCGTCCACCCTGTCTCTCAGCACCGGCGCCCCGCAGGGTTGCGTACTCAGCCCACTACTGTACACCCTGCTCACACATGACTGTTCCCCCTCCTACCCCTCCAATTACATCATCAAGTTCGCAGACGATACCACAGTTGTGGGTCTCATAACAAACAACAATGAGTCTGCCTACAGGAGGGAGGTGGAGGACCTTATAGTCTGGTGTGATAATAACAACCTGGCGCTCAATATAAAGAAAACAAGAGAGATTATAGTGGATTTTAGAAGATCAAGGCCTGACCACTCCCCTCTGCTCATCAACAACGAAGTAGTGGAGAGGGTCACTGAGTTCAAGTTCCTGGGTCTCAGTGTGAGTGAGACCCTGTCTTGGAGCACCAACACCGCCTCAGTGATCGGAAAAGCTCAGCAACGCCTATACTACCTAAGGAAGCTGAAGCAGGCTGGCCTGCCACGAAATCTCCTTGTCAACTTTTACCATTGTGCGGTTGAGAGTGTGCTGACCTACGGTGTGTCTGTGTGGTTCTCCAGCTGCACAAAGGCAGAGCAAGAGGCTCTACAGAGGGTGGTGAAGGCGGCAGGCAGGATCATCGGGACTCCTCTACCAAACATCACCTCCGTCTTCACCTCCCGCTGCCTCCACCGCTCCAAATGTATCATCAAGGACCAGTCGCACCCAGCACATCACCTCTTTCAGCTCCTTCCCTCAGGGAGGAGATACCGGTCAATACATGCTAAGAGTACACGATTTAAGAACAGCTTTTTCCCCCAAGCAGTTAGACTGTTAAACACTCATTGACTGTCCCCTCACGTGCACCATGCACTTACCACTGCACTTGATAATCTCTGATTACCACCCATTATGCACTTTATTATTTAAAATATTCTGTTATGTACAGTGTTATGTGTTATGTGTTCATGTATGTATTATGTACTACGGTCTGTGGGAGCTCCCCTGAAATTTCGTTGTATACTGTGCAATGACAATTAAAAGTCTATTCTATTCTAGCAGTAGTCTGACTAGTTTGTTTTGAGATGTTTGTAATTTGGTTTTTAGTGCCTTTGAGGTGCTTTGGTACCATGAGGTGCAAGCATAGTCGTAGTACCCTTGAATGAGTGCTCCTGCCAGAGTCTTCAGGGTATTCTTGTTTACCAGAGAGGAGATCCGGTACAAGAATCGAGTTTGTTGGTTGACTGGGGTGATGGCGGCTGCTGAGTCTCTGAGGAATTTGGAGGGGATGTTGTCATGGCCAGTGGCCTTGTTCGGTTGGAGGGCGCTCAGTTTTTTGAGTACCTCATCTGTAGTTACCATTTCCAGTTTGAAGTCGTCTTTGTGGACGCCTAGGTTCTTGTAGTATGCTACTATGTGTTCTACCCCATAATACCCTGAGTGGGAGGGTAGTTTGTTTACCAGTGTTGTGGCTAAGAAAGTGTTTAAGTAATTGGCTACATCCAGCTTGCCTGTGATGAGCGTGTTGTCCGTCTTTATGTTTATGTTTGAAAACCTGGTTTTAAGTTTTTTACTGCAGCCTAGTTGATTATTGAGTAATTTCCAATGTTCACGTGGTTTATTTTAGTTTTCCTCAGTTTTGTCATTAATGACATTTTTTTTTAGCAGTTTTGATCATGGAGTTTACGTCATTTCTTAGTCTGTTTCTTTCTAGTTTGAGTTCAGTCACGTGGTCTTGGAGGTCACTGCTCGTGCTTTTGGTAAGCTTTGACTGACTTTTACGAAACTCAGAGCGTTTTTTGTCTCTGGCTTTCATAGCGGTCAGTATTTCAGTGTGCATCCACGGCTCAGCGCGATTTTTTACCCTGGTGGTTCTTAGGGGGGCCATGTTGTTTAGTATTGTTGAAAATTTGGTTTTGAAGCCAAGCCAGGTTTCTTCAACCAGTGTAGCATTTAGCTCATCTGATCAGTCCAGGCTCTCCAGTTCAAGGTTAAAGGCCTCGCTAGAGTATGTTTTGAGGTCTCTAGATGTGACTGTTTTGTGACAGCCAGCCTTTTGCTTTAGCTTTTTGCGGGTACAGAATATCATATAATGATCACTTAACCCGCATGCTATAACCCCTTTATTGGAGATCTTGGACTTGTCAGAGGTCAGGATGAGGTCAATGGTAGTCTGAGTTGATTCACATACCCTTGTGGGTTGGGTTATTAGCTGGCTGAGGCCGTGCAGATCACAAAACCTACTGAAGGCCTTGAAGACGGGTGCTGCTTTGTCCGTGTTCCAGTCCCCAATAAGGATTTTTTCTACTCCCTCCACCCCAGCTAAACACCCATCGAGTGTGTCATAGAAGCCACTGTGTTCTGGCGGTCTATAGATTGTGCCTTTCAAATAAGATTTCAATCCATACAGTTTCTCGTCATGGTTAAGGTCAGTACGGTTGATGAATTTGGTATCTTTGTGAATATACACACAGACGCCACCTCCATACTGGTTTCTATCCCTCCTGACTATTGAATAGTTCTCGATTTCAATCTCTGGATCCTGAACAGATGCGTCTAGTTTTGTTTCTGTGAAACACAATATGCTAGCCTTACCGTTTATAAACAAATGTCTGATTTCAGCCAGTTTGGGTCTCAGGCTGTTTGTGTTTAGTATAATAATGTAGTAGAATAATGTAGTAGAATAATGTAGTAGGATAATGTAGTAGAATAATGTACTAGGATAATGTAGTAGCATAATGTAGTAGGATAATGTAGTATAATAATGTAGTATAATAATGTAGTAGCATAATGTAGTAGAATAATGTAGTAGACTAATGTAGTAGAGTAATGTGGTATTTTAATGTAGTAGCCTAATGTAGTAGGATAATGTAGTAGCCTAATGTAGTAGTGTAATGTAGTAGTGTAATGTAGTAGGATACTGTAGAATAGATAGAATAGAATAGAATAGAATAGATCTTTATTTGTCATTGTTGGTACAACGAAAATTTGTTAGGAACATCACCACTGGCATACAAACATAAGATATAGCAGAAAGGTTGAGATCCAAGGCAGCTCTACAGTTTTTAAAAAGCCTTTAATAAGTGGCTTACATTATTTAGAAAAATCTTTTAAAAGTCCAACATGTTTCAGCCTACATGGCCTTCTTCAGGGTGTTGCTGTGACAAAAACAATACTGTGACTAAATAGAGGAAAAAAAACACACAACTCAGGGAGACACTAATTACAATGGGGGACAGCTGGTCCCAATTAAATGAAGGCAAAGCAACATTCTCAACTTGAGTTGAAGTAAATATACAATAATACTAAATAGAAAAACAAATTTGTATATTATATAAGTATATATACACACAAGCTCAAAATATTATAACAACATAAAGAAATGAGTCAAAAATAGAATAGATCAATAATGATATAAACAATTACCAACAATTATCAAAAAACAATTATCAAAAAACAATTATCAAAAAACAACAATGTAAGAGCATTGAGTAATGTATGACAAAGAATAATAATACTATAATGTAATCTACTTAGCCTATAAAAGTGACAGTATGTCCGTAGAGTCATTTAAACCTGTAAAGAGGTGGCCTGTAGTCTATCAAAATACTATAAATAACAATGTATAAATACAATAAATAAATAAAGTGATCTACTGGCCTATAAAAATGATACCATATCTATGGAATCATTTAAACCTGGGAGTGAGGTGGCCTGTAGTCTATCGATCCAGCGACTTTCTTTCTGGTTTAGAATTCTTTGTCTATTAGACGTGAGTGGAACACTGTCAATTCCGATAGCTGTAAATAAAGCAGAGGTACTATGGTGAACTTCATGAATATGTTTAGCCATTGCATAATCCATGTTGTTAGTTTTAATAGCATATTTATGATCTGCCAGTCGATCAAGTAGACGGCGTTTCGTACGACCAACATAAAAAGAGTCACATTTGATATAGATATAGCATGTGCAAAATAATAATGTCAATAATAATAGTAATATAGTAATAAAGTATCAATGTCCCAATGTCCTCAATATAACATACCATCATTGTCCCAAGTGCATTTAGTGCTAGTGCAAAATAAATTAATAAATATAAATATGTCAGTCCAGTGAGTTGATGGAAGGAGGGGGGGGGGGGGGGCGTTGACTTGCAAAGGATGAAATATTGTATAGTGCAGCAATGCAAGTCCGGTTCATAGTTATTGTTGTAATGTGGGAGTGGGAGTTATGTCACCGGGGGTGGGATGCGGGGGGGGGCAAGTTGATGTTCGTCGTTGAGCAGCCTGACAGCCCGTGGGTAGAGGCTGTTGGTCAGTCTGCTGGTTCCGGACTGGATGGATCTGTACCTTCGACCAGAGGGCAGCAGTTGAAAGAGATGGTTTGCTGGGTGGTACTGGTCTTGTAAGATGTTATTTATACACCGTAGGCTAGCTCCAGTGATCCTCCTCGCAGCCTTGACCACTATGTGGAGGGCCTCCTTCTCTGCCCTGGTGCAGCCAGTAAACCACACCAGTAGTCCGTACGTGAGTACACTCTCTACTGCGCAGTGGTAGAAGTTGGCCATCAGTCCCTGTGGGAGTTTAGCCCATTTAAGCTTCCTAAGATAGAAAAGGCGCTGCTGTGCTTTGCCCACAGCAGAGGCAATGCTGACCCCCCAGGACAGGTCATCAGACATTGTCACGCCCAGAAACTTAAATTTTGAAACCCTCTCCACCTCCTCATTCCCAATGAGGAGTGGAGAGTGGCTGAGGTCACCAGTCCTGCGGAAATCGATGATCATCTCCTTGGTCTTCGTGGGGTTGAGAGCAAGGTTATGACCATCGCACCACTCCACTAGTTGCTCAACCTCCCTCCTGTATGAGGTCTCATCATTCCCTCTGATGAGGCCAAGCACTGTTATGTCGTCTGCAAATTTTACTATGAGGTTAGATGGGGAGGAGGAACAACAGTCGTGTGTGAAAAGTGTGTAGAGAAGTGGGCTGAGTACACACCCCTGAGGGGCCCCGGTGCTAATGGCCAGGGTGGGGGATGTGTGCTTGCCAATCCTGACATGTTGTGTGCGATTTGTGAGAAAGTCCAAGATCCAGTTACATAGTGTGGTGTTCAGTCCGAGTTTGTGCAGTTTACTGTGGAGTTTGTTGGGTAGAATGGTGTTGAAAGCTGAACTGAAGTCAACAAAAAGGAGTCTACCATATGTGTGCCTGTGCTCTAGATGTTCCAGCAGAGTGTGCAACACAATGGCAATAGCATCCTCTGTTGACCTGTTCTTCCTGTAGGCAAACTGGTTGTGGTCTAATGATGGCGGTATGGAGGCTTTTATATGTTTCATGACCAGTCTCTCAAAGCATTTTGCGACGATGGGGGTGAGTGCCACAGGTCTGTAGTCGTTCAGGCCTGTGACTTTAGGTTTCTTTGGAACCGGGACTATTGTAGCTGCTTTAAGACATGCAGGAACCCAGGATGAGCCCAGAGACAGGTTGAAGATGGTGGTGAGAACTGGGGCTAGTTCAGCCGCACAGTCCTTGAGCACCCATCCCAGGACTCCATCAGGCCCCGCCGCCTTCCTTGTGTTGATGCTTTGTAGACTGAGTCTGACCTCATGAGTGCTCAGGACTATGGTGGAGCCGTCAGAGGGGAGAGGGGGCAACACCGGGTCCTTGTTGTCCCTGTCAAAACGTGCATAGAAGATGTTTAACTCCTCCGCTAGGGGGGCGCTGCCGTTGACAGGGGGGGATGTTCTTCCCTTGTAGTCCGATATAGCCCTGACACCCTCCCACACCTGACGGGGGTTTGAGGCGCTGTTGAAGTGGGCTTCAATGCGGTTTTTGTATGACAGCTTAGCAGATCTGACTCCCTTTTTCAGATCTGATCTCGCTGCACTGTATGCGTTGGTGTCACCTGATCTATGCGCTGCATTCCTGGCTCGTAATAGTGATTTTATGTTCTGTGTCATCCAGGGTTTAACATTTGGAAAGACACGGATCTGCTTCCAAGTTGTAACAATGTCTACACAGAAAGTGATATAGTCGAGCACTGAGAGAGAGAAAATGTCCAGAGACCTACGTGTCAGCACTCCCAGGCCACCGAAAATGTCCCAGTCTGTGATGCTGAAGCAGTCCTGGAGTTTAGGGATGGCGTCCTCAGGCCAGATCCTGACAGACCTGGCTTCGGGTCTGCTGGATCTGATTTTTGGTGTGTACCAAGGGTGCAGGAGGAGTGACACATGATCTGATAGAACTAGATAGTAGGATAATATAGTAGAATAATGTAGTAGAATAATGTAGTAGAATAATGTAGTAGATTAATGTAGTAGTGTAATGTAGTAGCGTAATGTAGTAGGATAATGTAGTAGATTAATGTAGTAGAATAATGTAGTAGAATAATGTTCTACTTTCTTGTTACTGGACTGGTGTTTTCACAAAGCAGACAAAAACAACTGACCTTTAAACATGCTGTAGCCTACACTTTCGTCATTTTAGCTTCACATTCATTTAGCTTTCCACTGACACGATGCAGAGAGCAGAGCCCCTGACACAGAGGCGCAG
>NC_140175.1:35683581-35713581 GCF_963971535.1 Notolepis coatsorum
CCGCCCCACCGAAAAACACATTGCACCCATGGAAACTCGGCTACCAAGAGACATAATTGTCAAACGCTATACTCGTTAACCGCTTTTAAACAAAAAAGGAAATATCATCTATTGTATTTTTTTGTGATATCCCTCCACCTCATTTTGTGCTGTCGGGGGCCATTCCCCCAGGTCATTTACATTGCTATTGGCACAGTGTAAAGGTGGAAACATCATCCTTATCATCCTCTCCTGCCAGATATGCATAGAGGTACAGTGCACCCTACACGCTTGAAATGACCACCCTATAATTAACCAGTCAGCGGTGATATACGACCACCGGCGCTGTGGGTCAGCGAGGCACAGAGAACTCACGGTCCCGCCATAATTGTACTCCCCGTTGCCCCAATCTCCCCACCCAGAATCGAGGGCTTCGGAAAATGTATTTCCAGCAGTGGCCCTGGCACAAGATGGCATAATGTGGTCCGCTCTGGGCATGGACACTTTCTATTATTACATTGAACTGAGAGTGAGTTGCATTTTAATTGTCCCCAGCTTTTAATTGTTTTGGCCACCTTTTTCTTTTGGTTCCTTTTTAATCTCACAAATGTGTGTGTGGGGCTACGGCGCTACGAACGCAGAACGGATTCCTAATTAAAAGACGTCCGACTATCCAGTAGAGCTGAAGGGGGTCGACATGTGAAGGTTCTGGAATGGAGACGTAATAGAAAAGTGATTTACGTCGCAGAGGGACCTAATTGTCCTTCGGTTCTATGCATGAAGTTACTTTCACCCCCCCTGCTCAATACACGGCCCTCGTCCTCTTGTCTCTGGATTTATACTCAAGTAACTCACACGTACGCCTCGATGTGTGTCAGTGAAGCCGCTAGCTCTGTTTGCTATTGATTGTCAGCTTGTTATGACGTACACTGTCAAATATAACGCTAGCTCCCTATTAAGAATATATTGAGCTGGTAATTTGCATATTTTCTTTATCCCTAGCATATTCTGTGCTCGTTACACAAAATCTGGATGATGCACAGAATGTGTTGTTTTACATGCACTGATGTGTATTGCCGTACAACAGCTGTAGTTATTCCTCGAACCACCTGTAATACCAACAACAGTGTTTTACTACACATTAGTATTGATTGATTGATTGAAAACTTTATTAACAGATTGCAGAATGGGTACAATACGGTACGGCTCAATACAAACAACTGTTGGATGCAGACCAGAAAAAGACTTTCATCTTGTTTACATCAGGGTCCCTCATTTTCAATTCATGAAGATGCAGAGCGTCTTGAGGGTGTGTAGTTAGAGACCATTGACCGGAGGTATATAAATGTCCATCAAGACATTTATGACATACATGACATACAGATATACAGTACTGTTTCATCAATACATGTATGACATACAAGACATACAAATATACAGTACTGTTTAAAAGAAAGAGATCATAAAAAATATATATACATTCGGAGGCGAAGAAACTGTACATTGGAGGGGGGTTGGGTGGCTGGGTGGAGGGGGGGTTGGACATTTACTGGGGCCAGTTTCTAATTGCAGCCTCCCCGTAGGTGCTCTTTGAGAGAGGGTTTTGAAGGAGGGTAGGGATTCACATTATTTTACGGATGTTGGTGGCATAATTGCTAAACGTGTTTAGTCCCTTGTTTGAGCCAAATCTGGGTTTGAACATGATTTGTGGAACGTGTTTGTATGGTGACAATAGGTCTGGTATAGTATATTTTGAACTATATTGTCTAGCCTTGCAATCTAGCACTATATATGTGAAGTGGATACAGCTATTGAGAGCCATGTAAATGTGCGGGGGATGGCGGGAGAGAGTTTTGGAAGGTTGAATATATGGCAGGACCATGGTGGGTTCCAGCTCAGCTCCAGAGGCTTTTGTTTCCACAGCTGACACAGCAGAGAGCTGCATGACCTGCCAGCATGGGTATAGAGCAGGGGTCAGCAACCTTTTTTGACATGAAGTGCCTGTTTGAAATATAGTTGTAACTAGTGTGCCATATCAACAATATTCCATGCATCGTAATTTTTTTTTCTCATAATCAGGTATTTTTAATGATAATTTTTACATTATTACATCATTATTGTTATTGTTATTATTATGATGGTTGTATCAACCCTAAATCTGAGTTGGGGCGGGGGGTGCAATGCAGACAAACAGTTTTGCTTTACTGAGCTCCGTTATCTGGGGGCTGTAGTTGATTACTTTAAGCTGCACACCGGAGCATCTTTTAATCCAGCTGTTTGCTGTTCTCTGATATTTTCTGACATTTCGTTGATGCGTCGCTCGACACTTCAAGCTGACAAGCTGGATATCTTTTATCCTTGATTTGATTGTCTCTTTGTTTGGCAAGCCTTCAAACAAAACATCTGAGCTACAGATAAATGCGACAACAGTGCAAAATATAATATATAATAATATATTATATATATAATATTTCAAAGCGAATAAAAAAAAATTTTTATTATAATTTTTTTTATTTTTTATTTTTTTTAATGCATTAATGCTTTAATGAAAATGCCCCCGCGTGCCTGTGCGGGCACGCGTGCCTAGGGTTGCCTACCCCTGGTATAGAGAAAGGAAGCTGTTGTGTTAAGTCAGCCACCAAATTAGAGGGAGACACCCAAATTAGACCATATATATACCAAATATATACAGACTAAACACATTAACCCACAACAGCTGTGCCCAGTGGCGGACTGGGACACAAATTCAGCCCGGGACATTCAGACGCACCAGCCCACACACCGGCCCACGCACCGGCCCACGCACTGGCCCCGAAACCGGCCCACACAACGGGCGTTATGAAACACTTGTCCAGTATTAAACAACCCAAGGCTGTGGCTAAGGAGTCAACATCAGGGAGACCAAATCTACACACCGCCCCTAGATGTGCACTCATGCACAGTGCACACACACACACACACAGACACACACATACATATACCGTTACTTCCCGTCATTGGCATATGTTTTTTTTTTACTAACATCTTAGTGCCTCATTAGCCTAGGGATTAAGGATACATGAAGTATTAACTACACCATAATAATATTGAGGTTTTGATCTATAGAAAGTAGAGATGTCCGATATTATCGGCCGATATCGGCATTAAAATGTGATATCGAAAAATATCGGTATCGGTTTTAAAGAAATAATATTTTATTTACATTTCTATAACCTTTATTTACCCAGG
Source organism: Notolepis coatsorum (assembly GCF_963971535.1). NCBI lineage: Eukaryota > Metazoa > Chordata > Actinopteri > Aulopiformes > Paralepididae > Notolepis > Notolepis coatsorum. Next base: position 35,686,789 of record NC_140175.1, read on the forward strand.
CAAGCAAGTAAGAACCAATTCTGATTTTATTTATTGTCAAAAGTATGCATAATGTTGTGTTAATTCCACAACAAGAGATATGTAATGTTAATTACCTGAAATTATTCCATTTCTTGGGGCGGGAAACCCTGCATATATCGGTATCGGTTGATATCGGTTGATATCGGTATCGGAAATTAAGAGTTGGACAATATCGGTATATCGGTATCGGTAAAAAAGCCAATATCGAGCATCCCTAATAGAAAGGTCTGTGCTACACAATTTCAGTTAGATTGGATTTATTGTCCTTTAATTTGGCACTCATGACATTAGTTGCTTGCCGTTTAATCAACATTGAAAGACCCCCCACTTCCTCCCAGACACCCATTCCAAGAGCCTGTTTTCTCTCTTTCTTTCTTTCTCTCTCTCTCTCTCTCTCTCTCTCTCTCTCTCTCTCTCTCTCTCTCTCTCTCTCTCTCTCTCTCTCTCTCTCTCTCTCTCTCTCTCTCTATGTATGTGTCTCTCTGTGTGTGTGTGTGTGTGTGTCTCTCTCTCTCTGTCTCTCCCTCTCTCTGTGTGTCTCTCTCTCTGTGTCTCTCTCTCTCTGTCTCTCTCTCTGTGTGTCTGTATGTCTGTCTGTCTGGACTGGGCTCTCTCTCTCCCCTCAGGGTCAGCTGTGCTGGATTGGGCGCTCTCTCTTTCCTCAGAGTCAACTGCATAAGAAGAACATCAGCAATCAATAATAATGGCTTGAATTCATACAGCGTTTTTCAGCCTTTTGAAAACACCCAAAGTAGTAGTAGTAGTAGTAGTAGTAGTAGTTTATTCAGTCATCATCTCACACAATACAATATACCCCATCATTTAACAATATTTGATTTTACAGTGACTGAAAAGGTACAGACTGAAGCATAATGCTTATATATGCCTGTCCTATATTCTTAACAAAAATTACAAAAATTGGCGGCTACGTGGCGTAGTGGGCAAGGCGCTCGCCACACATACTGGAGACGCTGGGCTCGCCTGTTCGAGCCCAGCGCTCCACATTGCTTTCAGTTTAGCTGGTCGTTCATACTAATACACATTGGCCGTATTAGGGGGTGGGAAACTGATGGGTGGGGATTGGGCATTGTGGACAGCGACTCCTACAGGTCGGTTGGTGTGCCTGCGCAGTAGAATCAGGAAGTGTCTGGGGCAGCGTGAGCCTCCCACGCGTTACTCCTCGCCACTGAGAGATCGAGCTGCGCAGGTGAAAAGATGCGACTGCTGTTACCTCAAGTACCGGAGGGGACTTGTGCTATGTATGACTTAGTCCACATTGCAGCCGGCTTGTGGGAGGCAAGAAACAGCGTTCGTGACAGGGGAGGGTTGAATTGGATGATACGAAATTGGGATGGGAGAAAATGTAGAAAATGGGAGAAAAAGTGGATAAAAAAAATAAATAAATAAATAAATTAAGACTCCAAAACAGTCGGCGGTTAGGTGGCCGAGCGGAGATTGCGTTCGTCACCAGCCCTGGAGCTGTGAGCTGGATTCGCCTGTTCGAATCCAGCTCACAGCTCCGGGGTTGTCACCAGCTTGGCTGGCCGTCTGCACTAATACAATTGGCTGTATTAGAGGGTGGGAGAAGCTGGCGGGGTGGGTCCGGGTCGTTGTAAACAGCGACTCCTACAGTTCGGTCGGGGCGCCTGCTAAGCGCGGATAGGACTCGAGGGGGATAGTGTGATCCTCCCACACGCTACACCCTCTCGATGAGAATCCGCGCTGCCAGGTGAAAAGAAGCGGTGATTGGCTGGACGTGTGTCGGAGGAAGCACGTGGTAGCCTCCACTCTCCCAGATGATCTGACTGTGGGGGGTAAGTGCGCAGCCACCAGGAAGGGACTGGGAATTGGCATACGACTAACATTGGGATGGGAGAAAATCGGAGGAAAATGGAGGGGGAAAAAGACCAAAAAAAAAAAAAAAAAAGACTCCAAAACAGTATTCTAAAAGAAAATAGCAAAAGAAAACAGTATTATTCACCCCTGTAGTTTTCAAAAATAGCTTTACAAATTGTTCTTAAAAACCAAAAGCGAATTACTCATTCTTAACTGTATATCAGCATTGTTCCACAAAGCGCTTCACAGAAACCATCAAGCATTCACACTCACACAGTCATACACTACTGGTGGTTGTGAGCAGCATCAGCAAACACAGATGCCCTGTGGCAGACTGACGGAATCATGTCTGCTAATCAGCGCCAACCACCATCAACAACCTTCATAAATACATTCAACATTAATGGAATAGGCTAACTACCAACTTAGCTGTAGCAGTTAGCTGTTATATGCAATCACATATGTTTAACTACGGGGTAGTAGTTGACCTAGTTGTTAGCTTAAGCTAGTTAGCTGTGGTTATTTACAAACATGTAGATGAGACTAATCATAGACAGATCGAGAACATGGCTAACAGTTGGGAATTCTAAGGTACATCTTATTTAAGCATGTAAAATGGCAACTAATCAATTCAACCAATTAGATTACCAATATTATATCAACATGAAAATTTGGAAGGGAACATAATAGTATTTTATTTTAGTATTTACTATTATAATATTAGTAGCCGATTAATTTGCAGCCCGTCCTAGGTTCTGATTGGCTCTCTAGGTTAGCACTTTAGCTTCTGATGCTGTGGTGGGCACTAGTCCTAACATTGCTAACTAAACTTTTAGTCAGAGAAAAAACGTCACGAGTCACAACTATTTACGTCCACGTGCTGTAAGGAATCAGGAATACGGAAAGCACATTGTCTTGTAATAGAATGACTGAAATCACTGCAAGAGCTAGTATAGGCTAGCTAGCCCTCATGAACCGGCAGACACCAACAGTAGAATATGCACTAGGCTACTGCACGCACCTGTCATGTTACTGTTGGTTCCTTCCACTTGAACTTCATCATCATTAGCAGCAGCAGCGGGTAAACATGTCTGTAATTTTAGAACATTGTTCTGCGTCTTTTACTAGCAATTTTAGTTTTTTAATTCTAGCTTTTTCAGCTCCACCCTTTCTTTTTTTGCATTCTCCATTTCTGCGCTTCTAGGCCTACTCGCGGTTGGGAGGAAACGTGAATCTCATTCACTGATGTCTCATGTCTCATTCAAGACTGGCTAACAAAAGCATGTCTTTCACTTAACACCAAGAAAACAGTGTGTATGATGTTCACAAAGTCACCAGTAGAGGTCACTCACTCTAATGTGTTTCTGGGAGAGGCGGAGCTGGACATTGTACATTAATTCAAGTATCTTGGGGTCACATTGGACTCTACATTGACCTTCAAAAAGTCATGTGAAGAAAGTGACAAACAGTCAAGTTTAACATCGAAAACTTCAGGCAGATCAGGCCCTGCCTGCCAGTTAATGCTGCAAGGATGTTTCTGCATTCAATGATTTTATCACACATCGAGTAGGCCTACTGTTTTATCAACTGGTCTCTTTTATATGTCACTACTCTTACACCAATATAATTACTCTACAAAAAAGCCATAAAAGTATTTGATAGGAAACCAATTTCATTTCATCACTGTAATGTTTTAGAAAAACATAACATGCTAAGTTTCGAGAATTTCCAAGTTTTCAAATATACTTGCTTCATGTACAAGGTTCTGCATGGACTTGCCCCTCCACCATTGAATGAGTTCATCCAACAGAAAGCAGACACTGGCATTACCACCAGGGCCATCAGTAGAGGGGACTGTAAGGTGCCTTTTCGGTATACTACCATTGCAAAAACTGTGTTCTCTGTTAAAAGTGGTAACTACTGGAATAGCCTTCCAGTTGTGATTAGAGAGTGCCCTACATACTCCATGTTCAAGACCCATCTTAAACTGCATCTTAAGGCAAACCAGAACTGTGATCATTTTTAATCTGATTTAGTTTATGCAACTTGTTTATTGTTTTATTGCCGGCCCACACACTGGCCCACACACCGGCCCACATAATGGCCCACACACCGGCCCACATATGGCCCACACACTGGCCCACACACTACACCGGCCCACACACTACACCGGCCCACACACCGGCCCACATTAGTGGCCCACACACTGGCCCACACACTGGCCCACACACCGGCCCACACACTGGCCCACATACTGGCCCACACACCGGCCCACACACCGGCCCACATACTGGCCCACACACCGGCCCACACACTGGCCCACATTAGTGGCCCACACACCGACTCACACACTGGCCCACACACCGGCCCACAGACTGGCCCACATACTGGCCCACACACCGGCCCACACACCGGCCCACATACTGGCCCACACACCGGCCCACACACCGGCCCACACACCGGCCCACACACCGTCCCACATACTGGCCCACACACCGGCCCACACACTGGCCCACATTAGTGGCCCACACACCGACTCACACACTGGCCCACACACTGGCCCACACACTGGCCCACACATCGGCCCACATTAGTGGCCCACACACTGACCAAAAAAAAAAAAAAAAAAAAGTAAAAAAAAAAAAAAAAAAAAAAAAAAAATTTTTTTTTTTTTTTTTTTTTTTTTTGGACCAGCCCACTTTGGTCCCGGCCCATCGGGATTCGTCCCGAACGTCCCGATGGCCAGTCCGCCACTGGCTGTGCCTCTACTATCACGTATTGACATGATCTGCCCATTGTTTGTAAAGCATGGCTGTTATGTCTGCTCAACGATGTCACTATGCAAATTACACAGATTTATGAGATAGCACTCTTTGCTCTTTAGGTGTGATATTAGAGATGGGCGATTTTCTAATATTCGAATAGTCGTTAAATTATTTAAAAAAAAATTGTTTATGCGAATATCGCTTTGTCTAAAAAAAACTACTGTATGTCACGTTCGCTATTGACCTCTTAACTGGCACCGACCCGGCCCCGGGGACGTTTTTGAGGACGAGAGAGATTTTCCCACCGGCGCGATGTGCCATTTTGGTGACATCTAGCGGCTCGAGTGTGCATATTTTTTAATACAATATATATATATCGAATTCAAAAATTTAAATGTTGTCATTTTAGCTGACACTTTTATCCAAAGCGACTTACAAGTTCTGTACGACAAGTCATCAGGAAAGGCACAACTCTATCAGCTGAGCAACAATGTTCATCAAATATAATGTATTATATATATTGAAACCAGGGAGGAGAGGGAACACATGTATTGAGACCAGGGGGGAGAGGGAACACATGAATTGAGACCAGGGGGGAGAGGGAACACATGAATTGAGACCAGGGGGGAGAGGGAACACATGTATTGAGACCAGGGGGGAGAGGGAACACATGAATTGAGACCAGGGGGGAGAGGGAACACATGTATTGAGACCAGTAGGTAGAGGGAACACATGTATTGAGACCAGTAGGTAGAGGGAACAAATTCCCTCTCCTTTGACATCATTAAAGGCAAATACATCTGTGACATTTAGGTGGATAGGATAATGTAACTAATGTTAGTGTAGGGTAATGGTAATGGCTTCTGAGTGGATTACATTCAGATAGCTCAGTGTGGTGCCCTGGGGTAAGGAACAGAAGCTGTTGGTCACACTCGGACAAATTGAGATTTATTTTGAAACCTGACCGTGTATCGTCAGCTGTATTAACCAAGTACAATTGTTTCTGGGAGGGGGGGGGGGTGTCCTCCCATGGAATACTATTTAAAGCGTATTGTAATTTATCTTCACTAAGTCCACTGTGCACAATAACATGGTCAGGAAGATGTAATCCCTGTTGATCGTCTAAGATGATGACGACATTGTGTATCATGTGTAGTTCTTCATAATGACATTATGTGCCAGTTTTAGAGATGTGCAGGTTCGTGTTCCAACATGGTTTCCTGAATTTCCCCAAGGGGATCAATAAAGGAATATCTTATCTTATGGTCAGGCTTGAATGGTGGCTGTGATTGGTGGTGGTTGGGCTTTCTTGATGTCGTGTATCTCCTTGTGAAGCTGGTGGATGTCTTCTACAGCATTAGGGAGGTCATTTTGGTGTAGCTTTGTCTTAGCTTCTGCGCTAAAGTTGCATAACGTTATATTGAAAGATGGCACAGTCAGAGCTGCCAACTCTCACGCAAGACGTAATCAGTCCTTGGTTGACTGTTCTTACTTCTGTATATTGCAATATACTTCTTGGTTGACTCTTCTTACTTCTGTATATTGCAATTAGGGCTGGGCGATAAAACGATAACGATAACTATCGTGATAAATTATTTCCTCGAAATAAACATGAAACGTGGTCGCAAAGTTTCGATATATCGATTTTCTAAGCTTGGATATGAGCACACGCACTAACAACCAATCAGTGAAGGAGATGGCCGACAGCGAAGGAGACCCGCGGTGCACCTCTGGGTAGAGAGTGAATTCTGAGGCCACGGTTAGAGTAGTGTGGGGTATGCCTATGACGGCTGCCAGTCTGTTTGCGGTGGTGAATATGCATATGTTTGTCTCAAGGCTCTGTACCATTATTACTATCTAAAATGTAATAATTGTGGAATATTACTGTAATGAGCTGTATGTGTATGATCCAAGCGTCCTATGATCCTCATAGGAGCATAACAGAAAAAAGCATTCCATGTGAAGGTATTCTGTATTTTTGCATGTCAACTAATAAAGAAACTTGAACTTGAAACTATGCGGTGGACGTCGTTGCAATGTATTGGGGCGGAACGGAGTATTTTAGGGTGATAGTTAGTACATTGTCATGGGATACACCGCTTGCTCTGGCTAACTGTTAGTTCCATTCTTATAAGTGGCGGTAGGTTGCCCCCTGGTGGATAATAATATATGCACTGGTGCGTAGAAGAATGTGCGCGGACTGATGACGACATCAACTCGAGACATTCGCAGCAGCAAAACAAGTCTATTAATAGCCCGTCCATCGGCGCCGGGCATAAGAAGTTAATTAAACTTGACACAAATTATATCTACGATAATTAATCGATATCGAGTTATATGAAAATAATTTTATAATTTTATCGCAATAACGTTTTTGGCCATATCGCCCAGCCCTAATTGCAATATACTTCTTGGTTGACTCTTCTTACTTCTGTATATTGCAATATACTTATTGGCTGACTGTTCTTACTTCTGTATATTGCAATATACTTCTTGGTTGACTCTTCTTACTTCTGTATATTGCAATATACTTCTTGGTTGACTGTTCTTACTTCTGTATATTGCAATATACTTCTTGGTTGACTGTTCTTACTTCTGTATATTGCAATATACTTCTTGGTTGACTGTTCTTACTTCTGTATATTGCAATATACTTCTTGGTTGACTGTTCTTACTTATATTTGTCACCGCAGTCTCCCTCACTGTACAACATTGCATGTATTCAATTAGAAAAAACAATCAGGTGGTACGTTTTAGCCGAGCCTACTAACACTAACTACTGTACATGCTACATAGACTATATTACTACTGTTGTCTGATGCAGTTTAGAGCAGTACTGTTGCCTGCAGGAAAAGAACCCCTCAGATAGAACAACTTGGGTAAGGATTATAGAATAATTGCTGTGTGTGCAAAATAAAATCGCCATAAAATGAATGCTGTGTGCATTCAAATTAAAATAAATCACTGCGTGTGCACAATTCCTTAGGGTCTCACTTCAATGTGTTCTCAAAAGTTGGCAGTGAGGTCAAGAAGAATGTCTTGAATATGTCTGTTCAGTAAATGTCAGAGCTTCGGAGCGTATTCGGGCCAAGCTGCCTATACAACCCAACTTAGCTAACGCTAAGTTAACATCTTACGCTAGCGTGGCCAGAGTGCACTCCTGTGCAGGCACCCACACCAAGCTACACTGCCAGCCTTGATCTAGGAAACATTGTCCCACTTCCTCCACTCTGCCATGATAGTGTTCCACATGTATTATACTGTATGTCACATCAAATACTCAACAGAATATCAAGGCCTAGCCGCCTAGATTAAAACAGAATATAGTGAAACCACAGTGAGAAAACAAAAACAACCCCAAAGAAAGGGAAGAAAACCTCACTCACTGCTGCCATGTTGTCAGTTACGTTATGTAATGTTACACCATCTTGTAGGTGGCCCACAGAAAGATGGAGAGAGATGGAGAGGGGGAGAGACACATATAGAGAGAGAGTGGGGGGAGTACAGTACATGCAATTGAAATAAAAGACGGGCTAAACCATATGCTCGTATGGCATTCGTCATAGGTGAATCGAGCATATACCCGCACTGCTTCATTCCTCCCAGTTATCCAACAACCGGCCATCTTCTGCCCCCCCCTCCTCCCCCATTCACTCTGATAATTTCTATTAGGCCACAGGTCCACTAGGGGCAGGTGTAATTACCTTTAATTAGCCTGTAATGAGGACAGGAGCCGTGGTAGAAGTCACCACCAACCAGTCCTCTTCCACGGCGAGTGGCGCCATATGTCTGCAGCACCAGGGGGTTCCTCATGGGTTCCTGCTGGGCCCGGGTTCATGGCATTTGTTATTGTTATTATAATGTTTTTTTTTCAATTCCCACTCATTTTATACAGGCATTGGAATGGTACCACGGGTGTCTCCAACGAGAGAACCCGTGGCATGGTGCCCATGTATTGTCTCTAAGCAGCTCTGCCCAGCTCTCAACGGGGGGGCACTGAACACATGGCCAGGTGCTCTGGTACCACTTCAAGGCGCACACGTGGCTGTCACGGCTCTGTGGCTGTGTGCAGCAAGGCTCCAGGCTCCAGGCTCTAGGCTCTGCTTTTGTGTCACCTGGCATTGCCAATGGAGAGGGAGGCAGATTGGGAGCGTGACTTTCAAAAGGTTTGGGGCGTGATGTTGAAGTGAAGCAGCGAAGCGCTTGATCCATAATGTGTCTGTGTATGTTCAAAGAGATACGGTCAGGTTGTGCTCTAGCTTCATCTAAAATATTCAGTTAAAAAAAAAAAATTGGTAGAAAAAGGGTGTCAAAGTTACCGCGTTATTAACACGCTATTAACGCATTAACACATTGTGTGCCATAAACGGCGTAAGTCGTTATTGCCCGCCATGCGTTGAACGCCAACAATGGCGTAAATCGTTTTTGGGATCAATATTTAATTTTTTCGCCATGGCATTCATAATTCATCCAGCCTCCCTCCGGACTGCAGCGGCACCCTGTCTGAAATTGCAACGCCTCAATACCGCCGCCTGGTGGATGGGCGCGCGAGTTACACGGCAAACCAGAAATGGCGGTCGGTGCATCGAGGAAATCCCTCCGGCAGTCATATCTTGTTACGTGGATCCAGACAAACACTCGAGTACATTTGGATCGCTTTCAAAACGCAATAATCGATATGATTTTGGCATTTATTGCGCCATACAAACCGGAAATGGATCTAGGAGATCGGCGTCAAATAATTGGGATCTTTTTCCTCTAGTCTCATTGGCGAACGGTAAGAGGACACTACCGTTATTTTCAACCCGATTGTCCATTTCCTTGTTTGCAATCAGTCTGATCAATATATTAACCCATACTAAATAAAGCTGTTACTGACAATCAAGGAATTATAAACGACCCCCCCCCCCCTTTCCTTCACGCATGATGAAGCATAATGTATACCGATCATATACATTTGAATTTTTTAATATAGCGTGTATAGGAAAGAAACGCCAATCGATAATCTATCATATGCGTCAGGGCCTATAACTAGCGTTTTTGGAATTACAGCAGAAAAGCTTAAAAACATACTTATATTCTCGAAGGTATTAACACAACAATGTATGAATGAAAAAATATAACGTTCCCACATCCTGAACGATAGATAATCGATGTTGAATGGGCCATAGTAATGTCAATATAGCTATAATATTTAAAAAGTTATAGCCCTGCAAAGAAGGTATACATCTCCATAGGGTTACAGTGCTGGCAGACTGGGTATAATGATGGACACAATGCCCAATGTGTTAACGCACAATTCTTTCAACACCACTATTTTTTTTAACGCAAGATTAACGTTTTTAAATATATATATTTGTTTTTACAAGACTTCACTCAGGTGTATTATTGATCAGGGGTGTAAAAAGTACCTAGAAATGATACTTAAGTGAAAGTATACTGTCTCAAAATCTGACTCAAGTAAAAGTCAGAGTATCTGGCTAAAAACACACTTGAGTAAAAGTAAAAAAGTCCTACTTTTAAATGTACTTAAGTACTAAAAAGTAAAAGTAATTTTTTTTTGAAAGGATTCCATCATCAGCCAAGTTTTCATTTTAACTATACATTGCACCAGGTGAGTTAGTTGAAGAGGTGAGCTAATTAGTGAAATCATCAGCTGGTGTTTATGCAAGGCTGGAATGAAACCAAGCATACACTCTGCCCACAATGGAATGTGTTCTGCGATAGACAATGCTGAAATGAAAGAACAGAGGACACTTTTTTTTGCATTAAAGTTATTTAATGCACTTCTCCATTGAAGGTAAACTAACATGGACAGCATTCACATCACAGCATGAATAATATCACAATATTAAAGACCGAATACTGTAGTATCCTGAATAATATGACAATATTAAAAACAGAATGGTGTATCCTGAATAATATCACAATATTAACCACAGCATACTGGATTATCCTGAATAATATCACAATATCAAAGGCAGAATACTGGAGTACCCTGAATAATATCACAATATTAAAGACAGAATACTGGAGTACCCTGAATAATATCACAATATTAAAGGCAGAATACTGGAGTATGTAACGTTCAGGGTTCTTGTCTTAGGAACCCCACTGTCATTCTGGAGTTATTTCACCTGGTGGTTGGTATCTGCACTCACTGTTGGTCACGCCCTATTCCCCCTTTTTTTTTTTTTAACAAATGTTTTTTATTTTCCCTTTTTTTTAACATGAAACAAGACAAACTATACAGTAACAGTAATAATCAACGATAAATCACAGGACAATAACAGAAATAATAATAACAATAATGACAGTCCAGTAATTAAATCAGAATGAAAGTAGATTAAAAGACATACAAATAATAAATACAATACATGGGCTCTGGAGTACTGGAGTATACCCTGAATAATATCACAATATTAAAGACAGAATACTGGAGTATACCCTGAATAATATCACAATATTAACCACAGCATAATGCATATTTTGTACTCCAAGTGAATGTCGTTTAAGGCACTGGCCAAAACATTGAAAGTATGGGAGCCCTTCAGTCTTCTGCAGCAGAACGCCTTTCAAAGCTTTCAGTGTCGATCCAGTGAGCGGTTACCCCAATGCAACTTCTTCGTCGGGCTGTCCAGCAATCTGTTGTTGTCGCAATCCATTCAACTTCACTCATAGCAGCAGTGACTTTCTCTTTCATGGTTTGAGCAGCTTTGCTGATCTTAGAGTGGACAGTGGGCCTCGTAATGATGTTAGTGCTTGGTCGCAAACCATTTATCAGGTTTTTGAATGATGGCAACTCAACAACACTATAAGGTTGGAGTCCTTGAACTATGTATTTTTTATAGGGCCATGGATGCTCGTCTTGTCCATCCACGCCATCGCCGACCGTTTAGACCTCTTCATCACTCATTGTGGCCATCTTCTATGAGGCATAAAAGAAAATATTGTTTGGTTCCTGTTGGTTGTCAGTTAAGGCCATGGGTAGGTAGGGAATTTATTTTATTTAATTTTTTCCCACGGCGACTATGGATAGGGAATTTCTTTATTTAATTAAAATGTTCACAACAACATGGATGCATGTACTCTGCCAGCATGTTTAAAATCCATAATACTAAAGGTTTGACTAAGATTTTTATGAAACTTTATTGTAAAAAAAGAAAAGATTATTATTTTTTTTAATCTTTATTTTTTATTTTTAAACTCATAAAATAAATTGGGTCACACCTAAATCGGCAGGGTTGGTCGGCAACCGGAACCAAACCATTATTTTTGTTAGGCCCTATGACAAATAAGACTGTTCAATTACTTTATCTAAATCCAATCAATATTCCTAATGCCGTTTCAATGTAAGGTTATAAAAATAAACATATAAACATTCATATAATAATACAATAACCTAAATGTACAGCTAAGCCCCATTGTATTCTGAAATGTAGACTTTAACAGTGTAGGCAACTAAGCCAATAGAAATAAGGTATGAGTGCTTTGGCTCCTATGAGTCCTTGAGCTTTTAGTTTGTTTTAGTATTACGCTACATTTAATAATGTCATTTATCAGTTATCTGTGATAGGAGTGCACTCCCTGCAAGAAGAATCACATATTAGTTGTTTCTCATGAGTGGGATTCATCCAAAAACTGAGATAAGAGTGTTCTTCATTACTGGAAGAGATTCACTCTGAGGCGCTTTAACAATGGATCACTAGAAGGCTTGCCAGGCTTGCCAAGGTCATCTCTTTAGACTGAGGAATTTAATACCAATACTTCTGTTGCTTGAAGGTATGTGAACCCCCCCCCCCCCCCCCCCCCCTCCCCGGAACAGTCAGTTTTCCAAACACCCCACCGCACACATCAATCTCCACCACGTCAATCCCCACCACATCCCCATCCAAGACACACACCCAGACTTGTCACTGACTCTATTCTTCTGATAGCAGGTGTTTAATCAAAGATCCCCGCTTTCTAGTCTTGCACAAGGACCAATCAGCATGGGTATGGGCGGGTTCATTTTCCATAGATGCGGATTTGATTGGCTGTTTACCTGCGGTCGCAGGATTAATAACGTTAGTTTGACCAGATAAACAATTCAAAAATACTCATTAAAATGGTTGGACCTGCAAGATTTGTACTTTGTACTTTGTAGGTCTGCATTTTAAATGTAAGGAGTAAAAAGTATGTTTTTTTTCTCTGAAATGTAATGGAGTAAAAGTACAAAGTATACAAACCTAATAATACTCGAGTAAAGTACAAATCCCCCAAAACAGTACTTAAGTATTGTAAGTATTGTAACAATTACTCAAGTACTTTACACCCCTGTTATTGATACTCTCATTGATACTATGTTTGTTTCTGACTCAAAGTGTGTGTGTGTGAGATAGAAGAGAGAGAGAGAGAGAGAGAGAGAGAGAGAGAGAGAGAGAGAGAGAGAGAGAGAGAGAGAGAGAGAGAGAGAGAGCTGGGAGAGTGTGTGTGTGGTGTGAGAGAGAGGGGGGGCGGGGGGGTGAGTCCTCAGCCCTTGTGTGGGTGAATGTAACAAGTTCCTAACGTTTTCTTTTCCCTATTATTTCATGCACACTTTATTAATTGTTTGAAATTATTCGTTTCTTTTAAGTTATTTTGTGCATCACTCTGTTTTGAATTTGATGCAAATTTGCAATGCATGAGGTTCATCCTTTGGTGTTAAAGGGCTGCATAAAGCAAGCATTTGTTGACTCTCAACTTGAAAAAGATCTGTTTAAGGTAGATTTAGAACAGATACAGAATATGCGATTAATTTGCGATTAATCACGAGTTAACTATGGAAAATCATGCGATTAATCAGATTAAATATTTTAATCGATTGATAGCCTTAGGTAGAATATGATAGGCTATTAGTGAGAAACTAATCATTCGAGAGGTGTGGAAGGGGTGATGGACATGGAATTATGTGAATTCTGTTCACTTTGGCAATTTGGCAAAACTGTACCATACATTTGATATTGTCAGAGGAATGAGTTGGTTTTAAAGGGTGTGGCCTCTTACTGAGATGTCTTTACTTCAGGGGAGTGGCCTCTTACTGAGATGTCTTTACTTCAGGGGAGTGGTCTCTTACTGAGATGTCTTTACTTCAGGGGAGTGGTCTCTTACTGAGATCTCTTTACTTCAGGGGAGTGGCCTCTTACTGAGATCTCTTTACTTCAGGGGAGTGGTCTCTTACTGAGATCTCTTTACTTCAGGGGAGTGGTCTCTTACTGAGATCTCTTTACTTCAGGGGAGTGGTCTCTTACTGAGATCTCTTTACTTCAGGGGAGTGGTCTCTTACTGAGATGTCTTTACTTCAGGGGAGTGGTCTCTTACTGAGATCTCTTTACTTCAGGGGAGTGGTCTCTTACTGAGATCTATTTACTTCAGGGGAGTGGTCTCTTACTGAGATCTCTTTACTTCAGGGGAGTGGTCTCTTACTGAGATGTCTTTACTTCAGGGGAGTGGCCTCTTACTGAGATCTCTTTACTTCAGGGGAGTGGTCTCTTACTGAGATCTCTTTACTTCAGGGGAGTGGCCTCTTACTGAGATATCTTTACTTCAGGGGAATGGCCTCTTACTGAGATCTCTTTACTTCAGGGGAGTGGTCTCTTACTGAGATCTCTTTACTTCAGGGGAGTGGTCTCTTACTGAGATCTCTTTACTTCAGGGGAGTGGTCTCTTACTGAGATCTCTTATTTGTTATGATATGGTGGCGCACCAGGACCCAGGATCAGACAAGACCAGGCAGCGAGTCAATGGGTTTTTATTTAACATTAAACTCAAACACAAAACAAGGGTATACAAATAACCACAAAACCAAAACCTCTCAGCAAACGCTGCAAGAGGGAAAAAGGGGAAAACTTTAAAAATAACAGCTCAACACGCAAACACTAACCATGGAAACACTTACTTTAACCAGAACGAGAGACAAGACGCATGGAACATGGACAGATTGACATTGACAATGGCTGAGGGCGATTCTTGCTAAAATGTGAATCACGATTTTTCTCTCTAAGAATTGAGATCACGATTCTCTCACACGATTCTTATTTTTTCAATAAAATCATTTATTGCACTCTTTCTTAAACTTAAACATAACATATATGAAAGTGCTTGACTTAAACTTAAACATAACATATATGAAAGTGCTTGACTTAAACTTAAAAGTCTCTTGTAACATAAAAAATAACTCAAGTCAGAATCGTCATCATTTAAAAAAGTAAAGTAAAAAGTAAAAAATAAAATAAATAAAAAGATTTATTTTTAATTGTTAAAACATTTTATAATAAAAAAATCGTCATAACTTAGAAATGAGATTGCATAGGTCTATGAATCGAAATCGCGATTTTTTTTTCGATTAATTGCCCAGCCCTACAATGGACCCACACAGAGACTGGGAAACAAGGAACTCAAATACAGAAACAAATGACAAACGAGAAACACCTGGGATGATTACAACTGGAGACAACGCAAATAACTACAACTACGGATGACAAGACAAACACCAGCACTGGGACAAAACAAACAGACTACAGACACAGAGAAGCTAATAACAGACAGTAACTACAAATACTAACTAAGACTAGACAGTAACTACAAAGACTAAGACTAAACAGTAACCCTAATACAAGAAAAACACTAGACTAACAGGGGAACATTAAGATGGGTAAGAGAGAGAGCATGAGAGAGAGAAGGGGGAGAACACTAAGGGACAGGGAGATGAGACACACACATACATGGGGCGGGGAGAGGTAGAGTAGCGGAGAACATTCCATGGCTTGGTGGGACATAACATTATTTAAATGGTGTGGTCTCTTACTGATATCTCCTACTTCAGCCTATTACTGAAGTGATTTACTTCAAAGAAGTGGTCTCTTACTAAGATCTTTATTTGAAACGTGTGGCCTCTTACTGAGATCTCTTATTTAAAGGGAGTGGCCTTACTGAGATCTCACACTGTGGGAGGCACGGTGGTGTAGTAACACTGTCGCCTCACAGCTAGAAGGTCATTGCAAGAGTAATAACTTCTGAAAGTACAGAAGCGGAGGCGGACTTAACCCTCAGAGACCTGCTGGGCTTCAGCGCCCCGGCCGACATTACTGTCTTTCACAGGCTGTAGCTCAGTTTTACAGCTAGAGTGAGAGATAAGATAATGATACTGGTATCATATGAACAGTGTTGGGATGTACTGTAGTTGTATTACTTTTCCAGTAATGAGTAAAGTAAGGCTTTACAATTTCCAAAATAGTAATTATACAGTTACAGTTACTAATCCAAGTAGCGCTGTGTTACTGCATTACATTGTTGCCAGAATGCAATGGGTTTGTAACGTTAGATTACGTTTATACGTGGTCCTCGGTAGACATGTGAGCGCAGACCGGTCAGGTCAGAGCGAGGTCACGTCGGCTACTAGCCAAAAAGCAGAATGGAGGGTGATGTAACGTTACACGTTCAATAGCTGTTTCGCTGTAAACTATGTGGGGGGAGCAAAAAGTTTGCAACCGCGAAAAATAAGACGCTGACATGGAAGGATGTGGATGATGGCGCTGCTCCGACCGGCTGCCTCTCTGTTCGCTCCGTCGAGACTGTGTTTACTTTTGTTAATATTTATAGTTTTTAGAGTTTTGTTCGTACCAACTGTTGGTGCATTTAATGTATATGACCGTCAGTCACTCATAGACATTGGATTACGGGAAACTTACCAACTGGATTACTCACTGGATCAGCTTTCCGAACCGCATCAATGGCCTGAAGAAATTCTCCGGAGATCAGGACCAGATCCTTTGTTCCTAGACCCCAGGAACAGAGGAACCAGACGGCGAGGGAAGAGGGCTGGGATCCGTAACAGGCTGAGATCCAGACGCTACCGCACACCACTGCCCAGTATATTACTAGCCAATGTACAATCAATTGACAATAAACTGGATGACATCCGAGCAAGGATTCAATATCAAAGAGACGTTAGGGACTGCAACGTCCTCTGCTTCACCGAGACGTGGTTGACGCCGGACGTCCCAGACCACGCAATTCAACCGGCTGATCACTTCTTTATCCACCGCAAGGACAGATCAGCAGAGTCCGGTAAACAACGTGGAGGAGGTATTGCCTTCATGTTTAACAAAAATTGGAGTGACCCAACTAACGTGAAGGAATTATCCAACCACTGCTCCCCAGAACTGGAATATATAACCATCAAGTGTCGTCCTTTCTTCCTCCCGAGGGAGTTAACGGCGATCGTCCTGGTCGGAGTGTATATTCCACCGCAAGCCAGCAACAAGGTTGCGCTCTCCAGACTACACGACGAGGTAAATAGAATCCAAGAGGCGAATGTTAACGCCGCCATTTTAGTTCTGGGAGATTTCAATAGCGCCAATCTGAGAAAGGTATTGCCTGACTTCTATCAGCATGTGACTTGCAACACCAGAGGCGGTAACATCCTAGATCACTGTTACACGCAATTTAAAGGTGGCTACAAGGCTCATTCTGATAGTGGCTTCGGTAAGTCAGATCACGCATCCATTTTTCTTTCACCAAAGTACAGACAGAGAATTAAAAGTACTCCCGTAGTCTCGCGAGAGGTGCAGAAATGGGATGTGACGTCAGAGGATACGATCCGGTCAGTGTTTCACAACACAGACTGGAATGTGTTCCGCGACACAGATAACATTAATGCCTACACGGAGACAGTGCTGGACTATGTTTGTACTAGGGTGAAAGAAACAATCCCCACTACCAAAATGAAAGTTTACCCAAATCAAAAACCCTGGGTAGACAAATCCGTCCGTGAAGCTCTGAGAGAGCGCACCAAAGCATACAACGACGGCCTAGAGGCAGGCAACATGAATGACCACAAGGTGGCGCGATACAACGTAAGGAGGACTGTGTCAGAGGCCAAACGACGCTACAGGGATAAAATTGAACTCCAGTTTGAACAAGCTGACTCTAGAGCTATGTGGCAGGGGCTCAAAACGATGACAGACTACAAAGGCGCCTCCCTCAAACTGAACAGTGACATCTCCTTAGCAAATGACCTCAATACCTTCTATGCGAGGTTTGATGCTGGTAATAACAACACCAGCTCACAAGCCTCGGCAATGGGGGGGGGGGGGTCGGCTGCTGATGGAGGCGCAGTGTTCAGGGTAACAGAGCATGAGGTGAGGCGGACCTTTAAAAAAGTGAATATCAGGAAGGCAGCAGGTCCAGACGGCATCCCCGGCCGCATCCTAAAAGTCTGTGCCGACCAACTGGCCCCAGTATTCACTGACATATTTAACCTGTCCTTAGAACAGGCTGTCATCCCCACCTGCCTGAAGAAGTCCACTATTATCCCTGTACCCAAAAAATCCAAGCCTGCTTGCCTCAACGACTACCGCCCTGTAGCTCTCACCTCCATAGCCATGAAGTGCTTCGAGAAGCTAGTAAAGGGCTACATCTGCTCCTCCCTCCCCATCAACATGGACCCCCTGCAATTTGCATACCGCCCCAACAGGTCCACGGAGGACGCCATATCCCATGTGCTGCACACAGCAGCATCACACCTGGACAAGAGGCAGGGGAACTATGTGAGAATGCTATTCATCGACTACAGCTCGGCATTCAATACCATAGTCCCCTCCATACTCATAGCCAAGCTCAGGGACCTGGGCTTGGGCTATGACCTCTGCCAGTGGGTCTTGGACTTCCTGACTGGCAGACCCCAGGTGGTGAGAGCAGGCAACTGCACCTCCTCATCCATCACCCTCAACATAGGGGCCCCCCAGGGCTGTGTTCTGAGTCCCCTCCTCTACTCCCTGTACACACACGACTGTGTGGCTCAGCGGAGTAGCAATACAATCGTCAAATTTGCTGACGACACAGTGGTGGTGGGCCTGATCTCTGCCAACGACGAGAGGGCCTACCTGGAAGAGGTCAAGGTCCTGGCGGGATGGTGCCAGGAAAACAGCCTCTCCCTGAACGTCAGCAAAACAAAGGAGATGATTGTGGACTTCAGGAGGTCGGGGGTCAAGGACTACAGCCCCCTCAGCATCGACGGGGCACCGGTTGAGAGAGTCAACAGCTTTAAGTACCTCGGAGCCTACATATCCGAGGACTTGACATGGACCACACACATTAACAGTGTTGTGAAGAAGGCACGACAACGCCTCTACTTCCTCAGGCGCCTAAGGAAGTTCCAAGTCAGCCAGAAGATCCTTAAGAACTTCTACTCATGTACAATAGAGAGCATCTTGACCGGCAACATCACCTCCTGGTTTGGGAATAGCACTGCACAAGACCAAAGCAGACTACAAAGAGTGACACGTTCAGCCGAACGCACAATTGGAGGGGGGCTCCCCACCCTCCAGAACATTTACTACAAGCGTTGCAAGGGCAAGGCTAAGAGAATCATTAAAGACTCCAGTCACCCGAACAACTGCCTCTTTGAACTGCTGCGGTCAGGCAAGCGATACAGGAGTCTCAAGGCGAGCACAGAAAGACTCAGAAGAAGCTTCTATCCCCAGGCCATCAGGCTGCTAAACGAACAATGAATGAACACTACACAACAACAACCACCAAACGCACATAGCACACACATCCACACGCACACACTCACTTTAAACAAACACACTGTAGCACCCACTCCACACACTTATAGCACACACCCACTTTAAACAAACACACTGTAGCACCCACTCCCCACACTTTATATTTATGGATGAAGGATTGCACTACAACTCGTACACCTTACTGTAAATTGTACCTAAAATTGTACCTCATCCCATTTCTGCTTTGCACTAGATAGTACTGTACATTAGTACACTGCATAGTATTGTGTATTGTATATTATATGGTAACTCAGAACATTGTACATATGTCTATACCGAACACTGTGACCTCATTTTCTTCTTCTAAATTCATGCTATATTATGTTATTATGTTATTTGATACTATCTTGTCTAGCACAGTCTCTGGAGCGTAACAGTAAGAAGCATTTTGTATGAAAGTATTCTGTACTTCTGTATGACAACTATTAAAGAACTTGAAGGATGTACTCCAGAGAAACAACATAAACTGATCTAAGATCAGGGCGAAGGTCTGAAGAAACAAGTTCCTTTGACACAACGTAATCAGTAAAGTCATTTTGATTACTTTTTAAAGGAGTAATCTGTAATAAGTAACTAATTACACTTCCTGAGTCACTTGTCCAACACTGCATATGAAACTAGACAAACTATATATGGAATCCATTGGTATCAAACATGTCATGCTTGTCGGGAAGGCGCTAAATAATGCTCCAAAGTGAAGCTACGTTTTGGCGAGGGAAACACTGACATGGCCACAGGGGTCCTCTCACCTCAAGATATCTGAATAAAAATGGGTTCAGATATCAACCCAAGTCTCCCATTTATATACTTGCTCACCTTATGCTAATCCCATGCATGTTTGGGAAGAAACCATGCTGTTTCTTGCATGCAGTATACATTCCAAAAATGATTTCTGCATGCCGGGGTAAATTTGTCGTGGGATTGCATAGATTGGTTATGACTCGAAAGCTGAGACTCTTTTTGATCCAATGAGCCCAATGGTGGTAATGTGTGATGATGTCAGTCTCCATAGTAGCAATTTCATGTGACCATTATTTATTTTTTAAACCTGACCTCACTGTATAAAATGACCTATTGTGACCTCTAGCATAATCACAGCCTCAAGAAACTGTACACCCATAGATAGGGCATTCAGAAGCGGTATGGCTTTCCTACTGTAGGTATTTTGACAAAAAGGGGGCGAGTTCTGAGAAATTCCCAGAACAGAGGTGCTCGTCATCCAATTGCCAAAAAAGGCAATTCTTATGGAAATCTCCAAATGTCAAATGTTTTTGATACCAAAATCACAGCGTTCGTTTTTCTATTGTTCAGTGAATAAACCAAATCTGTGTAACAAAATGGTCTCAACCCACATAACATGGGAATGGCCATCATACTACACTTCCATGATAGTGTTCTAAGCCACAATTCGAATAGACACCTAACCAAAACATAACGTTTATTACAGATAAGTATAACTATAGAAGATCTGAGCTGCATCTCAAATTAACCTTCAGGTTCCCAGCTTTCAGATGATGTGTAAACCACTTCTCTGTGGCACCTACTCTTGACCTGCCATCTCCCCCTAAACAGCCCCTGTGCCAGACAAAAGACAACACCGGGTCTATGGTGAGTCTGTAAGGGTTAAGGTGGTATAGCATCCCACCCTGTAGCGTACCTTATTTTTAATCAACCTTATTTGAAGCACGACAGATTATTTTCTGTGTTCCCGGGCGAGGCCTCCTGTGGATATTCCAAAGTAAAGAGCTTATATTTGACATACTGTATCTATGGGGCAAATTAATATTTAAACGGCTTTGCCACGTAATCATTGTGGCTGGATGAAATATAAATATTATCCACCAGCATGTTTGCATCCCGACTCTAAGCCGTGGCGTTGGAGATTATATATTTTTCAGAAAAGGTTAGGTTTATCTTATATCTTTTGTCGTTTTGATCTCGCGATCAGCCTCGAAAAAGGAATACGCTCTGAGCGGCGGTTTTGATGTCTAATCGAGGCTGATGTTGAGATTAAATCGCACCCTGCGTCGTAAAGTCGGTCATACGCCCGCGGTGTTACGTCGAGAGACACATGGATTTGTTGTTTGTAATACGGGACAATTCAGTGGCTGTAAAGGATGCCCTGAGGACGAATTGGAACACACCCAGGATTCAGTCAATGTGAACACACACACACACACACGGAATGTGCTTATTTTACTATCTTGCTATCTTTGTGAGGATATACCGTATAATATAACTATTTGACTATGAGGGCGTTCCATTTGACTACAGTCTCCCTGTAACGTCGCCATGTAACCCTAAACCTTCAAATGGCCTTCATACGGAAGACCGTCCAAAAATGTCCTCGTCTCTACCGGGAAAGCCCGACAGTAGAACTCAAATGGGTCCTCACAAATATAGTAATACAAGTGAACACACCTGCCAGAGTTAACACACACTGACACTTTGCGTGCATACGCAAATGCACACACGCGCACGCACACACACACACACACACACACACACACACACACACACACACACACACACACACACACACACACACACACACACACACACACACACACACACACACACACACACACACACACACACACACGCACGCACACACACACACACGCACACACACACACACACACACACACACACTGACACATGCATATACAGACTCACACTGAGAGGACCCCTGTGGAGAGGCTTATGGCCTCCACCTGTCTATATAAATGGAGGGAATGAAAACAGGAAATGGACGGGATGGATAGAGCAGGAGAAGAGAGGAGAGGTCATATTTGCTGTGTGAACCACAGATCCTGCGGTGAGTGAGGTACGTCACCCACAGGGGTTGTTTGAGGGACAACCTCCCCCCAATATATGAACGCCGGGAGGGTTTGAAGCAATGAGAGAGAGAGGAAGAGGATGGGATGAAAATGTCGGTAGAGGTCAGACTGTGAGCCAGCGCCCGGATGAAGTGGAATAGAAGACTGAAGTCTAGTCTGTCTAAAGAGAGAGTCGGGTCAGTCAGTGTTGAGTCAGGCATCTTGATAACGGGGACTAACATGACAGCTATCTCTTTGAATGGAGAGTCATGTGTGTCTAATCTGTCATACTGTACATATCATTTTTTCCCTTTTATATAAATCACAGTATATTGCCAATGACAGCTCCCTCAGCATCGACGGGGCACCGGTTGAGAGAGTGAACAGTTTTAAGTACCTCGGAGTCCACATATCCGAGGACTTGACATGGACCACACACATTGACAGTGTTGTGAAGAAGGCACGGCAACGCCTCTACTTCCTCAGGCGCCTAAGGAAGTTCCAAGTCAGTCAGAAGATCCTTAAGAACTTCTACTCATGCACAATAGAGAGCATCCTGACTGGCAATATCACCTCCTGGTTTGGGAACAGCACTGCACAAGACCGTAGCAGACTACAGAGAGTGGCCCGCTCAGCCGAACGCACAATTGGAGGGGGGCTTCCCACTCTCCAGGGCATTTACAACAAGCGGTGCATGGGCAAGGCTAAGATAATTATCAAAGACTAGAGCCACCCAAACAACTGCGTCTTTGAACTGCTGCGGTCAGGCAAGCGATACCGGAGTCTCATGGCAAGCACAGAGAGACTCAGAAGAAGCTTCTATCCCCAGGCCATCAGGATGCTCAACGAACAATAACACTATGTAACAACCATCAAATGCACTCACAGCACACACATCCACACGCACACACTCACTTTAAACATACAACTCACTGCAGCACCCACTTTAACCACTTTAGAACACCTAAGCACACTTTATATTTATTGCTAAAGAATTTGCACTACAACCTATAATTACCAGTGTTGTGCTAGTTACTGAAAAATAGTAACTCAGTTACTTTACTAGTTACTTCATTTCAAAAGTAACTCTGTTACTTTACTAGTTACTTACACCCAAAAGTAATGAGTTACTGTGAAAAGTAACAATTTAATTACTTAAAAAGAAAATTGCTCCCATGCCCTTACAGATACTCAAAATTGGTTGATCAACTTGACAGTTTCCATTCACATCACTGAACTCTGCTAAGCAAACACAAATCTGACACAAACACAAATGTTGTCCCGAGTCCCGACGTAATAAGAAATGCGCCATGCCTAATTGTATCGCCGCTTAGGTTGAAGGAACAGCCTTGATGTCACTGGAGCGTTTCATTATAACCGTCTTGCAACGTTGTTTAAGATATCAATCGTGCATTGCAATGTTAGAATAGTTAGGATATCAATTGTGCATGAAAGGACTACAGTATATTTATATTGTTTGATTAGTATTGATGAGATTCCCTGGCAGATTCGTACAGTCAAAATCCGTTGATCAACTTGAGTTTCCATTCATTTGCATTCACATCACTGCACTCACCAAAGTCTGCGGTGGTTGAGATGTATCGTTAGTCCAGCCCCTCAAACATTTTCTTTATCTCATTTCCATGTTGTATATTTTCTCTCCAAGTAGTTGGAAAAAGTGTCCCGTCCCATTTGCTGTGTGTCGCCTGGTATCATGCTAACTACTGTATATCCCTGAAAGCGGGTGGCGAGTGGCTTCGGATGGGTCCTGGTCGTTAACGTTAGACTCCGCTACTAGCTTCGTTGAAGCATGGGCAGTAGATATGATCTTTGAGCCAAAACACAAATTACATTTAACTAAAATGTTATTTTCTTTGTGCTCGACAAAAGAGAAATAGTGAAAATATATGTGAGTAGTGGCCCGTGGGTGCCGCCATGACAGTAAAGACTAGAGTAAACAAAACACGCCCACAGCACAGCGTGTCCCCGCAGCCGCAGGTGAAGTGACACACAGACAGGAGTCAGGAGGACTGCACTGGATCACTACCGCTCGCTAACAATCTACATACAAATAACACAGTAACGAACCATTCAGTAACGGTAACGGCGTTACTGAATTTCAAAAGTAATGCGTTAGAGTACTAGTTACCGCCAAAAGTAATGGCGTTACTGTAACGCATTACTTTGTAGCGCGTTAGTCCCAACACTGCTCATTACACCTTACTGTAAATTGTACCTAAACTGTACCTCATCCCAGCTCTGCTTTGCACTGTATAGTATATTGTATGGTAACTCAGTTACTTCTACTCTACATTGAGCATTGTATATTATGTAAATACTGAACATTTTTGTCTACGTACTTGACTTCTATTTTATACTTGCTATACTTATTTTATACTTATCTATTTTTGCCTAGCACAGTCTCTGGAGCGAAACAGAAAGAAGCATTTTGTATAAAAGTATTCTGTACTTCTGTATGACAACTAATAAAGAAACTTGAACTTGAACTTGACACAGAACGGTTCATTTGGTCAACAGTGACAATTCTGTGATATAAATTAGTTACCGTGGCAACCACTCACTGCACAATTTCCATCCTTTTTGGCAGATTCATTTGAAACATCTTTAAAACATATATTTCACCTCGAAGCGCAGTGGATTATAATGTTACTCAACATAAAATCACATTGCATTTAATTATTTTCTCTAATGTTTGCCGCTGCCATCTTTAGTGGTTCATAACTCCCCCAGTGCTCCGTCTCATTATATTTAACTCATTAGACAGACATTAGTCTGTCTGGTGTTATTTCTCTTTATGGAAATTCATAATCTAGCAGCAGCTCAGATGTTAAAAGACTTCACCAACCGCCTGATGTGTATAACCCCATGTGGGATTCAGTGCTATTCAACATAACAAAGGGTATTATGGTATTAGGATTAGAAAAAAAGCATTATTGCTGAGCAATAATATTCTATTGTATCTTGAGAATTTAATTGGCATATTTCTATCTATTTATCCATAGCTGCTATTCTCTCTTCAAGTCCTTTTTCGAACAAACCTCGACACCCGAGAGAAAGCCGGTTCAGTTCTCTTTGTGTTCATGTTGTCCTCTACTCGGATCTCTCTCTGCTCTCCCATCAGCTCTCGGGTGATTGCTTGTTGCCTTTCCGTTCGCACCTGTGAACATGTGATGTGAAAAGGAGATAATAACATCATGAGGCTGGAAGCGACGCCTGTTAAGACATTTTATCAGGCTTGTCGTTGAATGCGACTAATCATGGAATAGTAGCCTTTTTATTACTAATGTTAGCTATGCTCAACGAACAATAACACTATGTAACAACCATCGAATGCACTCACAGCACACACATCCTCCACACGCACACACTCACTTAAACCAACAACTCACTGCAGCACCCACTTTACACACTTTAGAACACCTAAACACACTTTATATTTATTGGTAAAGAATTTGCACCACAACCCATACCTCATTACACCTTACTGTAAATTGTACCTAAATTGTACCTCATCCCATTTATGCTTTGCACTATATAGTATATTGTATATTAGTATATTGTATAGTATATTGTATGGTAACTCAGTTACTTCTACTCTGCATTGAACATTGTACATATGTACATACTGAACACTTGTGTCCACGTACAGTACGTGACTTCTATTTTTTACTTGCTATACTTATTTTATTTTATACTTATCTATTTTTGTCTAGCACAGTCTCTGGAGCGTAACAGAAAGAAGCATTTTGTATAAAAGTATTCTGTACTTCTGTATGACAACTAATAAAGAAACTTGAAACTTGAAACTTGAGCTAATTTGACATCAGCTACCGCGACTGCAGACCCATTACGCATCTCCGGAACAGCGGTGTCATTAATGACAAGGTGCTTCTTTCTGTTATCTTACGACGAGGCACTACTCATCCTTCGCTGTGTATTTTGGGCAATAATTATACTGTGGGTTACATCCCATTAATGTCACCCAATTAGCATGTTAATTCCAACAATGAACAGCTCCTCCAAGTGAAACCTGAGAACGAACTGACAGCGTTCGGGTATACGTTCATGGTTGTATGAAAACATGTAATAAGCCATAATTAATGAGTCTTTGAAAGCTAAACGCTCAAAATCAACATGTTCATCTCGACACATAATGCGCCTGCACAGCCTGCTGTATGGTGTGTTTCTATCAGTAATTCATAGTGTTATCATGTTCTCGTGTTCTGAGCTATACACGTGCGCTCAAGACAGTTAATAGCGTTTCAGTCATCGATGCGTCGATTTTCCATTAATGTTTTCTCGACGCACACAGCAGAACAAATTGGCCTCGCAGACGTAACAATCTCGGGGAAAGGTTAACGCCACCCGCAAGCTCCTCTCTGTCCCCCACGAGCACATCACAGCGCTACAAATCAGCTTCCCAGATGGCAGTCAACAGCTGGTATAATATCAAGATTTTGTTTTCTTTTTTTCTTGTTTGCTGTTGGACCGCAGCGGCTCGCGTGACACCCGCTCGCTCTCCTTCAGGAGCACGCGGTCAGCCGGCGTGGAGGTGCAGTAGTCCGCGTCCTGCATTCTCTGACGGAGACGGGTATCTGTGTCGCACACCGCCGGTATGGATATAGGCTGCTCATGCTAATGCGTTGGCGTGTGCGGTTGATTGATAGTCACTCACTTTCCCTTCTCTCACCTTCCTCATTTCCCATTCAGAGCTATGTGTTCACGGCAGAACCTCGACAGTTT
>NC_140175.1:35721081-35811852 GCF_963971535.1 Notolepis coatsorum
GTCACCCCAGAGAGCCTGCTTTCCTATTGGCTAGAAGGTCTCCCCTCTCAGTGATTTGGGTCTTGCGAAACAGCGTTACAAGGTGACCTTACAGAGGGGATATGAACTAGTTTCCTTTTAGAATGATTTACCCAAGTGTCCTTGAATGCGACCCTCATACAGATGGAAATATAGTACCCACTCAACTTAACAGTGGGTATCACAGAATGGCCTGTTTGGTCTGCTTAGCTAAAGTAAACAGAACTCGGATGTTGGCCTTCAGGCCGTCACTTCTTGACTTAAAAGTTTAGTTATTTGGCGCACCATCCCTGTTCGTTGTGGAGGAAGATGTGTCATATGTTTGCCATTTGATCTGTTCTTATTTTTATGGCACTCTGGGCCTTTCCTATAACTGCTAAGTGAAGGCTGAAGGGGTGCACTGTTAGCTTTTTGACTGAGTTCTCCTGTGGCTTTTTCCATCAACCGCTAGATGATTTTAATCCTTACTGAGGCCAGTTAACAGCCTTCTTGTTGACTCAAATGTATGGTTAACCTAACAGGTGATTTGGCATGGCTGTGAGTCTCTATTTTTCTAAGAGAAAATAACCTAGTTCTTTGCTATTTCATATATGTGCATAATTTCTATTGTTTAATTTACAGGTTTTATTTAGATAAATATACGACAATCCACCCTTAGTGGGTTTCATAACCCACTATATAGCACCAATATGTTCTAAATTAAATATGTTAAACCATAATTATCATTTTTGCTAATATTTCCAAAAAATTCAAAAAATCCAAAATTTACACAAATCGAACTACCAAACCCATTTCCGTCTGTACAGTTACAAAATCATCATTCACTCTTTCCGTTGGCTTCTTCCCCAGTCACACACAATATCAGTTATTACTATGACTCTAGACTAAGAAAGCTGTTCCTGTTTTTACAAGGAAACACTCTTTCAATAACAGCTTTTTTGTTTAGACTATTTTATCCATGTTTACTTATCTTCAATGTGTCTGTTTTGTGTAATTGACTCTGCAAGAAAAGATTAATACATCCTACCCAAAAGATTAACACTCTAAACATCGAGGGAGATTCAAACAAGCAAACATAAATCATCTCTTCTCCTTGAAAATACCACTGAGGCCTCAATTATTCTTCGCTTTCATCCCTGTCAGTTATCCCTGTTTAAACCTCCTGAGGTCTTTACGGCTACCTCGTTTTGACTGTTTTCTTCTTGTTGTATTTTGTGCTAACCACAGCCTCTTCTTTGTTGTATGCAGTTTTTGGTACTGCTCCGATTTTCCACAGAAGGAAACGATTTTCCCTCTGTCCTTTTTTGCATTTTGGATTGTTATTTACAAACACACAATGGATTGGAAGTTCTCTTTTTCGCACAGATACATCTTTACTGTTCTGTATGTGACAACTCTCTTTTTCCAAATTCGTTATCTATATATTCCACAGCTTCAATTGTTAATATTCAATCAAATCACCTTTGTCTCATTCATTTTTGTGCTGTACTATCTTACTAGATCAAATATCTCAAGTTCAACACAATCACCACTCCACCCTTGAAAGTGGAATAACCATTTATTACACTATCAATACCTTGTTTCCAGACAGCCTCCTCGGTCCGGACAGCCAGCTCTAGACGAGGTCAACCACCAACAGAACCTATGTGCATGGTAACAAACCACAGTCCCTTTAAACACACATCCCACACACTCTGCCAGCCCTCAACAAGCCGGTGCAGAGTCCCCCATAAGCCAATTATCAATTTCACACGTCTGCACCCTACTTGTAAACTATTTGGCCAATGGCGACCAAAATCTACAGAGCTTACCTATAAACAGAGAAACACGTTCGCCCAACACTTACCAAACCCAAAAACGTGACACAACTCCCCAGATACTACTCCTGGACTCTCAATGAGCGGAAAACTAAATCATGAACCAGCTCCCGTCCACCCTTAGTTTCCAGCCCATTATATTAGACATTCCTACCAGTCCCGCTGTGTCACCACCACCTGCTATCCCTG
Organism: Notolepis coatsorum; assembly: GCF_963971535.1. Taxonomy (NCBI): domain Eukaryota; kingdom Metazoa; phylum Chordata; class Actinopteri; order Aulopiformes; family Paralepididae; genus Notolepis; species Notolepis coatsorum. The sequence continues at coordinate 35,723,106 of NC_140175.1, forward strand.
ACCGGCGAGAGATCCCTCCCAGCCAGTCAGTTCCTAAAAAAAATAGAGTGTCAAACAAAAACAAAGAAAATTGCAAACAAACATAAACAAAAATTCGTGAGTGCCTTCATGCAACACACCCATCAACAGAACTAAACTATCAGCTAGAGGCATAAATACCCCCGCATAACCACTAAGAAATAAAAATTAAAAATTAAAAAGAAATTAAGTAAAGAAATTAAATTTTTTTTTTTTTTTTTTTTTTTAAAGTCTCCTTGACCACCCTTGGATCAAGTATGTATAATCACTACTAAAATAGTCCTTTGTTATTAACTCTGTTTAATATTATGTCTAAATATCAACTGTTTAACCCTTCTCTGACACCGTCTGGTTCAGAGTTCACATGACCACAAGAGCCATTGCGGTGACCATTTTTCTCTCTCTCTCCAATCTGTGCAGCCGGGCCAGGCTGTACAGGTGGGAGATACCAAAAATCGTCCACCATACCCTTCTCCCTTACGTTTTCCTCACTGCCACAGCAAGAGTTGATCAGACACACTGTAGCAAAAAGGAAAACCCATGATTGGTCTATTAATTAACTGTTAGTACGATTGGCTCATGCATCTGTCAGTCATTTCATCTCTCCCTGTTAGTTGCACATCCATCTTAGTCGCTTCCACTCATAACCTAATGTACCAACGCTTCTATATATATATATATATTTTTATTCCAATCAGTCCTTTTTCCCATTTTAACTTATTAATACCTCTATTTTCCCGAGCACTATTAGCTTCGCTTGTGCATTCCTGCTTCGTTCTTATTCAGCCTATGGCCTTTGCAGACACACCCTCTTTACACCCCTTCTGAAAATGTCCCAACTTTCCACATGTCCAGCAACTCTGTTTTCTGATGGACGCTTGCTTTCTATTGGACTCTTGCTGAGCCCGCCACCCTTTGCCACATGATCGAGCGAGATGGCCGATTTCTCCACATTTCCAGCACTCAGTTGATGCCGGCCATCCAAGCGGTCCCCCTCTTTGTCGTCCATTCCCTCCTTGGGGCTGCCAGTTCTGTTGTCTGGATGAGAGAGGGACATACCTGTTCTTCCCAGCCGCCGCACCTTGGGCCTTTTGTTGTTGGGAGGGGCCTGGAAACTCACCCCCCCTGCGGCTGTCATCATTCCCTCGCTGCTCCGCTTCCTGTTCAGGTAACAGGGCAGGTGACTTCTCTTGTTCACTGAGTCCTTGTTCTGCAGTACGAAACATGATTTCCAAAATTACATCACTCATGATCACAGTCTGTTTCGCCAGCTCTTGTTCTAGCACCTCCCTCTCGCGTGTGACTTGGTCAACCGCCAGCTGCTTCTCCACCAGTTTTCTACGGACTGTCTCATGTCTTTCGGACGCTTCCGTGAATGCTCTTTGTCTTTCTGGAGAGAGGCACGTCATCCTCTCTACCTCCACCCTGGCCCCCGCTGTCTGGCTCCTCGTCACCGGCCCACGCCTCTCATCCCGGCTTTGGTCTCGAGGGACGACTGGACATGGGAAACGGGTGGGCTGTAGAAACTGTTCATGTATAGTTCCATACCTGCTGTCGGTCTCTGTACCAGCCGTACGGCCAGAATAGACTTCGTGGGACTGCTGTAACAACGCCGCTCTTCTCAGTCTCTTTCTCTGTCCCTTGGTTAAACTGCAGTCGCCTGCAATGGACACCCCAGTGTGGCTCGGTTCTGGTTGGAGTAAAACCGTTGTCTCTGGTTCTCTCTCCTGTAAGACCTCCTGTATTGGAATCAAAGTCATTATTTCCAGTCCCTCTGTTATACTGGTCACCTGAGGAAATTCCATCACATCCCACTCAATCAGATTAACTTCAGATATCAATCTTTCTACGGGAGTGTCTGCAAAGGTTGTCAGCCTATTGCTATTGTCGGCATTACTTCTTTTCATCGCTCTTCGTGCTCTCTTTTTCTGTTTTTTATTTTTGTTTCTCAATCTATAACAGCCTCCTTTTTTATACTTAAATACAAGGTTTTGTAAAGGCCTGAATCTCTTTGGCCATGGCTTCTTCACTTCTATTGTGATATTTCCAGTCTTTGACATAGACAGATTGTCTACTTTTGCTATTGTTATTGCTTCTAAACCTCCAGTTGTTCCTATCAATGTTCCACTAAGGTGAACTTCCTGTGTACCCGACATTCTCACCACTTCTATACACACCTGCAATCACCGTTTGGAAGAACAAGTTTCTCTGTGTCCAAACCTATTTTTCGCTACTTGAGTTAAAATTCACCCACACTATCAGATTTATACCGGTGCAGACAGGGATTGACAATTTTCTTATCATTCATACTATACCAAGGCTCATATAGCCATTTCCCCAATTGGTATTGAAATCGCCAGAGCCCTAGTCCTCGCCGAGCCTGTGCAAAAAGAAAGCAAAAACATAACACTTAATACAGTGGCATTTCCCTTGTCATTTCCTCAATATTTATGCATTGGAAATGTCGGGCATTCCTATACTAATTCTTCTAGAGAGATTCGGTGTGATCTACTTGAATATAACGATACGGCTTTACTTGTTTTTGTCCGTTTGTCCAACCGGAAACTGGAGGTTCCAATCCTTTGTGTGTTCCTTTCACCTTTGGTTCTCTGGGGAACATAATCATTAAGTTCCACACAACCTATCAATTCTAACAAATGGTAAACTTGGTTAGCCATCTGTTCCAATTTCTTTTTGCCTTGATGAAATTGTCACAATTTATACTTTAAATGACTGCTCCGCGTATTAACTATGTATAAATGTAATATTAACTTCCCTACTTGCTTTCTACTATGAAAATCAAAAACTATACTTCTTCCTACATTTCTCACCACATTTACATCTCACGCCTTCATCACATTCTTCATACAACACCATTCTACATTATTTTTCCACACATACCCCCTCACACCACCAAAAAAAACCTTTTGGTGGCGTCACTGCTTCCAACCACTATCACAGGAAAAAATTTATCTTTAGCAACTTAGGTCACTAAACCCCTTACCGTTACATAGCCCAGTCGTCCACGTTATTAAATTCATGAACCCCAGTACTATACCCACCGCAACATTTCCCATGATCCCTGAATCCACCGAGACCCGTCTTCTCACAGCCCAAAGCATCTTCCCTCAGTTTCGAACCTGAATGAAAACACCCCAAGCCCCCTTCCAAGGAATATCACAACTCGTCCAACCACCACCTGTACCGGCACCTATTTCACATACATAACAGCTACGTAGTTTAAAACAACCACCCAACCAATAACACACAACAAGACGCAAAGCCAACCCTGCCTCCAAGGACCCCAACCGAAGGGGGAAACTAGGGGACTGGCACCTTCCCTAAAATGAAAAACAAAAAACACGCCACAACCGTCTCTAACCAAAACCAATCTAATGTAAAACCCATCTCCCTTATAACAAATGCTCCAACTCCTTGCCCCCAGCCCAAACACACACGCCACTCTCAAGAGGGCCAGTCTGGGGGTTGGAGGGACCCCAACTAGAAACGGTCCGTAACGTACCCACAATCCATTTGAAGGCAAGGCATCGAGGGGGGGCGCACGCGGAGAAATGAAGGGAGGGAGAGAAGGAGAGACATACATACGGAAGAGGAGTTCCCAAACGACCATGAATATTACCCTATCCTTCCGTAAAGTAAACACTATTTTAAATACAACCACTGCCTCAAGCCCACCATAAGGGCAACCTAACTCGAATACTCTAACTAACTGCATGCCATGTATGTCCTGATGAACCGAAAATGGGGGACCCTGATGTAAACAAGACGAAAGTCTTTCTCTGGTCTGCATCCCCTTAACAATCGTGTGCATCGAGCCGTACTGTATTGCACCCATTCTGATAAAGTTTTCAATCAACCAATCAATCAACCAACCAATCAATCAACAGAGTCCATCTGGGAGAGAGGGATAGACAGAGGGAAGGGGAGATACCGGGAGGGAGGGAGGGAGAGCGGGAGGAAGACAGGGAGGGAGAGAGGGAAGACAGATGGAGGGAGGGGGGGCACAGACAGATGAAGGGAGGGGGGGAGCTATGACGGGAGGGGGGGCACAGAGAGGGAAGGAGGGGGGGATGCTATGAAGGGAGATTTATTTATTTTCTTTCTATTCCCAGAATCAACCAGCAGACTTCACCGTACAGCCTGGTCCAGTTAACCCACAGCTTAATACAACTAATGGTCTTTGCATGGAGTTCCTAAAAGCCACCACTATACCCCAAGGGACGGAGGGAGGGAGAAGGGAATGGGGGAGGGAGGGATGCAGGGAGAGAGGGAGGGAGGGAGGGAGAGGGGGAAAGAGGGAAAGAAAAAGAGAGATGGCGAGACGAAGGGAGGAGGGGGGACGGGGGGAGGGAGAAAGCAGGCCGAAACCCCACCTGTTCAAAAAGGCCTTCGACTGTCAGCCTCCTATTTTAACTTTATCGCCCCCGTTTTTTAAATCCTCCGTTTATTCTATGTTTCTAATTAACCATGTTCTATTTCTTCCCTATAACTGTTTCAAACCTGTAGCGTAGCACTCTGGGATCCCATCGAACAAAAAGCACATCACAAATCCAATCCATTATTATCACTATCATGTGTGGCTGCCGTCCTGGCGGTCATCTGTGCTCCACTGAGTGCACCCTTCTAGCCCAGCGAGAGCGCTGACGCTCCGTATTTGAGCAGGGTTGTCTGCCAACACAAGTTGGAACCCTGGAGGAAGCGATATAAGGAAACAAATCGCCAATAACTGTGAAGTTATCTTCGAACCCGTATCAGGAAATAAGCCTCCACACATCTGGTTAAATTAAATGCGAAACAAGACCTCCTGTGCGTCTCATTTTACAAACTTGTCCTCGTGAGCAGAGCGCATCACAACCACATCTAAAGGTGCATTGTTTGCAAACATTAGAACGGACACGTGACTCATACGCACACAGGAACGGGAGAGAGGGAGGGAAGGAGAAAGGGAGGGAGAGAGGGTGGCAGGGAGGGAGGGAGGGAGGGATAGAGAGGAGAGGGAGGGAGGGAGGGAGGGAGGGAGGGAGGGAGGGAGGGAGGGAGGGAGGGAGGGAGGGAGGGAGTGGGAGGGAGGGAGGGAGGGAGGGAGGGAGGGAGGGAAAAGAGTACTATATCTGCATGGGGGGGCACACACTATGGTATAGAGGGAGATGATATCTCATCTCTACAGTGGGGCGGGGGGGGGGGGGGCACACACCATAGAAACTATGAAGGGAGAAAGGAAGCATTCCAGGGAAGGAGCTGTACCATAGGGAGCTCACACCATATAATAAATGGAAGGATGGAATGGACCCACTATGATAGTGCAGGATTGATGGAAGGGGGGAGGGGAAGGGGGCACACACTATGATAATGCAGGATGGCACCCATTATAATAGTGCAGGATGGCCCATTATAATAGTGCAGGATGGCACCCATTATAATAGTGCAGGATGGCACCCATTATAATAGTGCAGGATGGCCCATTATAATAGTGCAGGATGGCACCCATTATAATAGTGCAGGATGGCACCCATTATAATAGTGCAGGAGGGGGCACACCCTATAGGGAAGGCTACAGTGGGGAGGGGGGGCCCTGATGAAACTCCTAGTATCCTCTCATATACTGTACCATTTTAGCCATAAAAGGGGGAAAAAGGAGGGAGGGAGTGGAAATGGGAGGGAGGGATGGAGGAAGAAAAGGAGGTGAGGGAGGGAGAGAGAGAGAGGAGAGGAGAGGAGAAGGAGGGAGGGAGAGAGAGAGAGAGAGGGAGAGAGGGAGGGAGGGAGGGAGGGAGGGAGGGATGGAGGAAGGGAGGGGGGCAACCTAGGGAGAGAGGGCGAAGCAACAGCAGAGGTGTATCCATTTCAAAGACAACACCGCCCCCTGCTGTCTCTATTCGACAAGTGCGTCATCACGCAGCCACTCCTCCCATGACGTCAGCCGACGTGCTCACACAACATGAACCCCAATTCCCAGAATTCCCTGTACCGAATCGTAGTCCGGCATTAAGGATGGCTTCCCGCGAGACGTCGCCACAGGCTTACGTCACGTTTACACACACAAGGTCCCGCTGTCAGCCAAAATAGCATCACGCGATATTCCCCGAGACTCCCAGCATGCAACATTGTTAGCACAGGTAGCTTTAGCATGTTAGCATAGTTAGCTTAGCATTTTTAGCATAGTTAGCTGTCCACTGCTAACACCATTAGCTTAATACTGTTAGCCCAATTAGCTTAGCTCAATGTTGCTATCGCTCGATTAGCCTAGCACGGCTAGTTAGCTTAGCCTAGCCCCTTACAATAGCGTTTCCTACACGGCCCATTATCCTGTTGATTTGAGCGGCACAACACATCGCGACGTTTTGCACAACCCAGTCATATTTTTCAACATAATTTTAAATTTATTAAGCATTCGTTCATAAACCTTACAGTATCCTTTTCTCGTTTGTACGCCCGTCCGGCCCCGGCCGGCTCCGTATTTTAAATATAACGCTCCCGATCCAGCCCCGTTATTCCAAATCTAACGCACCCCAAGCTCCGACGCTCCCTATGACGTCACCAGCTCTAAAATCCCCGTTTTCTTTGATCTTTACTACATTACTTTTAAACTTCTACAGCCCCGATTTGAAAAATTTCAACGCACATTACACATCTCCTAGGTTCCATCTCACATGTCATTCATTCAATTCACTCGAAAACGCAACACAGCGTCCACACGCTAGTCCCGTCGCGCCAGCTAATGCTGGCAGGACCGGGGTGTGGTTTCTCCGTTGCAGCCTTGGCCACCAGCTGGTTCATAATAATACAAAAAATACCGGCATCCACTCCATAACCTCTAGCAGACTCATTCACACACATCCTCTCTCATCCACACAGTTACACTCATACTTCCATTCAGCAACATAATCATTCTTGGCCCTGGTCAACCTTGCACATCATGTAGCATCATTTGGTAGCCTCTTTCAGCCACCATGGATGAAGCTATAAGTTCCGTCATCTCAACACAACAGTCGTACTAAACATTATTAGCCCCAAGCATTCCCCGTTAGCTTGCAACGTAGCTTAGAATGTATTAGCCCTGCTTTGTATAGCAGTAGTTTCCCGGGTATAAAACGGCTTTATTCCGTATTGGTTGTAATATAGTAATCCGCGACGTTTAGCGTTATGATGACGTACGTTTGATTATAGCCATGATACCATGCATGTGTCATCCTATTTCATCTAAACAACATATATACATTGTTACATACCAAAGTCCTTATATAATGCCTCATCGCTTCTAAGTGCAGTTTTTTAGTTCGAACATAAGCGCAGTTCTTTATAACCCCCCAGTGCACAAGTGCTAATTTTTCCGAGGTTTAAGAGGACTACCTTACGCGCTCCAGATCTCTTGTTCCGTAAGAACTAAACGGATTCGTACGACGTCGATTTGTCTTTAGCAACGTACAAACCAGACGTCTCCAGTTATTGTCATTGCATTTGAACCTACGATTCTAAACAAGAGTATCTGTCGCCTAACCTGGCGCAATCCTCTAGCCCCTCAGCAGTGCGCGACCTGAACTATATTATTGTCCAACCCGATCGCGCCAATCCCCTTCATTTCATTAGTGCCGATACGGCTGTGCGCTCAATCGTTTAACTCGATCGCGCCATTAGTGCCGATACGGCTGTGCGCTCAATCGTTTAACTCGATCGCGCCATTAGTGCCGATACGGCTGTGCGCTCAATCGTTTAACTCGATCGCGCCAATGCAACCATTCCCTACCCCTGTTCGAAATCTGCCCAAACAAACCCCGACAACACAGACACATCTTCAACTCACCGTTTGGCCTCTGCTGGTTGTTGTTGCTCGAGGATGGTGTAGTCAGGCGTCGTTGCTCTGCTCTGAGAGTTTTTGAAGTTCTGTTGTGTCCTTGTCCTGGGTTCCGTTCGGATGTACAGACCGGCAGTCACGGCGCCAGATTAATGTATCTTCTCAATGATTCTATAGCTATATGATCGTTCTCTAATGTATAGTGGAATAGCTGCTTACTCTGCTGTTGTATCACGTTATAATAAAGAGTTCATTCATCTGATTGGTCCTTTGGAAATCACGTGGAGGCGGAGACAGCGCTGCGGGTGAAAACGGTTCTGACCGTTGTTTTATTGGAATATCCAACAGCTTAAATTATCTGGTTCACAGCATCAATTATTTTCTATCTCTAATCAGCTTTTCCCGGAGGGCTTCTTAGTGGCGTCTCTTATTCTCGAACTGGTGGGGTGGATTCTCCGTCTCTGCTTCTCCGTTCTCTCTGCGTGTCTCTCTGCGTCTCGGTGTCTCCGTGTCTCTGTCTCACCTCCATCATTCAACCTGTAGGTTTTATAGAGAAGAGAGAACCCCCCCCCACCCTTGCCCCATCCAGTGCCGTCACCCCAGAGAGCCTGCTTTCCTATTGGCTAGAAGGTCTCCCCTCTCAGTGATTTGGGTCTTGCGAAACAGCGTTACAAGGTGACCTTACAGAGGGGATATGAACTAGTTTCCTTTTAGAATGATTTACCCAAGTGTCCTTGAATGCGACCCTCATACAGATGGAAATATAGTACCCACTCAACTTAACAGTGGGTATCACAGAATGGCCTGTTTGGTCTGCTTAGCTAAAGTAAACAGAACTCGGATGTTGGCCTTCAGGCCGTCACTTCTTGACTTAAAAGTTTAGTTATTTGGCGCACCATCCCTGTTCGTTGTGGAGGAAGATGTGTCATATGTTTGCCATTTGATCTGTTCTTATTTTTATGGCACTCTGGGCCTTTCCTATAACTGCTAAGTGAAGGCTGAAGGGGTGCACTGTTAGCTTTTTGACTGAGTTCTCCTGTGGCTTTTTCCATCAACCGCTAGATGATTTTAATCCTTACTGAGGCCAGTTAACAGCCTTCTTGTTGACTCAAATGTATGGTTAACCTAACAGGTGATTTGGCATGGCTGTGAGTCTCTATTTTTCTAAGAGAAAATAACCTAGTTCTTTGCTATTTCATATATGTGCATAATTTCTATTGTTTAATTTACAGGTTTTATTTAGATAAATATACGACACTCCCACTCAACATTCTATGGCTATGCTTGGACACAGCACTCTGTGAACAGCCAGCTTATTTAGCCATGACCTTTTGTGGCTCACCCTCCTCGTGGAGGGTGTCGATGCATTCTGGACAACTGTCAAGTCAGCAGTCTTCCCCACGACTGTGTAGCCTCTAGGCTCAGGGAACCTTTGCAGGTGTTGTTGAGTTAATTAACTGATTAGAGTGTGACACTGTGAGTCTTTTTCACAATATAAAACTTTTACTGAGATACAGATGTTTGGGTTTTCACAAGCTGTTGTGAAGGATCAGATTAAACCGAATATGTATATTTATTTATATATATATATTTAATTGTATTTGTATATCGTTTGATATCCCCTGTATATTCCTTGTACAATATGCATTGAATATCCCCGTTTCTACTAAACAGCCCATAATAGTTTCATTCTACCATTGGACGAGAACCTGGCGCCAGGTTGCCATACCCCTAGGTTCAAGTTCAATCGTGCCGCCTAACATGTCGAGGCAACCCCCGGTTCCGCGCAGTAATATGCCGGGCGAAATACGTGTGGTACTATTTGTTCATAGCGCATATATATATGGCGCTCGTAAAGTAGAACTTTCTTTTAGTCCAGTTCTTTACCCTCCAACAGAGTGACAGACGCAAAAGCCTCCCCACGAAGCACGTGCGGTGTAGTAGGGCCTACTTGGCCCAGAATAGGCATTGAGATATCGTGTAGATTAATAGTTGAATGGTCATAGTTTGGCACCATACCGTCGAGTTGGACGTATTCTATTAAGCTAATAATAGTCTATTTATGTATGGTGCATCGTTCGGTTCGAGTTCTACAGTTATCAGTACCCCCATCGTTCCTGACGTTATCTGGACGCTTATCCAGGCTGGTCAGACCCCTAGTGGTGATTGCATCCGAGGAGCTCCGGGTCAAGAGCGACTGGACCTGTATATTGGATTACTCTACCCGACGACGGCGAGCCTTCCACGGCTCTTGGATTATGCTTTATGTGCTTTGATTATTCCATGGATAAAGGCCAACACTGTCGAGTGTTGGAATTACTCCCCGGAGAGGACTACAGGTGAGGCGGCGCTCTACACGTGAGGTCGCACCACGTCTCTCCGTTGTGGACCGGCAGATACCGTTCCACAGAGGGTCCAGCTGTATTCGTCTGCGGCCCGAGGTTCTGTGGGCACTGGGTCTAAGACTTTGGATTCTCCCAAGACACCGTCGGCCAGATGGGATACCGCCAGCGACTTCTCTAACCCCCCCCTCCTACTGTCTTACAACCAGCGGGACCCCCCCCCCCCCTTAGTGTATCCAGCTATAATCATTTAAGTACTATCGCTATCGTTTCCTAAATATTCCAGGTTGTATACTTACTCCCTGCGCAACCAGAGATTGGACATTCAATGTTGATTTACCTACGAATACTCATTTGCCATAAAAGTGCATACTCAACATTTCAAATCATAAATGTAATTAAGTGAATGTTGTATACACCCTTTGCTGTATTAAATATTCGATTTGGTCCATTTGTGTTGGTTCGTTTCATCAGGTGGGAAAGTGTTCATCATACTTATATCTTGTACTGGGTGGCCAGAAGTTAAAGTACATGAGGTAGTGGTATTAAATATCATATCTAACAATACAGTCAGGGAATTGTACCCCTCAGCTACACAAGCTGTAAGCCATAATCATCAAAACAAGCCTTTGCATATTTCACTTTGTGTGTAATGAATCTATAATATATGAGTTTCACTTTTTTAATTGAATTACTGAGATAAATGAACCTTTCCACAATATTCTAATGTATTAAGCTGAACCTGTAGCTGGAGGTGAATTAGTCATCTGTTCATTGAAATGATCTTGGAACATAACAATGGAGGTGAGTGTTGGTAAACTGAGCAAAATAATGTTCAACATGTCATTTAGAAAGGCTCATGGAAGCTGCTGCGTGTGTGTGTGTGTGTGTGTGTGTGCGTGCGCGCGTGCGTGTGCGTGCGTGTGTGTGTGCGTGCACGCGTGCGTGCGTGTTGGCCAAGTGGTGAAGAACATTTAAATAAAATGTGTTCACCAGTGAAAAGCTGCAGCACAGCAATGTACAAAAAAGGAAAATATCCACAAAAAGAGGAAAAAGAGAAAAAAAGAAAGACATATGTAATTAGAAAATAAGAGGGAAAGAAATAACAAACAAAAAGCTGGGCCCCTTGGCTGTGGATTCTAGCACTCGCTATTCCAAGCTGGTCAGTGCAGCTCTGAAGCTTCTCCTACAGAGACAAACCATGAGCAGTACACAATCAATAATCAAGAATAAACAGATACATACATTATTTCCCTGACTAAATAATACTGCACTAAATTAGATTTTACATTATTACATTAGATTCAAATGTATTGTCATTATACAGCACACGTACAGTACAACAAAAATAAGTTTGGCATCCAACCAGAGTGCAAATGTAACAGTAAAGTGCAATGGTAATATACAATGTACAGGTGATTCAACTGGGTACACCATATACAAATTAGTACTACTGATTGTAGTGCTAATCAGATGTATGTACAGAGTTGTAGTATAATATGTGCAGATAGATACAATACTAATCCATTACTGACCTATAATGACTCAATGACTAAAACAGTGTTTTAGGGCACTTTAAGAGTCTATTCCCTCCTCACTTTATACATTACGGAAATCCCCTCTAGAAAATGTTTTGGATTCTCCCATTTCTGGTCGGGCAGCCAGAGATTCTACTGAGAACAAGGTGTGAGAGAGAGAGCACAGAGACAAAACACAGTAATTTGTTAAAACAATCAATTCAAATAATCACAACATTTGAATCCATAACACGTGTTTGTCATTTAGGTATCCGTACATGGGCTTAGCAAGCACACTATGCAAGATACAAACAATGAGGAAGGCCTAAGCTAAATGTTTGGCTAGCATGGCGACATGTGGGGACCAGTGCTGAATCAAGTGAAAACTCTTATTATTTGGCTTATTTGCCATCTACCGTGGAGTTAGACAAGACGATACATACCCTTTTCTTCTCTGTGCATGCAGTAGGAGTAGGAAGACGTTGGGAACTAGGCTAATGGAGGAACCTACTTCCAGTGACTGATGCTAAGCTAGGCTAACGGTACACGTCTTCTTACTCCTACTGCATGCACAGAGAAGAAAAAGGTATGTATCTTAACACTCCAACATTTTGGGAACCCTGGAGTTAGACAAGAAGATCCACACCTTTTTCTTCTCTGTGCATGCAGTAGGAGTAGGAAGACGTTGGGAACTAGGCTAATGGAGGAACCTACTTCCAGTGACTGACGCTAAGCTAGGCTAATGGTACGCGTCTTCCTACTCCTACTGCATGCACAGAGAAGAAAAAGGGTATGTATCTTCTTGTCTAACTCCAGGGTAGATGGATAAGCAAATTTCCCAAAATGTTGGAGTTTTCCTTTAAGATGTTAACCCATTAACCAGACACAAGTATACATAATTCTATGCCGGCAAGATGTTATTATGAATAGAAGAGTGGTGTGTGTGTGTGTGCATGGCCAGTGTGCATCCTACCGATAGGGCATGGGATAGATGACACACCGTTCCATTCAGCGTTCACCCTAGATTACAATAATGACAGAAGCGGGACACATTGATCTCAGTGACAGAGATATGTGAGGGGAGGCGTCAGCCTGGGAGAAATGAGGGAGTTATTGAACGTCACTCAACCACAACCCCAGTGGGAAAAGACCTCTGCAGTGTATCCAAGTCGTCTCCTTTTCAGTACAGTTGCTGTAAGAGATATGGCAAGTGCTAAATTGGCAATATTTTCAACGATGTATAGTGCACTTTACAACCTTACTACCACTACACTGTGAACTGAATGTGCAATACTGTTACTCTGCTGCTCGTGCCTTATTTTTTGACTTTGTTTATCTTTTTTAAGATGATTTATTTTAGCATACATTTTAAATTTTTTTTATCCACTTTTTCTCCTTATTCTCTATTTTTATTTTTTTTATCCCAATTTCGCTGTTTCCAATTCTCCCCTCCCCTGTCTTGAACAGGTCGGTCGTAGGGAGGATAGAAGCCTTGCATCACGTGTCCCCTCCGGTACACGAGGAGGCAGCCTGTCACATCTTTTCATCTGCCAGCGCGGACTCTCATTGGCGAGGTGTAACGTGTGGGAGGCTCACACTACCCCCGCTATTTCCTGTCTCTGCTGTGCAGGCGTCCCCCAACCGACCTGTAGGAGTCGCTGTCCACAACGTCCAGATTACCACCCATCGACTTCCACCCGCTGGCTCTGCCAATTGAGCCAGTATGACGGGCGGCCCAAGCCGGAGGCAACGCCGACAGCCGAATTTGAACCCGGTGTCTCTTGCGTTGGTGACGAGCGTAATTTCCGCTGCGCCACCCAGCTGCCTAGCATAAAGCATTTTCTTAATTTTCTTTTATTTTAGTTTAAGTCTATATTTTGTTATTCTATGTGAAGGGGGGACTAGCAAAGTAAGAGTTACAGTGTTAACTGTGCATACAGTATGACAAATAAATATATAAATAAAGGACAACTGTCCGTGCCAACGGTACCTATGCTATACCTTACATTTAACCTTTACATAGACCCATATCAGTGAATGTATCTATGAAACATTTATATAGAACCATATCACTGAATGTATCTATGAAACCTTTATATATAACCCTATATCAGTGCATGTATCTATGAAACCTTTATATATAACCATATATCAGTGCATGTATCTATGAAACCTTTATATAGAACCATATATCAGTGCATGTATCTAACCTTTATATAGACCCGTACAGTATATCAGTGAATGTACCAATGGGGCTTCAGGTGAAGCTGATCTAAAGGGTAGAAGATTAAATACAAAAAATAATAAAGTCATAATCCTGAACATACTGTATATACTATATACATATATTCTATATACACCATGACAGATAATGCTAAAGGTTCCATATTGTAGCTCTTTTCAATAAGTCTTTGTCCCTAAACATGTCTTTGAATTATTTTGCTGAAAAACGAAACAAAAAACACACGCACGTTATGTACACGCCTCCATACCCCTCTGTTTCAGTCCTGTTCTCAACGTGCTGTTTCTGCGTTTGTACCTTTACTGCCCCCCAACGCAGCGAGCGATCCAGTGAAATTCAGATGAAACTGTCGAAATGACGTTGCAAATGAAATATGACTCAAGATCCATCAATCTGCTTCAAATGTCATCAGAAACATATTTTAGGTTCAACTATTAAGTAGAAAAGAGAACGTTTAGAAGTCTCTCCTCCCCAGGATCTCTTCACACGCACATACAAGTCAAGGATTACCCAATGAGGGTATTGTGATTGGTCAGTCGTTAATAACTACGTCGATGATGGCTGCAATTGGCGAGTTTGGACAATCCCCCGCCGGGTAAAAAAAAACAATGCAAAAGACAGGAAAATGCAATGTTTACAACAGGGGTCCTTTAACACGCATCGTGATTCACTACCCCATGTGTCTCCAAACAGTGGCACAATCAACAGAAAACACAAAATCGAAATTGTGCAGACGTCAGGAGCACCCACTCTCTCTCTCTCTCTCTCTCTCTCTCTCTCTCTCTCTCTCTCTCTCTCTCTCTCTCTCTCTCTCTCTCTCTCTCTCTCTCTCTCTCTCTCTCTCTCTCTCTCTCTCTCTCTCTCTCTCGCACGCACATGGGTTTTGGATTAAAGGATGCTGGCAGGCCACTTATTGTAGCGCCTTTGTCCAATATGCAAGATGCAAGTAATTTTTCAGAGTTGCAGAATTACATTCTTCTTTTTCATTTGGTTGGCAGACTCACACAGACACACATACTGTACATGGTATTTGACGGCATATTTTTCCTCAACAAATTACAATATGATATGACATATTTCTCTTTTTTAATGTCTTCATCTTGTCGAACACTATGCTATCAAATTAGCCGAGCGGTTGTCGAAACTATATGAAGATATTCACAGCTACCAGTGTTGTTACTGTGATCATGTAACTCTTCCCTGTATTGGCGTAATGTTAAGGCGTGACTGTTCCAATTACATGTTACCACATTACAGTTACTGAGAAGTGACAAGCAGGACGTTACTTGCGTTACATACATTATACTTCCTTGTCTAATGTTATAGATTCAAATACATTTTACATTTACTTTTAGTCATTTAGCTGACGCTTTTATCCAAAGAGACTTACAATCTCTGTACCATAAGTCAGCAGGAAGGGTACGACCCTGGCAGCTAAGGGTATGTGAGATTGTTCGTCAAACAGTGTTGAACTTGAGTGCTGCACATATCAGCATAGTACAGTAGGTAGTAATATAGGCACAGTCGATTACCTAGAATCAAAGTACATAATAGTAATGCACAGTAAGGTTTTTTGTATTTTTTAAATCTGATTTTATTTATATGTATGATATATTATATCATAGTATTGCGATAATTCCCTTTTTGTATCGGCAAGACAATTCCACCAGCCTACCATTTGTTCTACAGCTCCACAACAGGACATATGGTTGTTTTACTGTTGTGTTACTGACAGTGTGACATGCTCTGGCAAAGCGTTTCCAGTCTACCGGGCATCAGCTCTCGTACTTGGATGACATTTAGATGGTGGATAACTTTGAGCGCTCGAGGCGAGGAACCATGAAGGCGGCCTCCTGACTGTGATTATTCCAGGAATCTGAAGTGACTCAGAATGACAAGTGACCCCCGCTGAGCTGCAGTACCTATACTGCACCGTGATGCATCTTGAGATCCACATCCACACTTCTCCTTCCTTTCACGCGTTTGTTGTGTCACGGCATGACATTAAAGGCGGCTTAAAGGGGAACTCCAACATTTTGGGAAATTAGCTTATTTAACATCTTCCCTGGAGTTAGACAAGAAGATACATACCTTTTTTGTCTCTGTGCGTGCATTTTAGCTTTGGGAATAGACGCTCCGTTAGCATAGCTTAGCTTCATCACTGGAAGTGAGGCAGGACAGTAGCCTTACAGTGCCTTACAGTGTATTGCAAGGTCTGACATTGACCAAATTTGATATGCATGACCTTGGTGGGCTCTAGGTCAACTCCTGAAAAGGGGGTCAATGTCAGACCTTGCAATCAAAAGTTAGGGGGCGCACTGAAATTATGGCAAGGGTTATTAGCCCCCTAACTTTTGATTGCAAAGTCTGACATTGACCCCCTTTTCAGGAGTTGACCTAGAGCCCACCAAGGTCATGCATATCAAGTTTGGTCAATGTCAGACCTTGCAATACACTGTAAGGCACTGTAAGGCTACTGTCCTGCCTCACTTCCAGTGATGAAGCTAAGCTATGCTAACGGAGCGTCTATTCCCAAAGCTAAAATGCACGCACAGAGACAAAAAAGGTATGTATCTTCTTGTCTAACTCCAGGGAAGATGTTAAATAAGCTAATTTCCCAAAATGTTGGAGTTCCCCTTTAAAGCAAGCATTTGTCTTCATAAATAACCTTTATTTACTCATTGTAACCTACGACTACAAAGATACATTCAAACATTTATTTTTCTAAAATGTTGAATTTATTGGAAGTTATTTGGTACATAAAAGTAGGAGCCTGATCGAAAAAGGCTATTGAAAATATTTCATGGAAAGGAACATTTTCAAAAGGGTTATGAAAGGGTTTTTGAATACGAACAAGGAGATGTGTCACACTGCCACTTCAAGACATGGGCCATTGCCAAGCAATTCCAAAATTGAATCAGTGTAATTTGTGTAGGGAGTATGAATGAATGCTAGAACCTGACGTGTTGATAGGTGCCGTCTAGATGTAGTTAGGGGTACAGTGCTGTGTCTCGTTGGCACTAAATCATCATGGAAACCATACAGTGCTGTTAACCCTTTCACTGCTGCACGACCAAACCGTTAACCCTTTCACTGCGACAATACACATATGTGTCACCTCGCAGCGCTACTGACCACAACTCGGCCCGCCCCCTTCTCGTCTAGACTTGAAAGAGTTTTTATTTTAATTTTTAATTTTTTCCTTCATATTATTATACATTTAATGTATAAGCACATGTTTACTATAAAAATGAACAGTTAGAATATCTAAAATAGTAACAACCTTTGTTTAAAAATAGGCTGTTCACGGACATTATTTCAGTGAAACGGGGGCGTAATAACAATTTGCATTTGAATCGAATCTAAACCTTGGGGGGAGAGGCAGCCCGCAGCGCAACGCCCACAAGACCTATACACCTGTTTGGTGACACTTTTAATGTGTCTTGCGTTAATGTGTCTTTCACTGCCACACAACAGCCGGTTAACCCTTTTCACTGCCACACGGCAGAAGGTTAATTCTTTACGGCGACCGTCGGTTGTGTGATAGTAAAGGGTTAACCTTCTGTCGTGTGGCAGTGAAAGGGTTAATGTGTTACTATTCTTTTGCCAGACCTGGAGGGCCAGCCTACCATAGCGAATGTCCCTATCTGACTGGCACTCTGACTCGCTATTGTTGACACACATGCGTGAGTGTGGTGGGCGGGTCCGGCTTAAAGGGGAACACCACCCAAATGTGGAATTCCTAAATGTTTCCATGGGCCTAGGAAAGGAACATTAACATTTGTGAACGTGAGCTACTCTCTCAAGACAGAATCCAGAGAGATAATTGTGATGTCATCAGGTATACAGTCTGGAGATCAGCTCCATTGACAATCCATGGCATACGTTGTGGAATCATAACATGTTTGTTTGAGTTTTTATACTCAAACAAGCCTATACCATTTCCCCAATGCATTGTCTATGGAGCAGCTTCAGACTTGATACTTGATGACATCACAAGTTTGAGTTTTAGCACTCACATTTTTTGATTTGGGAGAGAGTTTTAAGTTTTCATTTTCATTCATATTTTGTTTAGACCACAGGAATAACATGTATGAATTATTAAATTGGGCATAGTTCCCCTATAACTAGTTTGCCTATAGTCTTGTTTTTAAATACTTTTGAGGATGTCACAACTTTTTATCTCTTTTGCAAATATGTGACTGAATTATTCTCAACAAGGCTTGTTAAATTAACTGGATATTCTCAATGGTTAAATGGTTAATTAACATTTTCCTTTTAAATATTATTTTGTATTAATTTCATAGGGTGAATGTGTAAACATTTTAAATTAAGTGAACACACAAGATGGTAATAAGCTAATGGGCGGCAGGTCTAGACCATTTGCTGCCAGTGCCAAGAAACAGCAGAGGCAAATTGAAAGGAAGCTCCCACTTCGAGAGACAGCGTGTTGTCGAGCAACTCAGAGAGAGAGAGGGGGGAGGGAGGAAGGAGAAAGGGACAGAGGGAGGGTGAGAGAGGGAGGGGGGATAGGGAGAGATGGAGGGGGGAGGGAGGGGGGAGAGAGGGATATATGGAGAGAGAGAGTGGGAGAGAGGCATAGAGGGAGGGGGATAGAGGGATGGGTTAGATATGTAGAGAGGGATATAGGGAGAGAGGGATGGGTGTAACTGAGGGGTTACAAAACCCTGACTGTATTAAAGATTGTGATAGATTAAACCACTGCTAGGTATGTACTTTAATTACTGGCCAGACAGTACATCGAATATATGGTGAACACTCATAATAACACGGCATTGACAAAGAAATAGTATTTGAGGGTATTTATTATTATGCAATAATTGGTTACAGATATGAGAATTAGGGTCGCGCTTGTATGGCGAAGAATAGGCATAAAGTCAGTCAGTAGCATAAGTCACTGGGAATAGAATGATTCCTACGATGGGTACTAGGCTGACGCCACCTGGCGTATAATAGCAATTATAGAGGGCAACGCTGGTACCGCCTGGAGACACTGGGTTCCTCCCAGAGTTGTAAGGTCTGGAGGATAGAGGAATGTTCGGATACTCAGTCTGATTCAATCGAAGAACCGCTGGGTAATGCTACACACGAACGAACTGTGGTTGGCACGATACACAATAAATTAACGACTATTTACTTCACATTAAACTAAGTCGAACTTGACGTTACTGCATTAAATATGACACTTTACTATTCTATTCGCACATGGTTCTCAACACTCTGTTAGACGCACTGCTTCTCACTACATGAGAGTCACACGTTGAATCGGGATGAACTTGATGAACAGCTACTGTTCGCACCTGCCGCAGCATATATACTTAAGTGGTTATCTAGTCCCGAACCTCAGTTCTCGTCTCGAATCAATACGCTGTCTCCGGGCATGTTACGACATGCCCGGGCTTGTCTTTGAACCTGACTTTGGGGGCTTGCGGTCTGGCACCGAGGGCGTTATCCAATAAGGAGAGCGAATATTACTATGATTCGAACGCAGGCTTAAAGGGATATACCGTGTATATATAAATAATATACAATGTATATAAAACAATAAATGTAGATTCTCAGCTTTAATCTGGCCCTTCACAACAATGGGGATAGAGGGAGGGGAGAGAGGGATAAAGGGGGATTTTTGGAGAGGGAGGGGAGAGAGGGAGTGGGAGATAGGGAGAAAGGGAGATAGGGGGGTATGGAGATAGGAAGGGGGGATAGGGAGGGGGGAGAGAGGGGGGGGGGGTATATGGAGGGTGGGAGGGAGAGAGGGGGGGATAGATGGAGAAGGGAGGGGGAGATAGGGAGATATGGATGGGGGAGATATGGAGATAGGGAGGGGGGAGAGGGGGAAAGAGGGAGGGGGGAGAGAGATAGTGGGGATATAGGGAGATATGTCGGGGGAAGGAAGGGGGGAGATAGGGAGAGAGGGATGGGGAGAGGGGAGATAGGGAGGGGGGAGAGAGGGAGATATGGAGGGGGGAGATATGGAGAGAGGGAGGGGGAGAGAGAGAGGGAGGGGGAGAGAGGGAGGGGGTAAAGAGGGAGAGAGGGAGATAGGGATGGGGAGAGAGTGAGGGGGAGAGGGGGATATAATGAGAGATGGAGTGGAGAGTTGGGAGGAATGGAGCGACTTGTCCACACATACAGTATCTCACATACAGTATCTTTGAAAACATAGTATTTTCTCTGCGTTTTGGCCTCGCCTCTGGGGGCAGTTTTTCAGGACTTGTGACTCGACTTTGACTTGAGCACTGCTGATTCGGACTTGTACTTGACTTGGGACTCGGAAGGTGCAGACAAGAACTCTGACTTGTTAATTGATAAATACATTTATAAAAAAATATATAATAATTAATAGCCCCTAATTATTTGGTATAATATATCGATGGCTAGTGCATTTGTTTGGCTATTGTGTCACAAAGTAAATTAACTCCCTTTGAAATGGTGACTGCTGTGTCATTTAATATGTTTAATGTAGATTTTTTTTTTTATTTGTATGTCAGCTCTTTGACTGCCAGAGTGGATTGGACTCAACCTTGATGACTTGGACTCGGACTAGGCTAATGGGGACTCAACTCGGACTCGACTCAGGCTCTTCTTTGGTTACTCGGACTTGAACACTGGGGACTTGATACTCGACTCAGACTCGAGATTTAGTGACTGGAGTACAACACTGCATCCTACAAGCTGACAGTTCAATGACCTTTTACCCCCACTGCATATAATCTACTCAACTATGAAGACCTGTTGCTTGGACCAACGTCATGTCACTGGCTATGTGGCTGCCTCAGCAAAGCATGTGAGCAGATGCTCTTGTCTACTTCTGCTGGACCATGGCTAACCGCAGCACACATTTGAATGTTTGGTTGATCTTCACAAAAAAGATGGAATACAGGGAAACACTATATCTGCAGCGACAGTTGTCTCATCCCTTAGGACCTAGGTAATAGCTAAGCAAAATGCATTATCATCCACAGCAATATTAATACATATATTAAGCCTCCTTTGATATATTCCTGTCATAATATCATACCTTCATGTCATGGTTCACAATTTACTGACTATAGCCTAAATCCGCCAATGAAAGGTAGAATGCACTCAAAACAGCAGGACCCAAGTTTCAACACTTGATTGAACATTGTTACGTACAGTAGCTGAAAGAGTTGTACCCTTCCTGCTGACTTTTCGTACAGAACTTGTAAGTCGATTCGACAAACAGAACCAGAACCAGTTGATAAAACCCAAACGATACCCAACCCTTCTAAAAAAGGTATCGGTATGAAACATTTTCTCTGTGCTCCTACATTTCTTAGTCTGCTCCTTTCATTTGCTCTTTCAGAAAATACAAGTTGTCAAAAAAGCATATTTGGTCCATAAGTGCTTGTTTGCCAGCCCCAGTCACATATGTCAAAGAACTAAAAGCTTTTGTACCACAGACTTCTTCTTGATATCCTTTCATGTTCCATTTCAACCTGCATATTTCTGTCAGAATTATGTTTTTGCGACTCATGGAAGTGAATGGATGAGTGGAGAATGGACATTCTCCACACGGTGACCATAGAAGCAACCGGTGAACGTAAGCGGCAGTATAATGGATTTATTTTTGGGGAAAGGAACATAAAGAGTCCAATGTTCTATAAAACTTTCCATATTGCTTTGCTGCGCGCCACTGGCCATACCATATGAAAGTCATGAGTAACTTCATTCAAGGGACAAGAATGACATTAAAAGACTGAACTGTGTCGACCATCAACACACCAAGAACCCTGTCTGCAATGTTTTTATTTAACCTTTATTTAACCAGACAGGTCAATTAAGAACAAATTCTTATTCATAATGATGGCCTGGTGAGAGGACAGAAGGTCCTCTCGAAGGGTAACAGGGACAGAAAAATGAATGAATTGAAAAGAGACAAATGATACATACTGTACATCACAGAGGTAATTAAAAATAGTGAGGGGGATCAATTTGTCCATTTTCAAAGGGTTATGAAAGGGTTTTTGAATACGAACAAGGCCAAGTGTCACATTGCCACTTCAAGACATGGACCATTGTCAAGCAATTCCGTGTAATTTGTGTAGGGAGTATGAATGAATGCTAGGACCTGAAGGAGGTTGACCGGAGGAAGTGTTAAGACAGGCAACATAATAGCGAGATATGGTGAGCAGCTATCGTGTTATAGGGAGTAGATGACAACATTAACAAGTGTGTTAACAGAATTTGGCTATAGGGCGACAATAATGTGGTCAAGAGCCATGGTTTCTATCATGAGCCTTAACTGGCGTGGTTTATTATTCACATGGCAGAGCAGTAACACTACAGGTCTTCTCTCACTGAGAGACTGGGGGAAATAGAAAGAAGTGGGAGGAGACACCACTATTTATACTTGCCACCTGGTGGTGTTCCTGAGTGTCTCCGCCTAGAGCGCCCTCTAGTGGAAACAGTTATATATGCAGTTAGACAGTTACTAATATAAACAGATATATATGCAGTTAGACAGTTACTAACAATCCTACACAGAACCTCTGCCTTCAACAAAGTGTATCAAATAAGGAGGGGTCAGACCAAGGAAGGTTTTGTCAATGAATTTCTCGTCAAGAGTGTAACAATGGGCACTTTACAGATTTGATGTGTTGAAAAGGGGGCATTTGTACCAAACCTAATTGCTGAGTGATACAAAACATTTAAGCGATCAAGGACACTTGTATGTATGCATGTAAATGACATCGCCATAGTCAAACAATGGGAGAATGGACATTACCACATTGGGTGCCACGCCTTTTTCGGGCCCCATCTATGCACGGCCACGCTTTAAAAGATAGGAGTCCGTCACCTTGTTTGTAGAGCTATAACTATATTCTATATTATAGCTATGGATACAATACTATGGTAATTTGACAGTGACTTTCTTCCGGTCAAGATGCAAAAAAGAGAGAATTTTTCCATGCATACATTCGCATGTTATACCGTGGTGAATATAAGTATGTTTTTAGATTGGTCTGGGGTAATTCCCGAAATTCTGAGGAATAGCCTTATGCGTGTATACTATAACCACTGCCGTTTCTTTCCTGGACCTGCTATTATTCTCAAATCAAATCTATAACATAGGTATGTTTTATCATGAATGCATGAAAGGGGGGGGGGGGGGGGGTAGTTTTTTGATGCTTTGATCATCACCAATGGCATACGTTGTGGACTAACGTTACACACACACGTTCGGATCGAGGTGAAGACATGCTTGGATCAACGCAAGATTGATATCATATAGCCCGTACCTTGACTAGGATGTACCCCAAAAATAATATTCCAATTATCAAGTATTGATGTCCATCGTGTCGCCAACATAATCCACCACACATAATGCATCAGGAGCATTTGATTCTTCTCAATCCGACCATTATAACCGCTCCCCTTGCCCAAAAAAATAAACCGACGGAGACATTAGATTGACGCACAGGCCAAGATACAAGGTTCCAAAGGGTGCTCGATACCGCCGTCTAGCTGGATGCGGCCGGTATTGCACTTTGGCTATCTCAGACTCATTCCCTATGGTAACACCAGGCTCCCTGGATGGATAATGAATACAAATATCAAAAAAGGAAAAACGACCCAGAAACGTAAAAAAGGCATTTTTGGCACTCTGCGGTCGGGGCCCAGAAACGTATTAAGCCGTTTTTGGCACCCAAAGTGTAGAGCCATATGAAATCCGTTTAATATTTTTCAAAATTCCATTAAATTTTTTTCCAAATTCCGTTTTTTCCGTTTTAATATTTCAGAATTCCACAATTTAATAAGATATAACAGTCCATTTAATGTTTTTAAGTGCTGCAACTCAGAAATACAGTTCAATTTTACACAATATTTTTCAAATAATAGTGTGACAAAATAGCTATATCTATTCTATTGTGATGAAATATAGTAATGCATAATTTAGGCACCGTTAGTTTAGTTTATTTAGTTTATAAAGGACAGTGTGTGTACTGACAATAATTTGCATTAACAAATAGATGGGTGCAGCAGATTTAGCAAGAAGCTATCATTTCTAGTCCTATGTACTGTAACGTTACATAGCTATTTCATCACAATAGTGTCAGTGATTAGCCTCGCCCTCTAGCTGTATCTATTGTGATCACCAGGGATCATCGTTAGAGAGCTGGTGTGTTGCGGCACTGCAGATATACCCTACTTGTGTGTTTTGAAGCACAGTTTTATTTTTTTCGTGTTCCTGACATGGCTTTTGGAGAGTGATCTTCGCACGTGTTTTGAGAGTCCAGTCCACAGTATGTTGACAGAATTAGCAAAACATCTTATCGCCGGTCATATACAAGTCATTAGGATACTGCGCTGCTCTGAATTTAGGGCTTAGTGTGGAATTTCTTCCGACGTTAACGTTAAAACGGAAGCAGCTAGACGCTTGTAAATTGCTGCATGTTGTATGTAACACGCTGTAGCGTCCCCGGTCGTGTTTGCTTTGCACCAAAAGTTCCATGTTCTCCCGAACACGGGATTTCAGTCCAGATTAGGGCAAATTCTGCAATATTCCACATTTACAGTTGATTCCATTTTTATTGGTCAATTCTGCGATTCCGTCCACGATTCCGTCCGCGATTCCGTGAACGCAGATTTCATATGGCTCACCAAAGTGTTAAGGACTAGAGAGCCCCACGATAATTTTCTGCACCTGTTTGTACGTCTTGGCCAGCTGTGCAGCTTTGAACCCCAGGGTCACCTGCGTGAGACCGATCATGTTAGACAGTGTTAGACATGCCGTTGGCCACGCCTGGTAATGCAACGGCTTTTCTCACACCGTTACCGAGTCGGCAGGCAGTCTGCTACCTTTGACCTCGAGCATATACTCTCAACGCGGCAGATCCTTAAAACGGTTTCCAAAATTTTTTAAATTAAAAAAGTGTGGATCAATAAAAGCGTTTCACACTTCTAAAAGTGCAGAACGAAAACGACCCTGGGTGTTTGCGTTGCCCTCTACTAGCCGCGCCGCCGGCGAATGTGAACAGAGACGCCTCTAGAGGAAAGGATGTTTCTCTCTGAGATCAGAAACCGGGTAATTATACAGATGTTTGGAAGCGTAGCGTAGGAAATGTGTTGCGGCAGATGTGTAGAGACTCATGCTCACAGTTCACACAAGTCTACTCGATGAAGTCTACTCTGTGATTAAGAGCTCTGCCTCGTGTCTTGGCTTCATATCGCAGTCATTAGCGGGGAAAGGTGTTCCTACCAACAACCCCGACAACCGGCGCAGCTGAGACGGTCTAGATGTGTGAGGTTTTGCCCGCTGCTCACCACCTTTTCTCTGTTTCTTTAAAGCCTACTGTTAGAAATTCCCTTCTCACTCACTCTCTCTAGCCCCCACCCTCTCGTTCTTTACTCTCGTTTACTCTCAGTGGCCACACCTGGACTATTATCAATTACCTCTCGCACCTGTGGTGGCAGGCTAATTAGTTCCCCTGTGGGCTTTAAATACCAGGGCTCTTCCCCTCGTTTCGGCGTGGGGTCGTGTTGTATTCATGCTGAGTCATATTCTCTAACATCTAGACTCTTTCGGGAGATCCTCTGGTCTACCAATGCTGTAAGATGGATCTCTCCAGCCTTGAGATGTTTGCTCCAGCCTTCGTCTGCTGTCGCCGTAGCCTGTGGAGGAGACTGTTCTGCGCTCCCTGTAACTTCCACGGGAGGCACCCCAGCGCTCCACTGCAGACCCCAGCGCAGCTGTTCGTCCTGACGCACATCTAGACCAACGCGCATCTCCCGGACCCTCGGGCTTGGCACGCTCTCCAGTCACCAGCGCGCAACGCGCATCTTCAAGGGCTTTGGCCACCTGTCGCCGTTTGCCTGGAGGGAGACATTGTACTGCGCTCTCTAATTCTCTACGGGAGGTATTCCAGTGTTCCACTCCAGACCAGCGCGCCAGATGCGCTCAAGCCTTCGCCACCTGCCGCCGTTTGCCTGGAGGGAGACACTGTACTGCGCTCTCTAATCCTCTACGGGAGGTATTCCAGTGTTCCACTTCAGACCTTCGAGCTTGGCACGCTCCTCCGTACCAGCGCACAGACGCGCATCTTCCAGACCTTCGAGCTTGGCACGCTCCTCCGTACCAGCGCACTGACGCGCATCTTCCAGACCTTCGAGCTTGGCACGCTCCTCCGTACCAGCGCACAGACGCGCATCTTCCAGACCTTCGAGCTTGGCACGCTCTCCAGACCTCAGCGCGCCGACGCGCATCTTCCAGACCTTCGTGCTTGGCACACTCCTCCTCGCAGACGCACCCCGAGGCGTCTCTCGGTTCCGACGCGCACACCAAGGTGTGGCGCGCACTCTGTTCCTCGGCTCCGACAGCGGCTACCCGGTGGACGACACCCTCGCCACCGCCACTGTTCCGACGCGCACACCAAGGTGTGGCGCGCACTCTGTTCCTCGGCTCCGACAGCGGCTACCCGGTGGACGACACCCTCGCCACCGCCACTGTTCCAGCTCTCTGTTCCGACGCGCACACCAAGGTGTGGCGCGCCACTCTGTTCCTCGGCTCCGACAGCGGCTACCCGGTGGACGACACCCTCGCCACCGCCACTGTTCCAGCTCTCTGTTCCGACGCGCACACCAAGGTGTGGCGCGTCACTCTGTTCCTCGGCTCCGACAGTCGGCTACCCGGTGGACGACACCCTCGCCACCGCCACTGTTCCAGCACTCTGTTCCTCGGCTCCGACAGTCGGCTACCCGGTGGACGACACCCTCGCCACCGCCACTGTTCCAGCACTCTGTCCCTCGGCTCGGACAGCCAGCCACCCGGTGGCGATGCCCTCGCCCCGCTGCTGTCCCCGTACCATTACGCATACGCCTGGGTGAGTTTTGATTGTGATGTCACTCACCCAGCGTAGTGCCCTTGCCCCCGTTCCCGCTGCTGTCCCCGTACCTTTACGCATACGCCTGGGTGAGTTTTGATTGTGATGTCACTCACTCAGCGTAGTGCCCTTGCCCCCGTGCCCGCTGCTGTCCCTGTACCTTTACGCATACGCCTGGGTGAGTTTTGATTGTGATGTCACTCACTCAGCGTAATGTCTCTTGCCCCCGTTCCCGCTGCTGTCCCTGTACCTTTACGCATACGCCTGGGTGAGTTTTGATTGTGATGTCACTCACTCAGCGTAATGCCCCTTGCCCTCGTCCCGCTGCTGTTCCTGTACCATTACGCATACGCCTGGGTGAGTTTTGATTGTGATGTCACTCACCCAGCGTATTGCCTCCTTTTGTTCTCACTTAGTTATTAGTTTGGACATTTCATCTCCCACTCTGTTTTGTTCTCTCGTGGATATTATTTTGGACATTTCATCTCCCACTGTGTGTTTGTTCACACGAAGATAGTATTTACTTTGTTACTTTGTTATTTGGACTGTTCTGCATCTGCTCTGTTTGTTCCCTTTGAATATTAACCCTCTCCTCTGTTCTGCAGAGCGGCCCAGATGTTTTCCCACCAGTCCCCAGTTCCTCCCTGTCCCCAGCCCGCCTCCGCGGTTCTCTGTCCCCAGTTCCTCCCTGTTCCCCAGCCCGCCTCCGCGGGCCTCAGTCCCCTCTGTCCCTAGTTCTCCCCTTCTAGTTCCACCTAGTTCCTGGTCCCAAGTTCTCCCCTTCTAGTTCCACCTAGTTCCTTGTCCCTAGTTCTCCTAGTCCCCAGTTCTCCTGTTCCCTAGCTCTCCTTGTCCCTAGTTTTCCTAGTCTCTAGTTCCTCTGTTCCCTAGGCGTTCCCTTAACCTTCCCTTAGGCGTTCCCTTACCTTCCCATAGTGTTCCCCTTCCTGCCCGCCTCTTAAAGGCACTTTACCTTCCCCTCTTGTGTTATTCCAGTGTTTTGTGTTTTCTCCCTTAAAGGGACAGTGCCCTTTTTCCCTGTTCTAAATAAATATCTGTTTCTTGGCAAACCATCATACCTGTCTTGTGTTGTGCGATTGGGGTCGGTTACAAACCATAACAGTACGACCCCACCAAATCGACGACCCCAGCCAGCACAGACGGTGTATGTTGAGTTTGCCTTTTTTTTTTCTTGTTCCCTCTAGCTCCCCTGTTAGCCCTGTTAGCTCCCCTGTTAGCTTGTTAGTCTCCCCTCTAGCTCCCCTGTTAGCCCTGTTAGCTTCCCTGTTAGCCCAGTTTAGCTTCCCTGTTAGTCCTGTTTAGCTCCCTTGTTGGCCTGTTACTCCCCTGTTTAGCTTGTTAGTCTCCCCGGTTAGCTCCCCTGTTTGCTTCCCGTTTTGCCCTGTTTGACCCCCCTGTAGCTAGCCATGCCCTGGCAGCTAACCCAGTCCCTCAGCAGAACCCCTGTCTGCTAGCTTAGCCCCGGCTGCTAGCACAGCCTCTATGTTTATGCAGCCCTTGCTGCTGGCATAGGCCCTGTAGCTAGCCATGCCCTGGCGGCTAACCCAGTCCCTCAGCAGAGCCCCGGTCTGCTAGCTTGGCCCCGGCTGTTAGCACAGCCTCTATGTTAATGCAGCCTTGCAGCTGGCATAGGCCCTGTAGCTAGCCAGGCCCAAGCAGCTAACCCGGTCCCTCTGCATGGCCTCCACTTTTTTGTGTAGTTTTTCCCACTGCTAGGACTGCCCTTTCAGCTAGCAAGGTCAGTTTATTCTCACACAGCTAGGACTGTCCTTCCAGCTAGCTTGTGCTCTCATGCTGGTCCAGCCCTGTCTGCCAGCCTAGCTCCGGCAGCTAGCGCAGCCTCTATGTTGATGTAGCAGTACAGCTAGCATAGGCCCTGTAGCTATCAGTGCCCTGGCAGCTACCCTTTCCCTCTGCTAGCCTGGCTCCGGCAGCTTGCGCAGCCTCTATGTTGATGTAGCAGTACAGCTAGCATAGGCCCTGTAGCTATCAGTGCCCTGGCAGCTAACCTTCCCTCTGCTAGCCCTTTCCCGGTGCTTCCATGGTTACCCCTTAGCTACCCTGCTCGCCCCTCAGTTCCTCTAGACCAGTTGCTCTAGACCAGTTCTCTAGACCCAGTTCCTCTAGACCAGTTCCTCTAGACCAGTTCTCTAGACCAGTTCTCTAGACCAGTTCTCTAAACCAGTTCTCTAGGCCAGTTCTCTTGCCCAGTTCGCTAGACTAGTTCTCTAGACCCAGTTCCTCTAGACCAGTTCCCCCAGTTGCCCCTCTGCTACCCTAGTTACCCCTCGGCGACCCTGTTTCTTTTGCTAGCCCCACTCTTGTGGTGGCTTCCCCTGCTGGCTTGGCCAGTACCTCTTGTTTTGCCCCCTGCCACTCTGTCTGTATTTGTTTTGGGTCGCCGGGTGGCTCCCGTTGAGGGGGGGGTACTGTGAGGTTTTGCCCGCTGCTCACCACCTTTTCTCTGTTTCTTTAAAGCCTACTGTTAGAAATTCCCTTCTCACTCACTCTCTCTAGCCCCCACCCTCTCGTTCTTTACTCTCGTTTACTCTCAGTGGCCACACCTGGACTATTATCAATTACCTCTCGCACCTGTGGTGGCAGGCTAATTAGTTCCCCTGTGGGCTTTAAATACCAGGGCTCTTCCCCTCGTTTCGGCGTGGGGTCGTGTTGTATTCATGCTGAGTCATATTCTCTAACATCTAGACTCTTTCGGGAGATCCTCTGGTCTACCAATGCTGTAAGATGGATCTCTCCAGCCTTGAGATGTTTGCTCCAGCCTTCGTCTGCTGTCGCCGTAGCCTGTGGAGGAGACTGTTCTGCGCTCCCTGTAACTTCCACGGGAGGCACCCCAGCGCTCCACTGCAGACCCCAGCGCAGCTGTTCGTCCTGACGCACATCTAGACCAACGCGCATCTCCCGGACCCTCGGGCTTGGCACGCTCTCCAGTCACCAGCGCGCAACGCGCATCTTCAAGGGCTTTGGCCACCTGTCGCCGTTTGCCTGGAGGGAGACATTGTACTGCGCTCTCTAATTCTCTACGGGAGGTATTCCAGTGTTCCACTCCAGACCAGCGCGCCAGATGCGCTCAAGCCTTCGCCACCTGCCGCCGTTTGCCTGGAGGGAGACACTGTACTGCGCTCTCTAATCCTCTACGGGAGGTATTCCAGTGTTCCACTTCAGACCTTCGAGCTTGGCACGCTCCTCCGTACCAGCGCACAGACGCGCATCTTCCAGACCTTCGAGCTTGGCACGCTCCTCCGTACCAGCGCACTGACGCGCATCTTCCAGACCTTCGAGCTTGGCACGCTCCTCCGTACCAGCGCACAGACGCGCATCTTCCAGACCTTCGAGCTTGGCACGCTCTCCAGACCTCAGCGCGCCGACGCGCATCTTCCAGACCTTCGTGCTTGGCACACTCCTCCTCGCAGACGCACCCCGAGGCGTCTCTCGGTTCCGACGCGCACACCAAGGTGTGGCGCGCACTCTGTTCCTCGGCTCCGACAGCGGCTACCCGGTGGACGACACCCTCGCCACCGCCACTGTTCCGACGCGCACACCAAGGTGTGGCGCGCACTCTGTTCCTCGGCTCCGACAGCGGCTACCCGGTGGACGACACCCTCGCCACCGCCACTGTTCCAGCTCTCTGTTCCGACGCGCACACCAAGGTGTGGCGCGCCACTCTGTTCCTCGGCTCCGACAGCGGCTACCCGGTGGACGACACCCTCGCCACCGCCACTGTTCCAGCTCTCTGTTCCGACGCGCACACCAAGGTGTGGCGCGTCACTCTGTTCCTCGGCTCCGACAGTCGGCTACCCGGTGGACGACACCCTCGCCACCGCCACTGTTCCAGCACTCTGTTCCTCGGCTCCGACAGTCGGCTACCCGGTGGACGACACCCTCGCCACCGCCACTGTTCCAGCACTCTGTCCCTCGGCTCGGACAGCCAGCCACCCGGTGGCGATGCCCTCGCCCCGCTGCTGTCCCCGTACCATTACGCATACGCCTGGGTGAGTTTTGATTGTGATGTCACTCACCCAGCGTAGTGCCCTTGCCCCCGTTCCCGCTGCTGTCCCCGTACCTTTACGCATACGCCTGGGTGAGTTTTGATTGTGATGTCACTCACTCAGCGTAGTGCCCTTGCCCCCGTGCCCGCTGCTGTCCCTGTACCTTTACGCATACGCCTGGGTGAGTTTTGATTGTGATGTCACTCACTCAGCGTAATGTCTCTTGCCCCCGTTCCCGCTGCTGTCCCTGTACCTTTACGCATACGCCTGGGTGAGTTTTGATTGTGATGTCACTCACTCAGCGTAATGCCCCTTGCCCTCGTCCCGCTGCTGTTCCTGTACCATTACGCATACGCCTGGGTGAGTTTTGATTGTGATGTCACTCACCCAGCGTATTGCCTCCTTTTGTTCTCACTTAGTTATTAGTTTGGACATTTCATCTCCCACTCTGTTTTGTTCTCTCGTGGATATTATTTTGGACATTTCATCTCCCACTGTGTGTTTGTTCACACGAAGATAGTATTTACTTTGTTACTTTGTTATTTGGACTGTTCTGCATCTGCTCTGTTTGTTCCCTTTGAATATTAACCCTCTCCTCTGTTCTGCAGAGCGGCCCAGATGTTTTCCCACCAGTCCCCAGTTCCTCCCTGTCCCCAGCCCGCCTCCGCGGTTCTCTGTCCCCAGTTCCTCCCTGTTCCCCAGCCCGCCTCTGCGGGCCTCAGTCCCCTCTGTCCCTAGTTCTCCCCTTCTAGTTCCACCTAGTTCCTGGTCCCAAGTTCTCCCCTTCTAGTTCCACCTAGTTCCTTGTCCCTAGTTCTCCTAGTCCCCAGTTCTCCTGTTCCCTAGCTCTTCTTGTCCCTAGTTTTCCTAGTCTCTAGTTCCTCTGTTCCCTAGGCGTTCCCTTAACCTTCCCTTAGGCGTTCCCTTACCTTCCCATAGTGTTCCCCTTCCTGCCCGCCTCTTAAAGGCACTTTACCTTCCCCTCTTGTGTTATTCCAGTGTTTTGTGTTTTCTCCCTTAAAGGGACAGTGCCCTTTTTCCCTGTTCTAAATAAATATCTGTTTCTTGGCAAACCATCATACCTGTCTTGTGTTGTGCGATTGGGGTCGGTTACAAACCATAACAAGATGTATCGAGGTAGACGGTAATCATTGGTGAGATGACTCATAGCTCCGACATTAGTATGCAATTCGACACCCGTTTTCAGTTTTTTTCAGTTTTTTTCACATGGATGCGTCCCTTCACAAACATTTAAGAGGCGGGACAACCAGACCACACTCACTCCATATCTAATTAACGTTGGTGAACCCTAAAGACAGCATCTCAGAGCTATACCCACGAGATACTATAAGTTGGTATATGAGACAGGTTTTTTTTTTTTTCTCGCACTCTCCCGAGCTAGTTCTGTATCTCACTATTGATTCGCCCACAATCCTCACCACTGTTTTAATGGCCTCTTGAAGCGCGGCGATTATCGTTTTCGGGAAATCTCCCATGAATGCGTTCCTGGAACGCTTGTTTGCCCTCTCCCTCGCCGCTAATGACGGCAGATGTGTTTTACTTGTCGCCATTAATGACTCAAGCGCCAATTGGCGGTATCTGTGCCATCTAAATTGGAGGTTCCAACCTGCATTATTCAGACCTGTGTCCCCTAATACTATTTTCAAAGGCTCTCCACACTGTTACATTTTCCCACTACAGTTCTTACATCCCTCCCTCCCTCCCTCCCTCCCTCCCTCCCTCCCTCCCTCCCTCCCTCCCTCCCTCCCTCCCTCCCTCCCTCCCTCCCTCCCCCCAGCCTGAATATGAAGACGAGCTGACACATTCCCGACATGTTCCCATGTTCTATTCGAACCCTGGACGCTGAGGCGAGAGGAAGTGTCAATCGAAACCTAGCATTTCAAACCTGAGACTCATCGCTACTAGCACAGTATGTGGAGCTGCCAGTTGATGGAGAGATATTGCTTTGAGGTGGAGGAGAGATAGAGAGAGATAGAGAGAGGGTTAGAGAGAGAGAGAGAGAGAGAGAGCGAGAGAGAGAGAGAGAGAGAGAGAGAGAGAGAGAGAGAGAGAGAGAGAGAGAGAGAGAGAGAGAGAGAGAGAGAGAGAGAGAGAGAGAGAGAGAGAGAGAGAGAGTAATATGGGGAGGAGGGTGTGTGCTGAATGGAGAGCAAAAGTGAGTTTTTGATAGCATCTGGCACGAGTGGACAAAGACCCCCTTTAGCTGCTAGCGAATTGTGACAGGTCTACTCTGGCAAGCTGTTGGCTGCAACACTTGGCCGACAGCTGCAGATACAAATAAAGGCCTGGCGTCAAGCAAAACGACAGGGAACACAACAAGGGCCCTGGTCCCAGGTGTAGCTGACGGGAGATCACAGCCACGCGCGCACATACGCACGCACGCACGCACGCACGCACGCACACACACACACACACACACACACACACACACACACACACACACACACACACACACACACACACACACACACACACACACACACACACACACACACACACACACACACACACACACACACACACACACACACACACACACACATTTACATTTACATTTAGTCATTTAGCTGACGCTTTTATCCAAAGCGACTTACAAGTTCTGTACGACAAGCCATCAGGAAGGGCACAACTCTATCAGCTGAGTAACAATGTTCATCAAAGTGTTGAGTGCTACAGTGTAGGTTAGTTTATTAGGACAAGTGCATGACAGTATGGTTAGTTAGGTTTTTTTTTTTTTTTTTCAGATAATGGTTGAAGAATTGCGTCTTTAGTCGACGGCGAAAGATTGGACGTGTTTCGGCTGTCCTAACTGGGGTGGGTAGTTCATTCCACCATTGTGGGGCAAGGACTGAGAATAGGCGACTTCTCTTTGATGACCCTCCCGGAGCTTGGATAGGAGTAGGTCTGAGGCGGCCAGAAGATGCAGAGCGTAGGGGTCTTGAGGGTGTGTAGTTAGAGACCATTGACCGGAGGTAGGCGGGAGCAGTTCCCTTTGCGGCACGGTATGCTAGGTCGAGGGCCTTGAAGCGGATTCGTGCAGCAATGGGGAGCCAGTGCAGGTCCCTAAGAAGTGGGGTGACATGGGCCGACTTCGGTAGGTTTGAGATCAGGCGGGCCGCTGCGTTCTGAATGAGTTGAAGAGGCTTAGTAGCAGTGGCCGGGAGGCCAGCGAGCAGTGCGTTGCAGTAGTCGAGGCGGGAGATGACTGTTGATTGGACGAGGAGTTGGGTGGCTTCTTTTGTCAGGAAGGGGCGGATCCTTCTGACGTTGCTCAGGAGGAATCGGCAGGTTCTGGTTGTCGCTGCGATGTGAGCAGAGAAGTTCAACTGGTTGTCGAGGATAACACCAAGATTCTTGGCGGTCGGGGACGCGGTCACAGCTGCATTCTCGACTGTG
The DNA here is from genome assembly GCF_963971535.1 of Notolepis coatsorum. Taxonomy (NCBI): domain Eukaryota; kingdom Metazoa; phylum Chordata; class Actinopteri; order Aulopiformes; family Paralepididae; genus Notolepis; species Notolepis coatsorum. The sequence goes on from NC_140175.1 coordinate 35,757,349, forward strand.
ATGGAAAGGTCGGTCAGGGGGGAGGATTTGGCCGGCAGGTGGAGCAATTCTGTTTTGCTTAGGTTCAGTTTGAGGTGATTGGTCGTCATCCAGGCGGAGATGTCGGACAGACAGGCCGAGATCCGCTCAGAGACGTGGATATCTGAGGGAGGGAAGGAGAGGAAGAGTTGAGTATCGTCGGCATAACAGTGGTAGGAGAAGCCATGAGACGTGATAATGTTACCCAGTGATTTAGTGTAGAGGGAGAAGAGAAGGGGTCCTAAAACCGAGCCCTGGGGGACACCCGTCCGCAGGGGGCGGGTGGCCAACAGGGTCCCTCTCCATGACACTTGGTAGGAGCGGTCATTGAGGTATGATGACAGCCATGTCAGCGCAGAGCCAGCCACTCCCATTCCTGCGAGGGCCGCGAGGAGGATCTGGTGGTTGACTGTGTCGAAGGCTGCAGATAGATCTAGGAGAATCAGGACAGAGGAGAGGCCTTTCGCTTTTGCTAAGTGAAGTGCCTCTGTGACCGCAATGAGGGCTGTCTCTGTGGAGTGACCAGTCCTGAAGCCTGACTGATTAGGGTCTAGGAGGTCATTCTGTAAGAGATAAGCAGTAAGTTGGTTGGATACAGCACGTTCAAGTTAATGTTTTATTTTTTACAGATTTTGTATTGTTCTGACATGGTAAATGGCTGCTTTTTTATATAGCGCTTTTATCCAAAGCGCTTTACAATTTGTTCCTTACATTTTACCCAATCACTCACACATTCACACAACGACGGCGAAGGCAACCATGCAAGGTGCCAACCTGCTCATCGGGAGAAGTTAGGGGTTAAGTGTCTTGCTCAAGGACACATCGACACGCTGCCCGGGAGGAGCGGGAATCGAACCGGGAACCTCCGGATTGCCAGACGACTGCTCTACCTCCCGAGCCACTGTCGCCCCTGACATGGGGGCTCAACAATAAATGACAATCAGAAATGTCAAGTTGCATGTTGTTATTCTAACCAGCTTAGTTCTGTTGCATTTCCAATTTATTTATTTAAATTATAAAGTGATCAGGTATCGATAAGGGAATCGATAAAGAATCGAATCGATAAGCAGAATCGATAATGGAATCGTATCGATAAAATCCTATCAATTCCCATCCCTAGCGATGACTGCAGTAGGCTCGGATTACATGCCTGACAAGTAAAATGTGGAAGCAGGACTTTTTTTTCTCCATGCGTTTCATTCAATCCAATGGGGTGCAGTACCATTCGGAGATACGATAGGGGGCGGTATTTTCCCTGTTCGAGCTCAGACAGATCCCCACTGGTAACGTGAGGCTAGATTGATGAAAAATGAATGGAAATCGATAATAAAAAAAATAACGATTAAAAACGAGATCTCTCGTCGGCTGGCACTGAAAGTGTTAAGGATTGTATTTACATTTTTACATTGTACAAGACATTGTTTCCTTTTCCATGTGGGGATTTTAAAATTGCATCTACAGTATATATTCAAGCGTACAGACAAGTAGCCGGAAACAACAAGTGAGATCTTCTTTTTTTCTTTTTTTTTCTTTTATACTTTACAGGCCATCATAGCAGCTTTATTTAGAAATGTTTACATTCTCATAATGATAAATCTCTTATATAACTCTCAATTATCTTATTGCACTACTGCAAATTACAGGGACAGGAGATTCTTTGAGACATATCTGTCCTCTTATAAATGGAGACTAAATCGAATAAATTACAGGTCCATAAAACTCCAAAAGTAACCACGCATAGACCAAATATAGTCCTGTAAAATCTGGACAACTTTTAAGAACTAAAAAATGAACGTATAATGTACGTTCTGACACCACTAATCTGCAGTGAATAACTTTAACAAACTTAAAAGGGATTGTGAAGATCACTTTATTTTGTACTATGTTCAAAGGGAGATGCATTAAAGTGGGAAGCTATCCACCCTGAAAATGCTCCTCAGCCAGTTCTTTTGATTAAGACTATTTGCAGATTAGTAATTCGGAACTAGTATTTTATTCTGACTCAATTCTCTGCAGCAAATGGGGTGGGTTCAGCTACTGACCTCAGCTGTTGTGGTACAGTGGCTAGATGTCCACCCAATGCGATGGCGATGTTCTAACAAGGTGATAGATAGGCACTATGGTCACCAAGCCTTCCTCAGGGACATGTATGTGCTGAAATGTCACATCCAGCAAGACTTTCTGACCTGACGTATTTTACATGAGTGATGGGGGGGGGGGGGGGAGTTATCTATACAAATTGTTGTATGTAAACCAGTAAATCCATAACATGTAAATGCCACGTCCATTTGACTGGCTAGAAGTCAGTTAGCTAATGTCTTTGTAGTTTTTTTCAGTCATTTGCAAAGCTACAGCACAACTTGAGGTACTTTTCAATTTGACCCAACTGTTGATAATGCAAAGGGACACTCTTCTGTTGTAGCGCAGCGTTCCAGTCGGTCTTCTTTGACCGTAAACACGTGCGCCATTTATTCTCGGATGGAGCAGGAAGAATAAAAGCGTGTGTGCAAATTGAGTGCGTTTTGTGCGACGTAGAGGGGCAGGATAGGATGAGAACCGCAGGTTAGCATGATCTTATCAACTTGCAGTGTGGCAACGGTTGGTTGATTTTTGACACAAGAATAAACAAACAGACATGCAGCCACTCAAGCCTTCATCAGGGCACTGACCACGGCACGGGGATTGAGGCTACGCAGGTCGTTGTAGGTTTGACCTGTGCCCACAAACACGATAGGCTGGCCTGTGATGTAGGTCATGGAGATGGCAGCGCCAACCTTGTCATCAATTGTGTCAAACTTGGTGAGAACAATTCCATCAATGAGACGAGGTCTGTCGGACATGGAGTGGTCGGCCAGAGCCTGGTTGAACTTCACCAGCTGGTCGATGGCTTCATTGCCAACCAGAGCATCCCCTACAAACAGCACCAAGTCGGGCATGTTGCCAGCGATCAGCTTGGCCAGGGCTTTCATCAGGGGGGCGTTGTCCTGCATACGCCCTGCTGTGTCCACCAGCACCACGTCAAAGGCCTGGTTACGAGCATAGGCGATAGCCTCCATAGCGATCCCAGCGGCATCTTTGCCGTAGCCCTTCTCATAAAGCTGCACCATTGTGCGTCCCCCGTGCTTCTCTGGAGGGTGCAGAGAGTTTAGGCGCCTCTGATGAGTCCGAAGCTGCTCCACCGCGCCGGCGCGGAACGTGTCACAGGCCGCCATCAGCACGGTGATCCCGTTCTCAATTAGCCAGAAGGAGATCTTGGCCAGGTTGGTGGATTTTCCAACCCCGTTGACGCCACAGAAAGTGATGACAAAAGGCCGCCGCTGGGTCCGTGCCTCCAGGACATCTCTCAGGATGTCCACTCTGTGTTTGGGCTGCAGGATGTGCACAAGAGAGTCCTGCAGGGCCTGCTTCACTGTCGAGGCCACAGTGCTGAAGGTTCCCATGACTTTGCCCTCCAGTTTCTTGGCTACAGAGTCGCAGAGCTGAGAGGAAATGTCAGCTGCCACATTCTTAGCGATGAGGTGGTCCCTCATCTTGTCCAGCACTGGCTCCATGTCTTCCTGAGTCAGGCTCTTGGAACCCACTAGGCCCTTCAGCATCCCAAACATGCCCCCAAAACCACCACTCTTTTTGGGGACTTTCCTGCTCAATTCGGCGACCACCACTCTCTCTTCCTCTTCCTCCTCCTCCTCGCTGGACTCGTAGTCCACAGAGAGCAGGTCTCCCTTCATGGGTTTCAGCTGCATTGCCGGGTCATTTTGCAGGTCCTGGGCCTGGTCGCTGGCGTCATGGGCGCCATTTCCGTTTCTGGAGCTGTAATCCAGTTCCTTGGTGCTGCTAGCCCCCCAGTTCCCACACATGCTTCTCCTTCCCTTTGGGCTTCTGGCTGGGCTTGGGGGACTTAGTTGGTTTCTTAACTGGTACCCGCATGCGCTTTTTTTGGGACTTCAGGGACTCTGTGAATGTCCGCATAGAGGTGGGGCCTTGTGCTTTGCTGCTGTCCTCCGACTCTCTAAGAAGCACGTTGAAGTCATCCTCAAACCCAAAGTTGTTGCTGAGATGTTTCAGAGCTCCCTTCTGCTCCAGCTCATTTTTATAAAGAGCCCTGAAGTGAAGCTGAACGTCATCTATAAACTTGTCCACATACGTCAGCGTCAAGATCTTTTGAAAACCAACCACAAAAACCAACTCAAACTCATTGTCGAGCTTGTATTTAAGACTCAGGGAATCATGGGTGTAGGAGTTGTTCCCACTTCGTTCCTGAAGGATCACAGAGCGGATCAACACGTTGACAGGCCCGGTTAAAGATTCAGTCACCCCAGCACCCTGAAAACACCACAGCACTATGCCCCCTTTGCTGAAGATGGTGAAGAAATCTAGCATCTTGCCACCACGCAGCAGATAAACTCTATCAGATTAAAGGTTCCCCCACAACTAGTAGCATCCAGCACCACCGCAAAACTGTTTAGACACGTGAGATGCAGAACCCGGAAATGACTCTGTTTTAGAATGTTTGATTATGACATAACAATAACCGGTGTTTTAATTAAAAGCGAGCTAGATAAACAGTAATAATACATACATACGTAAAGTACAAGTAATGCTTTGAAGTATCCCTTTTAGGTTATGTCAGTAACCTCTCCTTGCGGGAGGGTTAGGTCGATATCAAGGCCTAGGTCGATTGGATCAACACATTGGGGTTCGTTCAGACGTCTCTGAGGTTATCATCGGTAAATCTATATTAGTTTATCAGGGAATGCAAATACCTTATTAGGTGAATTGGCCCTTTAAACTCTTTTTCTTTACAGGAAAACTATCAGTGATTCAGCTATAATCAATATGTCATCTAGAATGTTCTATTATGACATCATACAGTGTTTAAGCATTTACCCCCTAATTCTTATAGGATAATATCCGTATCCATATATCAAGTTAAATCAAATCAAATACAAAATACAATATCAAAATAACACAAGGTGAACGGGGTCGACGCCCTTGGAAGTCCTTGTAGTCTCGTTCAGTTCAATCCTACCGGACTGTTGGTGTAGCAATAGTTGAGCAATAGTTGAGCATCAGGGGTATTCACATCAGGCTGGCATTAGCCTGGAGGTATATCAAATGTTCCGGGGTTGGCTCGCCATCGGGTATCGATCCAGCTGAGCACACTTGGTGATGGGTTGTCTGGACTGCTCCGGGATGCTGGTTGAGACTTGCGGCTTTCAGTCGGTTGGTTAGTCCTGTCCGTCTGGTCGATGTTGCTGGTTCGGATGTCGAGGCGGAAAGAGAGCTGGCTGTTGGAGAGCTAGCTGTTTTTATAGGAAACCAAGATGTTCCGGAACGTTCTATATGACATCATAGGATGACATCACAAAGGTTCCAGAACCTTCTATCATGACATCATACGCTGGTGCTAGACTGTTTTACGTTCTAGAAAGTTCTTACCTACTAGCATTAACTATTTATGTTCCTATGATAGTTATGATAGTTATGAATCTGAACCCTGGGTTACATTCTCCCCTTCTATCCTAATGCACGTCCCTGTGCATATTATCCCAGGACTACATTATCACAATCCTATGGGGTTCTGGGGAGTCTGGTCCTAGAATGTTTTACGTTCTAGAAAGTTCTTACCTACTAACATTAACTATTTATGTCCCTATGATAGTTATGATAGTTATGAATCTGAACCCTGGGTTACACACGCAGCAGATAAACTCTATCAGATTAAAGGTTCCCCCACAACTAGTAGCATCCAGCCCCACTGCAAAACTGTTTAGACACATGAGATGCAGAACCCGGAAATGACGCTGTTTTAGAATGTTTGATTATGACATCATACTGTGACATCACAATGGAACATCATACTGTACTGTGTCATCACAACGGAACATATTCGAGTACCATTTGAATAATATAAATAATATGTATGATATAATATAATGTAATGTTATATATTATAATATAATGTAATATAATAACTAGAAATTGTGAAAGTGTGGGTGATGCCTCTATTATGACATCATAGTGTGACATCACAAATGTTCTAGAATGTTCTATTATGACATACTGTGACATCACAAATGTTCTAGAATGTTCTATTATGACAGCATACTGTGACATCACAAATGTTCTAGAATATTCTGCCATTCATTCCTTATGGACCTAAATGTCCTGTTTAAAGTCGATTTGTAGCCAAACGGTGCGGTGAAACGTTCCAAAAAGTAATAGCAACTCGAGTTGGACCAAGCCGGTCTTTTTGATACCCTACACTTGTGTGTGGTGCGAAAGCTCTGGCAGGAGTTACTAGACAAAAATCGGCGGAATAAATAAAATAAATAATAAATAGTATAGATTACAATAGTGTGGGTGGCCCACACTAATAAAGTATAATATATTTAGCTCCCATTTGGGGGGGGGGCGAATATTCGAATATCACTTTTTCTAGAAAGTCCCATCCCTACTTGACGCATGTTAAAGGTAAACAAAAGGCAGCCAGAGACTCTTACCTCCTTAAAGACTCAACTGGGGTGTGTAGGATTTGGTAGAATTTTCTTAGAAGATTAAGACAATTATATATGTCTAAGTTCACTTGGACCTCAAACTGAGAGTTTTGATATGAAAAGAACAGTCTATTCTTATTTCTGACCCGATATTACGTAGTGTCAACATTTGAGTTAACTAGACTAGATACTAGGTATCCAGATGGCGTCTCTCACAGGGGAAACGAATCTAGGAGAACAGAGGTCGTGTTGAACTTTAAGGCAGATCACTTTAAGGGAGATAACCAAGGAGAGGGTGAGAACAAATGAACATATTAAACCAGGGAGAGAGAATCTTTGTGTCTCTTTAGTTTTTCACCTTGGAGGAGAGAGGGCTTCTTCTGTCTCCTTCCGTATTCAGCTCACACAGAGAGAACCTGAGAGCAACCTATTTGTAACTATACTAACTCAACAGATACAGATATATGGGGTTTGGGGTTTCCCCCCTCAAAAAAATGAATACTTTCAGAATTCATTAGATATGTCTTGTTGTGGAATTAACACAACATTATGCATACTTTTCACAATAAATAAAATAAGAATGTGTTCTTACTTGCCTGGGTAAATAAATTTTTTATTTATTTTTTTTACAGATACCGATAATTTTCGATATTACATTTTAAAGTATAAAAAATGTCGGCCGATAATATCGGACATCCCTAATATTTGGACAACTTGTGTGTTATTCAGTGGAATATAATTTTACTCTTGTATTTCATTATGCTTGAGGGATATATAAGATAAGACAAGACATTCCTATATTGCTCCGCTTGGGGAAACGTGGGCATCATAGCAGCACGGGGAGGGGAGGTAGGTGCAGGGCAATAGTAGGTAAGGGATAATGTATGTGAAGGTCAATTATTTTGCGACAATGACCGAGTAGGCTATACATTATCCCGCTTATTACATGGCTAACTTACTAACAATATACCTAATTCATTTGACAAATCGCAGTTGTTCTGTGGCTCTGTCAGCCCAAATAAAGTGATTATTATTATCGCGGGCAGCCTCTGTTCTGGGCTGGCTCCGCTGACACTCCGCTGTCAGTGCAGCGCTATACATTATCCCGCTAACTTACTAACAATATACCTAATTCATTTGACAAATCGCAGTTGTTCTGTGGCTCTGTCAGTCAAATAAAGTGATTATTATTATCGCGGGCAGCCTCTGTGTTCTGGCTCCGCTGTGTTCTGGCTCTGCTCGTCGCTCCGCCCCCTGTCATCGCCGGCACGGCAGTGTCTAATTGCACTGAAACAGTGTGTCAGTGGGCTTGATTGCGAACAGCTGCGCTCTGCGGTCATTATTGAAAAATCTGCGGTCATTATTGAAAAATAATGACCGCAGTCGGGGGGCTGTTGACCAATCACAAGCAAGCATTTCGGCGAATGTGAAAACGCCATGTAATAAAAATACATAATGTTACGTACCCCCGTGGGGAGACGCAACACAAGGCCGCAGACAGGGTAGGTGAGGGTGCAGTGACACAAAACGCCAGAGACAGATTGAAATAAATAATAATATTTATTTCACAAATGAGGATCAGCAACACAGAGAGCAAAGAGGACCTACCAGTAAGCACCAAATCAAATATTAAAAGGAAACAAAAACCCACCCCCCCCCCCCCTTTACAGGCGCGGACGCCCCAAAGTACAGGTGGTGGTGCTCACTCTAAAGCTGGTGTCTTTAACAGTAGTTCTCCTACGTGATGCTGAATGTAGACCCAGGGTATCTTCCTGCCCTCAATGTCCCTGTGTGCGAAACAAAAGATTAATAACAAGAAAACAATCACCATAGGCTGGGTGACAAACAAATATACAAAGGATTAAGGTTAAACAGAAATGTACTACAAACACCAAAAGACACAAGGATTCCAATAAAGAACTATTCACCAAATAGTTCTTACTCAAAAGCACACAGCTCTACAAATACAATAATGCTCCAAAAGCCACAGTTCTACAATAAGGCTGAACACAAAATATGTCTCCTAACTAACTAACAGCACAAAGTGCCAGAGCCTTCACCAGCTCTATTACCACACAAACGGAGAGAGCTCTACCTACAAAAGCACAGAGACATAGTTACCACCAACACAGACCAAACGAACCAGGGAGCTAACTAACACTGAAACAAAAAGGGTATATGAAGGGAGAGTGGATGTTGATTGCAGAACGAGTCTCAGCTGCCGCTGCACCGGGGTGAGTTGCTGATTGACCAGCTGCTGCTGCAACTGAGAACCTGAGAGTGGGATATGTAGACACAAGAGGGAGACAAGACAACAACAAACAAAACATGCCTATATATACAACATAAGATACATTACTCCCTCTATATACATACATAAGGACACCGTCCGTAACACATAAATATAGGCAATCATTTTAGATCTGAATATAGAAAAGATAAACAGTGTAAACAATAAAATTAACTCAGAATATAGAAATATGATAAAAACAAACAGTGTAAACAAAAGGTGCAGATGAGAGTCTGTATGCCCCATCGGTTATATTATACGTTAGAATAAATATAGGCAAAACATCATTTGAATCTGAATATGAGTCAAAGTAAACCGTATACACAAGGTGCAGTATACACAAGGTGCAGTATACACATGGTGCAGTATACACAAGATGCCCTAACTGGCATGATATACGACATACATTGTGGGCCGTGCAGGTCTTGGTGGTAAAGAGTCAAGACATACTTAGTGATCAGACATAACTGTCGAGTCACGGCTCCTCTCTTGCTGTTCAAGCTGAGCCCACTGACTCCAACTGGAACATTGTAACACAAACTCCTTCCGATAGCCTACCTAATTATTTAAACGCCATGTATATAAACTACAACCTCAGAAGCCACAGTAGTCTTACAGGTAGCCCAACACACCATCATTCTCCAGCATAATCAACACCACTGTAACTCCCCTCCATGTACCAGTTTGTATCCTTTTCCCCAACTCGTATGCTAAACCCCAAACCACCCACTCCAACTCACAGTCTCGTTCAAATGCATGCCACCCACGCCACCCTCTCCTGCGACATCCTGTCAGCTCTTCCCTCGAGTGAGACGATATGCTTTCTGTTCAAATACAGCAAGCTCCACACTCCGCACAGCCCTCTGACACTCCTTACAGCCCTCCCACACTCCTTACAGCCCTCTCAACCTCCTTACAGCCCTCCCACACTCCTTACAGCCCTCTCAACCTCCTTACAGCCCTCCCACACTCCTTACAGCCCTCCCAACCTCCTTACAGCCCTCCCAACCTCCTTACAGCCCTCTCAACCTCCTTACAGCCCTCTCAACCTCCTTACAGCCCTCTCAACCTCCTTACAGCCCTCCCACACTCCTTACAGCCCTCTCAACCTCCTTACAGCCCTCCCACACTCCTTACAGCCAGGGAACAAAATAACCACCGCCAAACGCCAATGGCGTGTAGATTTCCTCCTTGGCTGGTAAATTACAGAGGCTACTAAGCCACTCTGGCGTGTAAAGAAATTGGGAGGCATATGAGCATATTGGAGTATTCTATCAAGGCTATACAGTGCGAGCATTTCACTCGCATTTGCCACTAAAAATAAAATAGATTTGTGCGAACTGGAAAAATCATTTAGGAGCACAGTGTGTGAGTAATCGTCTTGCGTAGTGGGCGTGTCAACGCGCAATTGTCATTTCATAATAGTCACAAAGCAGCGCGGACCAGCTCTCTAACAACTCATCTCGAGTCTGCTTCTATGTGCAACGAAAACTCTGCGAGCAGCGGTTCCAATTGTCTAACATGCTTTGCATCCTCACCAGTCCTGTATACCCACGCCGCGCTAAAAACATTAACTACTGTAATGTTATCTGCTAACTGAGTACTCAAACTAAGCTAACCTGCTAACGCTAACTACTGCTAATGTTAATCACTGGGAAGTGGGAACGCTCAAAGGCATAGTGAGGGAAGGAGGGGCTGAGAATCTCTTTCTCTCTGTGTGTGTGTGTGTGTGTGTGTGTGTGTGTGTGTGTGTGTGTGTCTCTCCCTCTCTCTACATCTCCTGAACCTATTTCATTCAAAAGGAAGATATTGATGGACAGTAGCTATAGTATAACTATTATTCAACAGCGTTTAAATTATAATACATTAAATAATTGTATAAAGAATTTTCCAAAGCAGCTTGACAACCAATATCCTTTGTGTCTAGTAGGCATGGGCCAATGTGTGATTTTGGTATGTGCTATTTGCACAGATGTTTGTCCCTTAGTATACACACGCACAGTATAATATGCATGTAATAAATAGTTTGTTTATAAACTCTGTTACTTGAAACATGTTCACTGTGCTCCTAAATTTCTTTGTGTGCTCCTAATTTTTTTTTTTTTTAGGAGCACATGTGCTCCCTGGGAAAAGGGTTAGCGTAGAGCCCTATAAAATAGTAATAATAATTACACATGGCGATATACTAAAAAGCTATTTCTAATTTCTGGCTGGTAAAAAATCTGCCTGGCTGGTAGTTTTTTTAATCTACCAGCCACCTTGGCTGGTAAGCCAAAAAGTTTATTTTGTTCCCTGCTTACAGCCATCTGACACTCCTTACAGCCCTCCCACACTCCTTACAGCCCTCCCACACTCCTTACAGCCACACTCCTTACAGCCCTCTCACACTCCTTACAGCCCTCTCACACTCCTTACAGCCCTCCCACACTCCTTACAGCCCTCCCACACTCCTTACAGCCCTCCCACACTCCTTACAGCCCTCCCACACTCCTTACAGCCCTCCCACACTCCTTACAGCCCTCCCACACTCCTTACAGCCCTCTCACACTCCTTACAGCCCTCTCACACTCCTTACAGCCCTCTCACACTCCTTACAGCCCTCTCAACCTCCTTACAGCCCTCTCACACTCCTTACAGCCCTCTCACACTCCTTACAGCCCTCTCACACTCCTTACAGCCCTCTCACACTCCTTACAGCCCTCTCAACCTCCTTACAGCCCTTCCACACTCCTTACAGCCCTCCCACACTCCTTACAGCCCTCCCACACTCCTTACAGCCCTCTCAACCTCCTTACAGCCCTCTCAACCTCCTTACAGCCCTCTCAACCTCCTTACAGCTATCTGACACTCCTTACAGCCCTCCCACACTCCTTACAGCCCTCTCAACCTCCTTACAGCCCTCCCACACTCCTTACAGCCATCTGACACTCCTTACAGCCCTCCCACACTCTTTACATTTACATCTACATTTAGTCATTTAGCTGACGCTTTTATCCAAAGCGACTTACAAGTTCTGTACGACAAGACAGCAAGAAGGGTACAACTCTATCAGCTGAGTAACATGACAGTAAGTGCATGACAGTAAGGTTAGTCACGTTTTTATTTAATTTTTTTTTATCATTTCAGATAATGGTTGAATGGTCCTTACAGCCCTCTCAACCTCCTTACAGCCATCAGACACTCCTTACAGCCCTCTGACACTCCTTACAGCCCTCTCAAACTCCTTCGACAAGCTGTCAGTCACCCTCGCCACACCCAGACCATGGCTGACCAAGGAAGACAGAGCCTGAGAGCAGCAGAGAGGAAGTGCAAAAAGACCTCACAAGACATCATGCCACGATAGCACTTTTTCATGTCCGATACCGATACCCATCCGATACTGGCCCCCTCTTAAAAACAAAAACATGTGTTTAACCTAGCCATCTATAAAACATCATGCTAAAACTGTGAAACAAATGTACTACTCCCCTAAAAGAAGAAATACATAGCATACATGACTCAGTTATATTCTTATTACTTGTATTATTGCACAAATGTCTTATTCTCATCCTATTCTTATTATTGTATTATTGCAGAATCATTGCGGGCAAGATCTACAATCATAATATTCATAAACATTTTACAATAAAAAAACTAACATATTATTCCATTACTTTCAGACAGTGGTTCGGGAGGTAGAGCAGTCGTCTGGTACTAAAAAATAAATAAAAAAAAGTGTAATAAATTATAAAAGCCGTTATATAAATGCACCATTTACCCCGACGTCCCAGTGTCTATATGGATATTTTAGGCGTTGTGTTGAAGTCACATGTTTTGCATCGTGACACGGCGAGCGGATACCTGTATGTGCGTGGAGGCAAATGAAGCACAAACTGGGCTAATATGCACACAGTGCTGTAGAGCAGGGGTTCCCAAATTTTTCAGGCCGGGACCCAGAAAATAAGGCGTCAGAGAGCCGCGGCCCAATGCACATCGTCAGTTTTTTTTTTTTTTTTTTTTTTTCAGGTGACCGATTTTTTAAGCCAAATATCACTTCAATCCTATTAAGTTAGTTCAAGTTAGTTATTCATTTATATGTGCTATTTATGAGAGGGCTAACTTGTTGCAAAATAATAATGATAATAATAATAACCTCATTAAAATACTATTGTTGCTTCGGTTGTTTTCAGCGTTTTATGTGCATAATCTGTTATTTAGTTTGAAATGTTCGTTGAAATAAGTAGATTTTTCGTTTTTCTTTATTTATTAAGTTAATATAAAACCATATAGTCACATTTTAGAATACAATAGAATATAATTTTAGAATACAACTAGAAACACTGTCCTGGCCTGCTTCTAAGTTCAGTGGCCTGAAAAAAAAAAGAAAAAAAGAAAAATTATTTTTGGAAATCATCTCGCGGCCCTCCCGTGGCTGCTCGCGGCATAATTGTGAAACGTGTTTAGTCCCTTGTTTGAACCGAATCTGGGTTGAACATGATTTGTGGAGCTCCCTCTGGTGTTGTGGTCGTGACATTCACTGACCTTTGGGAAGTATTTCGACATTTACATGGGTGTCTTAGTGGTGTACTGTATCTTGTAGACCAGGCCCATTGCAAGTTGCTGTACTCTGTTGTCTACTCTAAGCCATCCTAGGTTATCAGAATGGGCAGGGGTGAGGTCGGTTTTAGGAGTAAGGTCAAGCAGTAGTCTGACCAGTTTGTTTTGTGATGTTTGTAGTCTTGTTTTTAGGGCCTTTGAGGTGCTTTGGTACCATGAGGTGCAAGCATAGTCGTAGTACCCTTGAATGAGTGCTCCTGTTAGAGTCTTCAAGGTATTCTTGTTTACCAGAGAGGAGATCCGGTACAAGAATCTTTTTCGTTGGTTGACTTTTTTGATTACATTGGTTGCCATTTTGTCACAGGAAATATTTACATTTACATTTACATTTAGTTATTTAGCTGACGCTTTTATCCAAAGCGACTTACAAGTTCTGTGCGACAAGACAGCAAGAAGGGTATAACTCTATCAGCTGAGTAACAATGTTCATCAAAGTGTTGCGTGTTACAGTGTAGGTTAGTTTATTAGGACAAGTGCATGACATTAAGGTTAGTCGGGGTTAGATTTTTTTTATTATCATTTCAGATAATGGTTGAAGAAGTGAGTCTTTAGTCGACGGCGAAAGATTGGACGAGATTCGGCTGTCCTAACCGGGATGGGTAGTTCATTCCACCATTGTGGGGCAAGGACTGAGAATAGGCGGCTTCTCTTTGATGACCCTCCGGGAGCTTGGATAGGAGTAGATCTGAGGCGGCCAGAAGATGCAGAGCGTAGGGGTCTTGAGGGTGTGTAGTTAGAGACCATTGACCGGAGGTAGGCGGGAGTGGTTCCCTTTGCCGCACGGTATGCTAGGTCGAGGGCCTTGAAGCGGATACGTGCAGCAATGGGGAGCCAGTGCAGGTCCCTAAAAAGTGGGGTGACATGGGCCGACTTCGGTAGGTTTGAGATCAGGCGGGCCGCTGCGTTTTGAATGAGTTGAAGAGGCTTGGTGGCAGTGGCCGGGAGGCCAGCTAGCAGTGCGTTGCAGTAGTCGAGGCGGGAGATGACTGTTGATTGGACGAGGAGTTGGGTGGCTTCTTTTGTCAGGAAGGGGCGTATCCTTCTGACGTTGCTCAGGAGGAATCTGCAGGTTCTGGTTGTCGCTGCGATGTGAGCAGAGAAGTTCAACTGGTCGTCGAGGACAACACCAAGGTTCTTGGCGGTCGGCGACGCGGTCACAGCTGCATTCTCGACTGTGATGGAGAGGTCGGTCATTTGCCTCTAGGATGGAACCCAGGTAGGTAATTTCCTTGTGACAATATTGTCACCCACTGTAACAGAGAAGCCGTTGGCCTTGCTGAGTTTGTTATTTGATCCAAAGAGAATGGACTCTGTTTTACCCAGGTGTAATGATAGTTTGTTATCAGCGAGCCAGGTGCAGATTCTGCCGAGTTCAGAGCTGAGGGATTTTTCAACCTGCAACTTGTCCCTGTCAGAGACCAGCAGGGCTGAGTCGTCCGCGAACAGGAACAAGTTGCAGTCACAAGCTGATTGATTGATTGATTGATTGAAAAGTTTATTAACAGATTGCAGAATGGGTACAGTACAGTACATCTCAATACATACAATTGTTAAGGGGATGCAGACCAGAGAAAGACTTTCGTCTTGTTTCCACCAGGGTCCCCCATTTTCAATTCATCATAACGAATGACATGACATGTCATTTGCATAAATTAGGAACAGTAACGGTCCTAGTATGCTGGTGGAACACCACAGCTCACTGGGAGGGGGGGGGGGGGGGGGGCAGTGTACCGTTCACCTCCACCATCTGTTCTCTCCCCTCCAGGTAGGATTGCATCCAGCTCACTGATGAACTATCAAAACCAATTGCTATTAGCTTGTCAATCAGAATGGAGTGATTGACAGGTCTTTCACTGTCTTTCTCTCTCTCTTTCCCACTGTCTTTCCGAGGAGAGTAATGTTAGTCTCGAGGCTTTTTTACTCAATGTGAAAAAATAGAAAAGAAATGTCAAAAGATATACCGTCCAGAAAGAAAGTCGATCTTTTGTTATTTGACCGCTTAATGTGTTGTACTCCTGTCAGATGGATAACCGCCCTGGACACTTTGTGTGTCTTTTCATGACCACTCTGGAAATCCATTGTCGTTGTCCATCCCCGGTCCCCAGCCCCTACTTTTTCTCAATCAGTGCCACCCCAGGGGCCCTATTGCCTGTGTCCTATTATTGCCTTGTTATCAACAACCGTGGCAGAGCCTGTGTTGGCCCCTCGCGTCACCACCGCCGCAAATATTGGCATTAGCTTTCTAATCACATTCCTTTCTCCAGAAATGTCACTGAGAAGGGCACGTCTGTTTGCAGTTGGCAAAAGGGAAAGGGGGGGGGGGGTTGAGAGAGAGAATGATAATTTACTGTAGAGAGAGAGAGAGAGAGAGAGAGAGAGAGAGAGAGAGAGGTAGAGGTAGAGATAGATAGATATGTAGAGGTAGAGAGAGATAGACAGAGAGACAGAGACAGAGACAGAGAGAGAGAGAGAGAGAGAGAGAGAGAGAGAGAGAGAGAGAGAGAGAGAGAGAGAGTCCCTTGTTCTTCAGCAGCACTAATTTGCCACAGTAATGAGCAAGCAGCGATGCATGATCATCAGGCAATTATATTGGGTTACCATGCAAACAGCGGGCATCATGGGACGTCATTAAAGGGAGAAAAAAACACCCAGGCTCAGTTAAAATAGGAGAAGGGAAAGAACAGAGCTCCAAATGGCAGCCATTATCTAAATGCAGAGCCTTTATTCCACTGTGACCATGAATACGAAACGGACAATGTTCAGCCTCACGGATAGCAAATTGATATTCAATTGTGTGTTTGTGTTTTTTTTCTTTTTCATTGTCGTCGACCCCCCCCCCCCCCCTGTGGTTGCCATCGGCTGCTATTGGAGTAACTGGCCTAGACGTTCTCTCATTGTTTTGTTTCATATTGTGCCAAAACACTCACCTGTATTCAAGGCCATCCTTTATGAATCATGCATTTTGGAAGCGCATAACTTACCGATCTCAGCACCCTGGGAAACAAACAAAAGATGTGACTCATCACTCCCATAAAAAACATACATACTGTGTATCGATATTTTGATTGACACAGGAATAACTTGGGGCGGTCTTTACATGGCTATAGCCACAGCCGACAACTGAAATGGAACTGATTTGGGATACGGTAATAAAGACAGACAGAAATTGACGGGGACGGGGGACGGGGGTAATTGGCATAAATGGTTGTGGAGATATTTATGAAGTGGATATGAAGATATTTGATATGAAGTGGAAGTGGACTGAGATATACCGTGTCAGATGCACTCACAGCTGAGCTGTTAGCTGACAGATCATCTCTAATGCCCTGACTCATACACTGACTCCCACTGACACCCCTGTCCACATACTGTAGCCACACTGAGCCCGGCCAGTGCAACACGTTCTGGAGCAAGGGGACCGTGCATGTTGGAGGAACGGGACCGTGCATGTTGGAGGAACGGGACCGTGCATGTTGGAGGAACGGGGCCGTGCATGTTGGAACAAGAAGACTGTGCATGTTGGAACAAGAAGCCTGTGCATGTTGGAACAAGAAGACTGTGCATGTTGGAGCAAGAAGCCTGTGCATGTTGGAACAAGAAGACTGTGCATGTTGGAGGAACGGGACCGTGCATGTTGGAACAAGAAGACTGTGCATGTTGGAGGAACGGGGCCGTGCATGTTGGAACAAGAATACTGTGCATGTTGGAGCAAGAGGGACGTGCATGTTGGAGCAAGAAGACTGTGCATGTTGGAGCAAGAAGACTGTGCATGTTGGAGGAACGGGACTGTGCATGTTGGAACAAGAAGACCGTGCATGTTGGAACAAGAAGACTGTGCATGTTGGAGCAAGAAGACTGTGCATGTTGGAACAAGAAGACTGTGCATGTTGGAGGAACGGGGCTGTGCATGTTGGAACAAGAAGACTGTGCATGTTGGAACAAGAAGACTGTGCATGTTGGAGCAAGAAGACTGTGCATGTTGGAACAAGAAGACTGTGCATGTTGGAGGAACGGGACTGTGCATGTTGGAACAAGAAGACCGTGCATGTTGGAACAAGAAGACTGTGCATGTTGGAGCAAGAAGACTGTGCATGTTGGAACAAGAAGACTGTGCATGTTGGAACAAGAAGACTGTGCATGTTGGAACAAGAAGACTGTGCATGTTGGAACAAGAAGACTGTGCATGTTGGAACAAGAAGACTGTGCATGTTGGAGCAAGATGGCCGTGCATGTTGGAGCAAGAAGACCGTGCATGTTGGAACAAGATGTCCATGCATGTTGGAGCAAGAATACCGTGCATGTTGGAACAAGAAGACTGTGCATGTTGGAGCAAGATGGCCGTGCATGTTGGAGCAAGAATACCATGCATGTTGGAACAAGAAGACTGTGCATGTTGGAACAAGATGGCCATGCCTGTTGGAACAAGATGGCAGTGCATGTTGGAACAAGAGGGCCATGCATGTTGGAACAAGAATACTGCAGGAATAAGAGGACTGTGCAAGATACATGATTTAATTTCAACATGTTGTATGTTGTTTTGTGTGTGTGTGTGTGTGTGTGTGTGTGTGTGTGTGTGTGTGTGTGTGTGTGTGTGTGTGTGTGTGTGTGTGTGTGTGTGTGTGTGTGTGTGTGTGTGTGTGTGTGTGTGTGTGTGTGTGTGTGTGTAGGTGTGTAGGTGTGTGTGTGTGTGTGTGATTATTGGCAGCCGGGCAATTTGGAGAAGACGCTGCTACAGTATCTGTACCCATGAGCTGTGTGTTGATTGTCAGGTTCATCATCCGTGTGAGTCTGTAACTTTGATTGCCACTGTGGCACGATTGTATCGGAATAATCCCACAATGTACAAGTGCACTGTTAATATTTGTGTCCTTTAAACGTTGTCTTTATGTGGACATAAATAAAATATTCTAAATGTGTGTAGGTGTGTGTGTGTGTGTAGGTGTGTGTGTGTGTGTGTATTTTGGGTAAGCATGTCAGGCTACTGTTAGTCCTACTCTGTGTGGCAACACACATATTGTCAAACTACTGTTAGTCCTACTCTCCATGACAACACAAATAACATGTCAAACTACTGTTAGTCCTACTCTCCGTGACAACACAAATAACATTTCAAACTACTGTTAGTCATACTCTCCGTGACAACACAAATAACATTTCAAACTACTGTTAGCCATACTGTACGTGGCAACACACATACCATGTCAAACTACTGTTAGTCCTACTGTACGTGGCAACACACATACCATGTCAAACTACTGTTAGTCCTACTCTACGTGACAAAGCACATACCATGTCAAACTACTGTTAGTCCTACTATACATGGCAACACAAATAACATGTCAAACTACTGTTAGTCCTACTCTACATGACAACACAAATAGCATGTCAAACTACTGTTAGTCGTGTAGTTTGTGTGACAACACACAAACTACTGATTCACTGTAACATTACATAAAATAATGTCTTGAAGCTTTGTCGAGCCCAACTGACAGTCCATCTTCAGTGCACAGGTGAGTCATGCCTGTGGTTATGGTTGTTTACTCAACATTAAATGATGGTTGTTTACTTAACCTCTTTAGCCCGAGTGGTCCGAGAGAGCCAAGAGTAAATACCATAATCCTGTCAAAACAGCAGTCATAGTGTATATTTTCAACAATACGTTTGTTTAGGGCGGCTGATTGGCGCAGTGGGCAAGGCGCTCGCCACTAACGCAGGAGATGCTGGGTTCGAGCCCAGCTCTCGGCGTTGCTACCGGCTGGCCGGTCGTTCATACTACCACAATTGGCAGTGTTAGAGGGTGGGAAAGCCGGTGGGTGGGGATTGGACGTTGTGGACAGCGACTCCTACAGGTCGGTTTGGTGACGCCGGTGCGGCGGAAGCAGGAAGTAGCGGGGGCAGCGTGAGCCTCCCACGCGTTACTCCTTGCCACTGAGAGTTCGAGCTGCTGCTGTGAAAAGATGCGACAGGCTGCCTCCTCGTGTACCGGAGGGGACACGTGATGCAAGGCTTCTGTCCTCACTACAACCGACCAGTGGGAGGCATAGTCTAGCAACGTTCAAGACAGGGGAGGGAAGAATTGGATAATACGAAATTGGAATGGGACAAAAATAGAAAAATGGGGAGAAAAAGTGGATAAAAAAACAATACGTTTGTTTACCAATAGGGTACATTGTTATTAGTGAGATTTTAGTATATGGAATGTATTTATAATTTAGCGAATATCCACCATTTTTTATTCACGTCGCTAAACGTTTTGTAGTCATATGAGGAGAGGGCATCCAGAGCTCTCAATGAGCGTTGACACTTTGAAAAACTACATTTCCTAGCGAATTGCAGCTTCCTGCAAGCAAATTACTTGTGTATGAATTTATTTTATTCCTCTTATTTCTCGGGATTATCTATCACAAAACTGAACGTTATTGGCATAGATTGGAGCATAATTAGTGTGTCTACCTTCTGTGAAAGTTTCGCAACAATCTGCGTTGGAATCCAATCCAAAATGGTGGACCTGTCTCAAAAAGAATAAACTGATTTCATTCACGGTTCCTGCTGCACGCCTGGATATACTAAATCCAAATTGAACTCTGTCATTTGAAAGAGTTGATTTGGCCCGATCCATAGAGCTGCGAGTTGGCTATAATAAGATAATTTATAGGCCTGGTATTCTATATTCTATAATAATATTTAAAATTGCATGTGTCCGGATGGCAGAATTCAGTACTGTATCTACAAAACATTCTGTTTAATCATCTTCCCTTTATTCATTTGCTTAGATTTGTACACATTATCTCAAGAAGGTGCTGAACGAGCTCAGTGGCATTTTTTCCATGTCTGGTCATTTTTAGCATGGTGTTATTCACTGTCAAATATGCAAAGAAAAATCACAATTTATTTCTCCTTTGTTTCATATCAATTTACTCAAGCCTAGTAACAGACACAATATTTCTGACACTGGGAATACATTCCATGAGATCCATAGACATCCCTAGATACCAAAAACATGCAAATGGTCCTTGTAGAAGTGGAGCAATCTTCCATTTACTTAGGTATGCATTTTTAGGCGGATTTTCAGAAAATAGGGCTAGGGCTTAACAGGTTAACAGTAATAGGTGAACCACTCTCGACGTTGAGTTACGGTTGTTTACCTAACGTTACTAGGTTAACCACTCTCAAGGTGGGCTCACCATTACACAAATGTTGCATTTTGGCATATTGCCACAACAGAGAACTATGAAAAGGGTCCATTCGGATATGCTATGAATGATGCTTATAGCACTACTTACAAGCACTGCCACTGGGTATATGATTGTTAAATGTTTTTGAGGAAATTGCGCTAGATTATAATGTTTGTTAATTCCCTTCCTGTTTTATCTAGCTGTGGTGGTAATGCATGAATGGCAGAGGAACCACTGCTGCTACATGTCTTTATTCTCTCAGAGAGCAGTGGGGATTGTTTTCAGGCACCATGCGTGAGCTTGTATGATGACAGTGTAATGTTTTGGTAAAGTCAAAAGGCAGACAGAGTTCAATCACATCCATGAGAAAATTATGGTTTTTGCGCCTTTTGTCTGTGTGTTGCAGTGCTATGATCACTGCCTGCCCACCATCTGCAGTTCGACGTCATCTGAAAACGATTCCGGAGGCCAGGCCCCTGAGACAGCGAAATGCTCTCAAATGTTTCATCAGAGGTGTGCGGATGGTGTGGGCGGAGTGGTTGGAGGGATGGGATGATGAGGCTCGGAGAGAAAGGAGGTAGAGAAGGTGGAGGGCCAGGCCCCTGCGGAGGGAGAGGGGGACGGAATGAGAAGAGGTCGACCTGCTGCTTCCCAGTTAATCTGAGGGAAATTTCCATTCAATTTTCAATCAGAGTTTAATCCATTTTTTTTTATTAGAATAGGGGCGCGGTGGGGGTCAGTGTAATTTCATCCGGTGATTCCCATAGGCCAGGTTGTGAAGGGTTTTATATAATGAATTTGATAATTAATAAAAAAAAATTATATTTAATTCTTTTATGATTTTGAATTGCTGTAGAATAGTTGTTGATGATGCCCAAAGACAGGGATACATTCCAAAATCTTAACACATTTTACAACTAAGGCTGTCAAAGTTAACACAGTATTAACGCACAATTCTATTAACACCACCATTTTTTCTTAAACTTTTTAAAATTATTATTATTATTTGTTTACTTTTTTTACTTTTTTACTAGACTTCACTCAGGTGTATTATTGATACTCGCATTGATACTACCGGTATGTTTGTTTCTGACTAAAAGTGTGTGTGTGTGTGTGTGTGTGTGTGTGTGTGTGTGTGTGTGTGTGTGTGTGTGTGTGTGTGTGTGTGTGTGTGTGTGTGTGTGTGTGTGTGTGTGTGTGTGTGTGTGTGTGTGTGTGTGTGTGTGTGTGTGTGTGTGTGTGTGTGTGTGTACGTGTATGTGTGTGTGTGTGTGTGTGGGGGGAGGGGGGGGGCAAGAGAGAAAGATAGCTGGGAGAGTGTGTGTGAGAGAGAGAGAGAGAGAGAGAGAGAGAGAGAGAGAGAGAGAGAGAGAGAGAGAGAGAGAGAGAGAGAGAGAGAGAGGGGGGGGGGGGGGTACTCAGCCCTTGTGTGGGTGAATGGAACAAGTTCCTAACGTTTTCTTTCCCCTATTATTTCATGCACACTTTATTCATTGTTTTAAATGATTATTTTCTTTTAAGTTATTTTGTGCATCACTCTGTTTTGAATTTGATGCAAATTTGCAATGCATGAGGGGCATCCTTTTGTGTTAAATGGCTGCATAAACCAAGCATTTGTTGACTCATGTTGATAAGAGTATTAAAACTTGGAACTTGAAAAAGATCCGAAGGTAGATAAAAAAAAAACACTATTTACAACACATCTTCCATCGAGGAGTAAGAAGTCACACTGTTAATTTTCATCATAGGCTACTTTTTCGAGTTATGGCCCTTTTCATGTCATCTGTTTGTACACAGTTCTTAGCCCCGGCACCATCATCCGGCACAAATACAAACAGATCTTAATCTCTCGCACAGAGCTGCTTGTTGATGCAGCATAAATGGGCACAGCTGCTCACAAAACACATTTCTGTCCGAGGGGGACGTTTGTGTGTGTGTGTGTGTGTGTGTGATAACATGTTTACATTCAGATTAGCAGATTTCTATCTGCACATTTCATGTGTGTTTTGCAGGTGCTCGGAAGTAAAGCTAGACTTGACAGGGGAGGAAGAAATCACAGCAACAATGCCATCTTACAACAGAATGCTCACTCCGTTGACGCTCCCTGGTCGAGTTGTCAGCTGTTAGATATTCCCTGTGTGGTCGGATAGCATTGTTGCAACTATTCCCTTCCTTTCCAGTATCTGGACTGAACGAAACCCAAGCTCGGAAACTAACTCACGGGGGGGGGGGGGGAAGCTAGCTAGAAAGCTAGCTAACAAAACACTATAAGCTCTATCCATCGTATTCTCATGCTCATTCACCACGATTGACGTTAATAATAGTAGTTAGTTAATAATAGTTAATAATAGTTAGTTAATAATAATAATTAACTTTATTTATATAGCACAATTGGAATTCTGCTTGGGGTTGTCAGGGAAACATGGTTGTTTCGTCACCATTGGCTCTCCCTTAGCCACAGCTAGATCAGGTTTGTGACGCCACTTCCTGTCCACAGGTAGACCGATCCCACCTAAAAGGTGCTTTAGCCCTGAGAGGAGAGACAGCGGAAACCAAAAGTATCTTAGTGAGCTGAGGGCTGCCATTGGCTCTGCGTCTGGTGGTTTGGGCATCGAGAATGGAGAGCAGATGCTGGGACACATGGCACTTTAACTTCCTGCTGAGAGAGAGAGAGAGAGGGGGATGGAGAGAGAGAGAGAGAGAGAGAGAGAGAGAGAGAAGAGAGATGAGAGAGAGAGAGAGAGAGAGAGAGAGAGAGAGAGAGAGAGAGAGAGAGAGAGAGAGGATAGAGAGGGATAGAGAGAGATGACTTGGGAGAGAGGGGGAAGAAGAGAGAATGGCTGGAGAGCAACAGCATGGAGGGAAATATGACTGGAGAGTGACAGCAGAGAGAGAAGAGAGAGATGGGTACTGGAGAGCAGCAATATCGAGGTAGAGATAGAATGAGAGAGAGGATAGGACTGGACAGGAGAGTGACAACATGAGAGAGAGAGAGAGAGAGAGAGAGAGAGAGAGAGAGAGAGAGAGAGAGAGAGAGAGAGAGAGAGAGAGAGAGAGAGAGAGAGAGAGAGAGGGATAGAGAGGGATAGAGAGGGATAGAGAGAGATGACTTGGAGAGAGGGGGGAAGAGATGAGTACTGGAAAACAGCAATATGGAGGTATAGATGTAATGAGAAAGAGGAGGAGTACTGGAGAGTGGAGAGAGATAGAGAGGACTTGATAGCTACATACATCATGGAGAGAGGATAGGATAACTGGACTGGAGATTGACAACATGGAGAGAGAGAGGACTGGGATAGATACATCATAAATAGCGAAATAGAGGAGAACTGGGCCCTGTTTCTTGTACCTGGATAACTGAGTTAGCCGGATAACTTTAGCTGGATAACTGGGTTAGCCGGACTTTCCGATTTCATGTACCTGGATTTTCCAAATCACCATGACAACATATCCAAAAGTTTGAGCCTGGTCGAAAGCAGAGTTCAAGTTTCAAGTTAGCCTGAACTATCGCCACGCCCCCGCAAAGAAGTGACAGCCCGTTTCCTGAAACTATTCCCACAGTCTACGATCTGCATTATACCATTCTGAATTACGTTTTTGTGCTCCATTCTTCCAGAGGGGGCTTTTGAAATGTAAAAATAGACCCAACATGCTGATACTAAATTCACTTTGTCCTAAATAATGCACGTTATATATACCGTGGCGACGTGGCGCTCGCTCGTGCGACGTACACATTATGTGGTTATTTTAATTGTAACTGGGATTAAGATGTCTGATGAGATGCGCTGTTTGACGGATTTGAGAAATGAATGAGCCGTTGACGTCACATGAATGAATGAGGATAAAGAAATAAAACTTCATTCAAAATAGGGATATTCTAAACACGGGTCTCTCGTCATTAATGTATAAACAATGAATCTATCCGATCTGGCACAGTGCCCAGCGGTAGCGCTCAAGTCTGCCAACCCTACCGATCCGGGTTCAAATCCCGGTGTTTCCAATATGATTTTTTGAATATATATTAATGATTATACGCAAAAGTAGCCTGGTTTTAAGTTAAAATATTATAAATCTACATGCATTGAGGATGTCATTCTTTATATAGCTCTCAACGTGCACCAAATTGAATTATTCCTATATTGCAAAAAGAAGGACCCTGTCTTGAACCCGGGTCGTCCGTGTGGAAGTCAAAAGAACAACCCGTTAGACCACATGGAGATAAGTTAAACATTGACTTTACATCAATCAATGGGCAAGAAAGCCGTCTCGTAATTCTGTATAACAGTTAACTAGTTATTTTCGCTAGCAAGATCTCATTTGATTATTCCAATCCAGCAGGCAAGTTTAAAGAAATATAATCTGATTGATTGAGGTAATGAGGGACTTAGAATTAGCCTATAGATAACGCATTTAACTTGTCGGCGAGGCGATTTGAGCCTATTGCAATCTGTCAATACAGTCTTAATCAATTAATCAATCAATGCCGTTGAGAATCAGGGTCTCTGCCATCGATACGTGCTGGCTTTCCACCTAAAACGGGAGCGCGCATCTAGCCTGACTTGAGCCTGACTCTCAGTCTGGCTTGAGTTAACGAGACTGAATCCTCCTTTGTGAAACAGAAAATCCCGGGCTTTGAACATCGGGTTAACTGAAGCTGGATAATGGACATGTTGATCGACTTAGTTGAACCACGTACATGAACAGGGCCCTGGACTGGAAAGTAACATAATGGAGGGAAAGAGAGGAGACAGCAAGAGAGACAACAACAGAGATCAAGAAAGACAGAGTGAGACAGAAACACAGATGAGAGAAATATAGTGGTACAGGGGGGGGGGGGGGGGGGGGGGCAGTGGCTCAGGAGGTAGAGCAGTCGGCTGGCAATCAGAATGTTCCCGTTCCGGCTCCTCCAAGCAGTGTGTTGAAGTGTCCTTGAGCAAGACACTTAACCTCTTAAGCCCGAGCGGTCCGTACCGGTACGAGATTGATATTGATCAATACAGAACGTATTAATTAATGTTGAGTTTCTTTTTCAAATGTAGGCCAAGACCCTAACCCAGTCAAAGTGTATATTATCAGCACTACGTTTGTTTACCAATGATTTTGGGACCTACTAATCACCATAAAGTACCACAAAATACCACAAAGTACCACAAAATACCCCAAAGTATACCCCAAAATACCACAAAGTACCACAAAATACACAAAGTACCACACAATACCCCAAAGTACCACAAAAATACCCCAAAGTACCACAAAGTTCCCCAAAGTATACCTCAATGTACCACAAAATACTGGCTCAGAGGTAGAGCAGGTCAACTAATGATCATATGGTCAATGGTTTGGTCAGTGGTTTGAATCCCAGCTCCTTCTGTTCACATGCCGAAGTGTCCTTGGGCAAGACACTGAACCCCAAATGTCTCCCAATGAGCAGGCTAGCACCTTGCATGGCATCTGGCTGCCATTTCTCTGTGAGTGCATGTGTGAATTGGTGAAGGAGAGGCAATTATAAAGCTCTGTGTGCAGGTAGGAAAGCACTATATATGTGCAATCCATTTCCCATTCCCAAAGTACCACATAATATTTATTATACAAATTATACAAAACATTATACAAATGTTTATTTTAATATATTATAATCAGTCCAAATGTAATACCATCTGTATTGAACACTGAACAAACAGTATAATTTTTTTTTACAAATTCCAGTAATGATGGACAACATAACAGGACATTCTAACTGTGTCATTACATTACATTCTAATCTATACTTATATATATATATATACACATACACATTATATATATACATACACACACACACACACACACACACACACACACACACACACACACACACACACACACACACACACACACACACACACACACACACACACACACACACACACAGACACACACACACACACACACACACACACACACACACACACACACACACACACACACACACACACACACACACACACACACACACACACACACACACACACACACACACACACACACACACACACACACACACACACACACACACACACACACACACACAAACAAACAAACAAACAAAAACGCACATTATACAACAGGTAGTTCCGAACACGCGTTGTGATT
The DNA here is from genome assembly GCF_963971535.1 of Notolepis coatsorum. Taxonomy (NCBI): domain Eukaryota; kingdom Metazoa; phylum Chordata; class Actinopteri; order Aulopiformes; family Paralepididae; genus Notolepis; species Notolepis coatsorum. Next base: position 35,784,057 of record NC_140175.1, read on the forward strand.
GGACATTCTGAACCGTGCTGATATTCATGATATATGAACGGGTAACCCTTAACTGCTCCCGATGAGCATGTTTGCACCTTGCACTGTCGCCTCCGCCGGCTGTGTGTGAATGTGGGTGAATGTGAGGAGGCATAAGCTGCAAAGTGCTTTGGATAAAAGCACTATATAAATGCAGTCCCTTTACCATTTACAGAGAGAGGGATAAGAGAGATAGTACTCCCGCGGGTCTCTCTCTGTCTCTCTGCCTGCTACATGCTGGTTTGAACACAGACAGACACAGGCCTTTGAGGGTTCCCTCTCGCTCATGGAAAACAGAGCACTGGTTAATACTCACAAGAGGAAAGGAGACAGACATAGGCTACTTTGTATCAAAGAGCTCTTTGGATCGGCTTCATAGAGCCCTCAGGCAGGGGAATGTGTGTGTGTGTGTGTGTGTGTGTGTGTGTGTGTGTGTGTGTGTGTGTGTGTGTGTGTGTGTGTGTGTGTGTGTGTGTGTGTGTGTGTGTGTGTGTGTGTGTGTGTGTGTGTGTGTGTGTGTGTGTGTGTGTGTGTGTGTGTGTGTGTGTGTGTGTGTGTGTGTGTGTGTGTGTGTGTGTGTGTGTGTGTGTGTACATATGCCATGGGCTTTTGCATGCATACCTCATGCTTGTGCGTTGTGTATGTGAGAGGGCATTGATGTGCCTATCCGTGTGTGCACTGCATACATTATGCCTGCGCACGGCTGTCTCACTCTCTCACACACACACACACACACACACACACACACACACACACACACACACACACACACACACACACACACACACACACACACACACACACACACACACACACACACACACACACACACACACTTGTGTTTGATTCACCTGCACCGCCAACATACTGTATCTGCATCTATTCAATTAGAGAATATTATACAGATACTAGTGTACCAGGGGCGTCTGCTCCAAAGCGTCTAGTAAAATATGAATGTATTCCGGACCCGTCGTCCTCTCGTTTCCTCAGAAAGCCTGCCAGAGGAGGAGGGAAGGACGAACGGAGAGGGAGTAGAGGACAGGAGCGAGAGGAGAGGAGATGTAAGAAAAGAGATCTAATCATTGGGTTGTAATTAACTCAAGACAAGGATTCATCATCCGCCAATGACATCATGAGGACTGATTAAACCTCATTAAGTCACTGTTCACATTTTTCTGATATGCGTTAAACGGGGTGGGGGGTGGGGCTGAGCACTACACAGCAATTGAATAGAAAAGAAAAGATAGATAATACAATAATGTGAAATAAGGAGATGAAAAGAAATGGGAGGCAAAGGATTCTTGTTTACATAACAACGTACACATATCTGTAGTACTCAACAGATATCTACAGTGCCTTATGAACACGATGACCAGGCAGAAATGTATTATTATAATAATAAAAACATATTATTATTGTTTTTCAAAGCTACAGGGAGCCACTGCAGAGGGGCTGAAAAGCCACATGCGGCTCCAGAGCCGCGGGTTTCCAACCCCTGCTCTAGAGTAGACGATACATTTAACATGGCTACACGGATCCACTGAAATGGATATTTAAAAAAATCTTCACTTTAAAATGCCTTTTCGAAAATCTCCATTCAAAATCTCCATACTCGTGTGGACAGGGCCTAAGGCTCACAGCAAGTCAATTTTGTGTTGAAATCAAAGGTTCTGTTGATTCTCTCTGAGTCCGGTAGATTCCATGAGGGATACATTATCCTCTGAAACATCCACAGCACAAGAGGCAGACATTGACAAACCAGTCCAAGCCGGACGTCCCTCGAAAATACGTAGATTTCTTTGTGTCAATAGTTTTTAGTCACTGTCCTTTGGAGGTGTGCCAGGTGTCATTTAACTTCCCATCCCACTTAATTAGTCATGCGTACTGTAGCCTCCGGTGTGGGCTGGCCTGGGTTTCAAGAAATACAACATCACTCATAATTAACAGCCCCCGAAATCTTGTTTTGTTTATGAAGTCCATTCAGAGTATCAGAGATTAAAACAACTTTTGGCACATTTCCTCATCATTATCACTAAGCTCTCATGAACTGGGATTAACAGAATCAATAGAATCTAATACAGTACATTTTCATGAATTAAAATGTAATAATATAAAACAATATATTGTGATACACTGTGCATTTCAGGAAGTGTGAGGATATTTTCATTAAAACACCACAACGCATGGTTCTTAGTTTTCCCTCATCTTTCTGTGTGTCTCCCTTGGCATGAAACTAATCAACGCCCCACTGCCCTTTCATCTCTTGAGCAGGGTGGTCTGAGTTTAAACAGGGAGGAAAAGGAGAGTTCAATATCATAAAATGACAGTTTTAATGCAAATTTTAATCTCATTGGACTGTGACTTCTTCGCCTGGGTTAACAAAATTGACGGGAGTATGTCCTTCACCGGTTTCTCTTCAGGAAGCTGTATTTTGAGTGTGTCCGGCTGATAATGGTTCATTTCCTGAGGTCTTTTGGTCAAGGTCAAAGGTGCAGGCGTGAGTGTGTGCGTGGACAGTCTTGTGTACATAATTATATGTCTGTGTGTGTGAGAGAGAGATTGGGGGGGGGGAGGGTATGGCATAGGCCAATGGATGGGGGAAGGCAACCCCCCCAACTATATGCTGGCAAGTGGTTCAACGTTAATGCTTGTTGTTGGTGTTTAAATATTACGGCATATTACAGCATAAGCCCCACAGCTAGTGAGCGTTTCTGTGCAGTGGAGTGACTATACCATGGCCCTCCCGTGATCAGTCCCTGTCCAAATACAGTCAGGGTCCTCAGGGATAAATCCATATAAATCCATAGGGAGATTGAAGATGCTGTGCAGCGCAGATGCAATCTGTTTAGGTCTGACTATAGATGTGTGAGGTTATGAATTCACCCGCGAGGATGGCATGAAGTCTTGATGCATCAAAAGCGATCAGAGAATGCAATCACATTTATTGTCGCTCGCCTCTGAGGAACGGCTGTGGAGTGTAGTTACTCAATATGACACAGGTGCCCTGATTATTCATGTAACGTGACACAGCTTCTGTATTGTAAAATATAGTGATTAGAGGCAAGTTGATACTAGATACAAGATTGTGGGACTTGTATTGTGAAGAGCAGGAGCACTATCACATGCTAGAAATAATCAACACACCTGTGTCATATTGACATGCATGAGAATAAAAGTGAGTGAATTGTTTTTCAAGACGCCACCTGGCTATATTCATAACTTCTGGAGACGGTAGCAGATTGTATCTATGTTGCATGGTGTCTATGGATTGATTACTGACTGTGTGTGGCCAGGGATTGAAAACCTGTAACGTTAAGTCCCATCGTTGTGGGCATAATGTGCAGCCTCCTAGCTAGGCTCCATTGACATATCAGAAGATGCTACAGTATTGTTTGTACATCAGTGTGCAGAACATAGCGGCAGTCTGGTTTAGTTTCAGCAGGAGGTCTGTGCTCCCGGCACGACCTGCCGGATCAGCGGCCTCATAAGGGAGAGCAAACAGTGTTAAACACACACGTTAACTAAGCAAAGATGCAAAAGAAAACAAAGCACTGAAATCAACAAGGAATTTATACCATGTGCAAGTAAGGCTCTCAAAGTGAACGCGGTATATAACGCGTTATCGCCGATTCTATTAACGCCAATATTTTTTAATCTCACGATTAACTTTAAAAATAATAATAATAATAATACTAATTTCCTTTTTTTTTTTTTTTGCACTAGACTTCACTCAGGTGTATTATTGATGCTCTCATTGATACTATGTTTGTTTCTGAAGTGTGTGTGTGTGTGTGTGTGTGTGTGTGTGTGTGTGTGTGTGTGTGTGTGTGTGTGTGTGTGTGTGTGTGTGTGTGTGTGTGTGTGTGTGTGTGTGTGTGTGTGTGTGTGTGTGTGTGTGTGTGTGTGTGTGTGTGAGATATATATAGAGAGAGGGGGGTGAGAGAGATGAGGAAGGGGCAAGAGAGAAAGAGAGCTGGGAGAGTGTGTGTGTGTGAGAGAGAGGGGGGTGTGTGATTACTCAGCCCTTGTGTGGGTGAATGTAACAAGTTCCTAACGTTTTATTTCCCCTATTATTTCATGCACACTTTATTCATTGTTTTAAATTATTATTTTCTTTTAAGTTATTTTGTGCATCACTCTGGTTTGAATTTGATGCAAATTTGCAATGCATGAGGGTCATCCTTTTGTGTTAAATGGCTGCATAAAGCAAGCATTTGTTGACTCTCATGTTGATAAGAGTATTAAAACTTGGAACTTGAAAAATATCTGTTTAAGGTAGATTAAAAAAAAAAAATTATTTGCGATTAATCGCGAGTTAACTATGGACAATCATGCGATTAATCACGATTAAATATTTTAATCGATTGACAGCACTAGCAAGTACATAACTGATAGTGAGTTACTCCAAATATCCAACAATGCAGAGTGCAAAATGCACTATACCTATCATGCGATAAGTGAGGCCGGTGCTCTGGGTCTGGCAGGGAAAAAGAAGAATGGAGGTGTTTATAAGGGAAGGAGAGCGGCAATGGTGTGAAAAGCCCCATGATTCCGCCTCACCGTTATGTTTAACCCTTTCACTACCACACTACATAAGGTTAACCTTCTGTAGTGTGGTAGTGGAAGGGTGAACCCTTTGTTGTGTGGCAGTGAAAGGGCTAACCTTCTGTATTGTGGCAGTGATATGGTTAACCATTTGGTAGTGTGGTAGTGAAATGGTTAAAAGGTACACACCCGGAATTAGGGGGGGTCAAAGTTCACATGGCCAGGGTGGGTTCGCCCCCAGCGTCTGGCACTGCCACTGGGTATGATGTTTTGACGTTGTGAATCATTCTGTGTAGGGGTTAGCTTGAAGATAATAGCATAACCACAACTCATCTACTTCGGAATAAAGACATTTTTGGGACATGGAAATGCAGGCCTGCGTGACATCACATTTGATGAGGGCAGGGGTAAAGCCTGGCTCACACTAGAAGGTCATTCATTCGTTAGAATGCATTAGGCGATTTTGCCAAAACTGAGCACCCATGGTGACAGCAGTAGCCCCGCCTTCGCTCGGTTCAGTGTAAACAAGTGAAGCGGGCAAACTGAGTGCACTTCTTGGGCTTCTGTGTAAAAGGGGGATGAGGGATTAGACTTTATGAGAGAAGATAAAGGAGGGATAAATGAAAGAGACGGCGAAATAAAAAGATTTTGCGAGGGGAGTCAATCTAGAGTGGTTGTAGCCTAATTCTGAGTGTGAATAGGAACTATTTAAGTCACAGCGATGATCATTCATTTGCGTAGCCCTTCATACGCTGTCTATACCTGTACACATATAAGCATTTTAATGCGGTTGACATATTAGCCAGGCTTCACATGCACATACTCCACACTCGATTTTAAATGAAGGCAGAGGTGATTTCAGGGGCGTAATTTTGGTATGGCAAGGTATGGCACTCGCCATACCTTGGCAAATAAAAATGTAAAAAAAAAAGATTTTTTTATTTAAAATTTTTATGTTGATTTAGAATTCGAATGTCAACATTATGAACGAAGCTTCGAACTATTCGGTACAGCCCTAGCATGTTTTGATATTGTCAATTATCTCACTTTTACTAGGTGACTTTTACTGTGACTAACTGAAATATGCCCAAAAAAAAGGAAAATGGACATAGGGCAGCAGAGACAAGTGATACAGGGACACAGGTAAGGTCTGGCTTAGTGATTATAATAGTGCAGTTCAGCATTCAGTAACCCATACTTTTTGTGAATGTGTTTTTGATACTACATTCTGTTGAACACACACCTCAAAACCGTACCTAAGGAAAATTGGCTCAATTGCAAGAAAAGTAATAGGCAGTTATGATATTACATTTTGCATAATTCGTATGCAAAATATTGTGGTTCCCTGCTTTAGTCTGTTGACACATTTCTATACTAAAAATGCTTGTGTAGTCCTGTGTCATACCTAAATGTCATATAACTGAATTGTATAGAAACAACTCACCAAAAGTGACAACTGATTTGACAAAAAAAATCCACCAAGGGGGGGAATCCTCCCCTTCAACCCCCCTCATCGCCATACCTTGCCTTTTACTGAAACAACGCCACTGGGTGATTTCCCATGATGTCAAATGTCGTGGCAAAAAAAAGTGGGCTTCCCACATTTTTACAGTGAAATATTCTTAATGTGTCACCATCGCATGGTGGAATTTAATGAATGGATTATTGCAGTTATATAACACTTTTCTAGATCCTTAAAATGCTTTACAATGTAGAGTGGAAATCACCTCCTCCACCACTAATGTGTAGCACCCAACCTTGGGCTATGTAGGCTCAATGGCTACCATCACCAGGCACACAACACACATACACAGTGGCTGAAAGGCTCAGGAGATGAGGGTTAATACATCAGCCAATTAAGGAGAGGGATGATTAGCTGGCGACAGTGGCTCAGCAGGTAGAGCAGTCTGGTAGTCCAGAGGTTCCCGGTTTGATTCCCGCTCCTCCCGGGCAGCGTGTCGAAGTGTCCTTGAGCAAGACTCTTAACCCCTTATTGCACCTGATGAGCTGGTTGCATGGTTGCCTCCGCCGATTGTGTGTGAATGTGTGTGTGAATGGGTAAAATGTGAGGAACAAATTGTAAAGCGCTCATTTTCCTATTTCCTCTATTTATTTTAATAAAATAAAAGAATCGTATGTATCTTAGATACTATTGCTACCATGTATGTATATTAGTGCTGTCAGGCGATTAAAAAAATTAATCTAATTAATTACAGGATATGTAATTAATTAATCTAATTAATCACATTTGAATCGCATAACCATTTTAGGCCTGATATTCTATATTCTATAATCATATTTTAAATTGCATGTGTCCGGATGGCAGAATTCAGTACTGTATCTACAAAACCTTCTGTTTAATCATCTTCCATTTATTCATTTGCTTAGATTTCTCAGGTCTGGTAAATTTTAGCATGGTGTTATTCACAGTCAAAGATAAAAATAAATTGAATACAATTGATATTCTCATTTGGTTCATTACAATTTACTCAAGCCTAGTAACAGACACAGTATTTCTGACACTGGGAATACATTCCCTGAGATCCATAGATGTCCCTAGAATCAGATACCAAGAACATGAAAATGGACCATTTAAAAAAAAAGTCTGTAAATGTTTATTCTACGTTCTTATGGAATGAATGAGATTGCAAAAAAAAAAAAAAAAAAAGTAAATTTTCATAACGTGATAATTTGCTGTGTAATTAATTAATCTAATTAACACGATAAACTGACAGCCCTAATGTATATATATATATATAAACACATATATATATATGTGTTTCATTACATGTATATACATACATACCAATTATTTGCCTGTTCTATTCTCCATCCATCTATCATCCACACTATACTAACACTATATTACTATATTATATAACAGCCCATCTGAGGTTTCTCTCCTTTTAATACATTTTTGCTAGGTTTCGGATTACTATAAGTCGTTCCTTATCTTCATTGGGGAAAGTCTGGGAGTGTCGCATATTTGGATTTTATGGTGGTTTTTGTTCTAGATCTATTGTGATGCTTCTTCTTGACTTGTACAGCCCATGGGGGCAATTCCATGTGATCTCGGGCTCTACAAATACATTTGATTTGATTTCATGTGATTAAAGCGCTTTGGAAAAAAGCGCTATATACAGTAAATGCACCATTTACCAGGTGGCCTTGATGTCAGAGACCTGATCACAAGCCCGGAGCCCTACTCGTGAAAAAAGACATGTGTGAATAGTACCAAACGCAGGTGTCCTACACCGCAAATGAAACATAATAATCAGTGGATAAAAAGAAACATGTATGAATGAGTATGGCATGGACCTTGGATGCAGGTGGAGTCGTTTCTCCACTCCTCGGTAGCTACATCCCCGGGTTCAGCGGCGCCGCACAGCACAGCACACACTTTCACATCATACTTCACAGCCTCTGCCTTCTGCAATGAAAGTCAAGCCCTCATCTCTTCTTGTTATTGGCTGACTCCGTCGGCGGAGGGAGTGCATTTCTCAAAAGCCTGCCTTCCCATTGGAGATTAATGAGCGGGTTTGACCGTGCTACTACTCCTCTCCCCGCGCCCCGGCTCCCCATCTCGCCGCCGCGGTATGATTTATGGACACCCAACAGTGCATGAGTTATAATTTGAAAGGGGTTTGTTTTTCCTCATGAAGATGGAATTTTAAATATTATGATAAATGACCTACTGTGGCTTTTATTCATCACACTGCCAGGCCGCGGCTAGTGTGGGCTTGTGTTTGTGCGTGTGTGTTTGTGTGTTTGTGTGTCTGCATTAGTCAGTTTCTATGCAGTGTGCGCTTGTACGCGCATTCGTAAAAACGGGTGACGGTGCGTTTTTCCCCATCTTATAGATAAATTACCGTCGGCTCGGTCATACCGCACGCCCCCACCCCATTGGACACCACTGTGGGGGCGTAAACAAAAATCACCCGTGTCTGCCCCGTTATTCCCCACCTATGCTTTTGTGTGCATATGGAATTTAAGTGTATTATCCAGCGTGTGTGACGAGAGGGGGGGGGAGGTGTTGAAGTGCCTTTGATGGTGTGACACGGAGCGTCGCGGTGGATTTATGGGAGCAGGGGCGAGGGCTTGCGGGAGAGAGATAGGGCCGAGCGGGGCTAACAGCCCTGTCACATTGCCTGGGCGGGAGACATGTCACCACGCTGGAACATTACCCCTGTGTGTCGTGTGTATATTATTGTACGTGTATTTATCTGTGTCCTTTTTTGTACGTTTGTTTGTTTGTGCATAGTATTTGTGAATGTACGTGTGTGTGTGTGTGTGTGTGTGCGTTTGTTATCATTGCTGTCAGCATTCTCTTCCCTCATCATTACACATTTCCCTCCAGAACTCCCTAATACCCTCTTCTCAAGGCCAGATTAAGACTTCAGAGGCCCCTGGGCCAGATTCTTGTGGAGGCCCCCCCACACACACGCACAGTGGCGTTTTTATATGTCACTTTAAAAAATATATAGAATACCGTAATTCCTCTAATAGTAACCCCGGCTTGTATTTGTTTCAACTGTAGTGGATACCAGGCTTGTATTAGGAGGAGGCATGTATAAGAGAGAGGCCTATATTTCTAATTTTCGTATCTCTTTTATTTTTTTTACTGAATGAATGAATGAATGAAAACTTTATTTAACAGATTGCAGAATGGGTACAATACAGTACGGCTCAATACACACAATTGTTAAGGCAGGGGATGCAGACCTGAGAAAGACGTTTGTCTTGTTTACATCAGGGTCCCCCATTTTCAATTCATATAGACATTTATGACATACACAACATACATGACATTTATGGCATAGGGACATATAGGTATTTAGTACTAGTACTAGTGTGTAGTGTGGAGGCCCCTAGTCGCGTTATTTCTAAACCTAGCCGCATTTCTGGCAAGACGCTCTCTGATTGGCCGATGCCTGTTTCTACACTGGTTAAGCTTAGGCACTCTTTCGAAGTTGGTTAAGGTTAGAGTTTGTCTTAGAGCGTGATGGGCTGACGGCAAGTTCTTTTGACGGTTAAGCTTAGGCACTCTTTCGAAGTTGGTTAAGGTTAGAGTTTGTCTTAGAGCATGGCGATAGAACGCCAGGTAGTTTGCAGGCTGTTTGACGAGGAAATGGGCAAAGACACAGCTCGTCACGCGATTGGGCAAACATGTCAGTGGCCAATCAGAGAGCGTCAGTCAGTGCCAATCATTCAGTGTCACAGTATGACATCGATCTCCAAAATAAGAAAAAAAAATAAAATAAAATGTGGGGCCTCTAGTGACGAGGGGCCTCCAAAAATGTTTAAAATAAAAGTTAAAAAAAATAAACAAATATTTGGGGCCTCTAGTGACGAGGGGCCTCCAAAAGGCCTCGAGTGACGAGCGGCCACCAAAAAAATTAAAAATAAAAGTTAAAAAAGAATAAAAAAAATGTTGGGGCCTCTTGTGACGAGGGGCCTCCAAAAGGCCTCTAGTGACGAGTGGCCTCAAAAAAATAAAAATGTAAGTTAAAAAAAAATAAAAAAAAATTTGGGGCCTCTAGTGACGAGGGGCCTCCAAAAAAATAAAAAATAAAAAATAAAAATAAAAAATAAAAAATAAAAAATAAAAAATAAAAAATAAAAAATAAAAAATAAAAAATAAAAAATAAAAAATAAAAAATTAAAAATTAAAAATTAAAAATAAAAAATAAAAAATAAAAAATAAAATACTTTTTTTTTGAGGCCCCTCATCACTCGAGGCCCACGGGCCGCGGCCCGGTCGGCCCGGTCGTTAATCCGGCCCTGCCTCTTCTTCCGACCATTCTCCTCCTCCTCCTCCTCCTCCTCCTCCTCCTCCTCCTCCTCCTCCTCCTCTGACCTTTCAGGTGTGAATACCAAAGCTGTGTCTATTTGTCTTTCTCCCTCCCACTTATCTTGTCTCTGTCTCTCTCTCTCTCTCTCTCTCTCTCTCTCTCTCTCTCTCTCTCTCTCTCTCTCTCTCTCTCTCTCTCTCTCTCTCTCTCTCTCTTGCACACGCTCTGTCGTCTGTCTATGTACAATCAACAATAAAACATGTTAAATCATGAGTTAATTCTTGCAGATGAAGAACCGTAAGTCTGTGTTACGTTTTCAGACGAACAGTGATTTCAAACATAATTATCAAAAGATGTTGTGTACAGTCATAGTTAAGGGAAGTAGAGGTGATGTGACACGATCATGCATTGAGTGATTTGCGGATGGACTGCAAACACACAGGCTGTTCCCAAACCCCCTCCCTGCATGCACCTGGTTGAACACATGTGCTGCTAGCAGGGAGTCCATCGTTATCTGCTCCTGCTTTCAAAAGGAACATGGCTGCTTGTACACTTGTCAACTTTCTATTTTTCCTAAGATTTTCGTTCGATATGACATTACTGGATCTTGAGTCATATTTTATCTGCAGAGCCTAGTTTGATCTGAACAACTTTGGATGGTACAGCTTTGTAAACCCCACATTGTGTTGGTGGTTCTCCAGTGGCATCTAGTAGCTGACCACTTCCTAGTTTGTCTTTAAATAGGACCCACTGGACTAGACTGTTTGCCCTACTCCCCTTCGGGAGGCGCTATACAAAATACAAAGGACCAACAGGCTCAGGAACAGCCTCTTCCTCTCAGCTATCATCGTGCTGAACTCCATGGACTCAATATCGATCTCTCTCTCTCTCGCTCGCTCGCTCTCTCTCTCTCTCTCTCTCTCTCTCTCTCTCTCTCTCTCTCTCTCTCTCTCTCTCTCTCTCTCTCTCTCTCTCTCTCTCTCTCTCACACACACACACACACACACACACACACACACACACACACACACACACACACACACACACACACACACACACACACACACACACACACACACACACACACTATCTCTCTCTTTGTACAATGACACTGCACAGTGCATACACATGCATATGTGTATATCCATACCTACTCTTATTAAACTAAACCACTGGCTAGTGTGGTTTCTTACCATTGTGTATTCATTATGCACCACTGTATATAATAATTATGTACAATTATGTACATTAGCTTAGCATATTTGCTCTGTAGCTTTGTCATACACATTACTCCACATATGCACATGTTATACTGTATACGGCAATGCACTTGACTGCTACTTTGCTCTCTGGTTAGATGCCAACTTAATTTAGTTGTACTCTGTACTTGTGCAATGACAATACATCTAATCTAATCTAATCTAATCAAATCTAATCAAATTTGACTCCTGATTCACTTCGTGTCGTGGTGTGTCCACTTCTCTTTCTCACCTGCCTGTTGTCCTCCTTCTCTCTCCTCCCTCTCCGTCCTCTACAGGGAGGCCTGATCGCCCTGCTCCTCCTCATCCTCCTCTTCACGCTGGTGCTGTACACGCGGCACCGCTGGTGCAAGCGCCGGCGTGTGCCGCAGAAGAGCGCCAGCACCGAGGCCACGCACGAGATCCACTACATCCCCTCCGTGCTCCTGGGGCCCCAGGGCCGCGACAGCTTCCGGGGCTCCAGGAGCACGCACCAGGGGCACGGCGGCACCTCGGTCATCGGCATGCCCATCCGCGAGACGCCCATCCTGGACGACTACGACTGTGACGAGGACGACCCCATGGGGGGACACACGCCGCACACCTCCACGCCCAGCCAGCTCCACAAGCAGCTGGTCGACGGGAAGCTGCTGCTGCTGCGTGACGACTACGGCGGCGGCGGGGCCATGGCCAGGGCCCCACCTCCACGGGGGCCACGCCGACACCCTGTGCAAGGAGGACGGAGGGCTGAAGCACAGCTTGGACAAGAGAGGTAGGGGTCCGGGAGGGCGGTGGCTGGTGGGGGCGCTTGTGCCACGTTGGGTGTGGTCTCCTTGGAAAGTTTTTTTATTTAATTTTTTTTATCAATTTTTTTTATTACATGAAAACAAGACAACACAATACAATAACCATAATAACAATACACAGAAAGAGAAACAGACACGATATTTGATAGACAGCCTAAAGAAAAGGTCCAGGACTTGATGTCTATAATCACTGAAACATCCCATATATCTCAAATATATACAGTAGACACATTGTTCACTATTGCTATTTGTTGTTTTACAAGGACTATACAGCAACGCTGCCATAATGCATAATTGTATTATAGTATGCAGCTCACGTTACATACGTTGTATTATAGTATGCAGCTCACGTTACATACGTTGTATTATAGTATGCAGCTCACGTTACATACTTTGTATTATAGTATGCAGCTGTATTATAGTATGCAGCTCACGTTACATACTTTGTATTATAGTATGCAGCTCACGTTACATACTTTGTATTATAGTATGCAGCTCATGTTACATACTTTGTATTATAGTATGCAGCTCACATTACATACTTTGTATTATAGTATGCAGCTGATGTTACATACTTTGTATTATTAATAGTATGCAGCTGATGTTACATACTTTGTATTATAGTAGGTAGCTCATGTTACATACTTTGTATTATAGTATGCAGCTGATGTTACATACTTTGCATTATAGTATGCAGCTGATTGTTACATACTTTGTATTATAGTATGCAGCTCACGTTACATACTTTGTATTATAGTATGCAGCTCATGTTACATACTTTTCAATAGGCGTCCTTGGTAAGCAGGTCGGTACAGTACACACAGTAGGACTTACAGTAGACGCCCTTGCTCAAAGGCTCACCTGGAACTGGTGTGAAATAATCCAGACGTATTGTCAGATGCTGTAGAAGAACTTTCGCCCCTGCGAGCGTGACTGACTTATCCATCCGTAGCATGTTGGCCCGGCCTCCTCTCCCAGATGGTACATCCTGGACCTCCCCCCCCATATTTACCCAACAGCAGTGTATGTACTGCTTACATTTAGTCACGGACAAGCGGCTTTGCATGAGTCAATCCGTTAATCCACTGTGGTAATATCGTGAGCCCTGTACTTTATGACTCGAGATTAGGTTAACATATGTAACAGGATTTTTATTTTTTTGAAATATTTTTTTCACCATCCGTTTTTCTTCTCTCGACCTAAGCCTTGCTTGAAGCCGCCTTGTGAACTAGTCAATCTCCCCGGTCCGTCCCCTCTGGCCCCGCTGGCTTGCCATAGCCATTGACCCAGCGAGTGTCTGCCAGGCGGGCGTAATGAGTGGAATACACATGAGTGGAATACACGATGAAGGAGGCCGCTGCCTCTGGTCTGGACACTCGATAATGGAGGTGAGCTAATGGGATGGCCTTCGCTGACCTTTGCTAAAACAGTCAAGTGTCTAGCGCTTTTTTTTTTTTTTATATATTTTTATTTCATTTTTGGAAGAAAAGGCAGGATATATAATAGAATAGAATAGAATAGAATAGACTTTTAATTGTCATTGCACAGTATACAACGAAATTTCAGGGGAGCTCCCACAGACAGTAGTACATAATACATACATGAACACATAACACATAACACTGTACATAACAGAATATTTTAAATAATAAAGTGCATAATGGGTGGTAATCAGAGATTATCAAGTGCAGTGGTAAGTGCATGGTGCACGTGAGGGGACAGTCAATGAGTGTTTAACAGTCTAACTGCTTGGGGGAAAAAGCTTGGGGGACAATGCACATATAATGCACATAAAAACATACATTTAAATTATTTGCCAATTACATGCATTGGCTTGCCCCTTGCCTCATTTAAAATAAAAAACTCCTACCCCCTAACCCCTGCACCAACCACCGTTGACAAAAAATAAATAAAATAATAATAATAATAATAATAATAATAATAATAATAATAATAATAATAATAATAATAATAATAATAATAATAATAATAATAATAATAATAATAATAATAATAATAATAATAATAATAGTAACCCCCCCCAACCCACCCCGTCATAGGCCTGAGAAGAAAATTAATTGAACAAAAATTTCAACAAAGACCAAGAAAAAAAATAAAAATAAAAGGAATTATACAGATATAATTAGTTATGTCCTGCTAGCTATATATTGAAGGTCCTAACTTGATAGAGAATATGGTTCCAGCTATCTATTGTTTGATATCTTGCCCCATTTAATCTAGCTATAGAAAGCTCCATTGTTACAACATCAGCTAATAACTGTTTCCAGTGATTAAAGGGCAGAGAGTGTGGAGCTTGCCATCGCAGCGCCAATTTTTTTTTTGCAGCAGTACTTCCTGCCAGCCAAAATCGTCTCTGAACAATACTTAAAGCTAAAGAATCATCATCATTAAGGATAAGTAATTTGGGACAACAGGGAATATGTTTTTGTAATACTTTAGATAGATAATTAGTTATCTGTTCCCAGAAACTTTTAACTGTGGGGCATTCCCACATCATATGTGTAAAAGTACCAGTAGTATTTAGAGAACAAAGTGTACAGTTTGGTGACATAGCACGTCTCATTCTATAAGCTTTCTGGGGGGTTAAATATGTTTTATGGACAAAATTGAAATGAATCTGCTGATGATTTGGGTTTCGTGATGCCATAGTAACATTTCCCCAAACTCTGGTCCAATTGATAGAGTGATGGTGTTCTAATCCCAATTCTGTGCTCCACGATTGGATCACAGGTATTAACGAAGTACATCTTTGTGATAGATCTTTATAAATTATAGAGACTTGTCCTTTGGAGAGACCTGCAGTTTTTTTAGAGAAAGTAATTAACGGTGAGTAGTTGGTTTGGTCCATGGAACTCCATAGGCTCGCAGAAAAATGGAGGTGCCAGGTAAGTTATATGACTCTTTCAGATCTGAGAATGTTCTTAAACCATTGTCCTCCATAACATCGCCAAGTACATGAATGCCACAGTTGGACCATGATTGAGCTACAAAACTGCGGCCTCCGCTAAGCAAAAACGGGTTATGAAATAAGGGAGTCTGTTCATGCCACTTAGTATCCCAATTAAGTAACTTTTCATATTTGCGCCATAAAGATATGGCATGCGCTATTATCGGACCATAACGTAATCTACATTGCTTTAGTGAAATATCTGTAAAGACAATGTCTTGTAAACGAATCGGCGCCACAATATGTTTTTCAATATTAAGCCAGGGGGCCTCAGAATTTAAATTAAACCAACTCAACAGAGGACGAAATGATAACGCTTGAAAATATAACTTAAAATTTGGCACAGTTAAACCACCAGATTGCCGCTCATTTTGTAAGGTAGTAAGTTTAACCCGAGCTCGCTTGCCTCGCCATATAAATTTTGAGACTGCTCTATGTAAATTTTCCCAATGAGCAACAGGTGGGGCAATAGGAATCATGGAACTACAGAAGTTTACTCGAGGTAATATGTTCATTTTGATAATAGAGACTCTTCCGGAAAGGGAGACAGGTAGACATCGATTGAGATCATTTACGATTGACCTAATGGTTCTATTGTAGTTTACGGACACAATTTTTTCAATTGAAGGAAATATATCAATACCAAGATATTTAAATTGTGTTACAACGGGATCTCATGGTCAAGCACAGAGTTAGGAGTGGTTCTTAGGTACAGTGTGTGTCTAGCGCTTTTAACAAAAAGAACAACCGAATGAAAGAGTTTTTATCTCGACACAAGTGTGTGGGGAGAGAGAGAGAGAGAGAGAGAGATAGAGAGAGATAGAGAGAGAGAGAGAGAGAGAGAGAGAGAGAGAGAGAGAGAGAGAGAGAGAGAGAGAGAGAGAGAGAGAGAGAGAGAGAGAGAGAGAGTAATGTCGGAGAAGCACAGCACTTTGTCGGACCCTGCTCTGCTCTGCAGTCGAACTAGGAATATCCAAATTCCCCAAAGTAATATTGATGATAAATGCATAGCTGCTGTGTTGGATACTGTCAGATATCTGCACGTGACAGATACACGAAATAAGTGATATTATCATTGAGGAAATCAAAGCGCAATTTCCAAATATCCCAATGCGGTATAAATGTCCACATTAGGTCCCACATTCCCCTAAACGGCCAGTCGGTTCGATGTAGCACTTGATGACATCACACCTGGGTTAACCCGGAGTTGACCCCGTGCAAAGTCCGGCTTGAATAATTGAGGGGTGCGGCAGACGACTGAGTGGGTGTATTTTTCCGGCGTTCTGCTGCGTATTCATGTCATCTTGAATTATTCACGGTTTTAAAAAGTTTACTTTTCCCCCGGACTGCCTTCTCACCCCCTCAGTATCATTCTACAAAAAAAGCAATTTGCACAATCTTTTTGACCATATGTCACCCCTCGCTGCGAAGAAGTGATGAATAGAGATGAAAAGGGTGGTGAGATCACCGTTAAACCGGGGACCTATCATTTTCTTACTTTTACATTTTTTTTTATGAATGCATCCACTTTCTTTGGCTTTTGTTGGGGGGGGGGGGGGGGTGACACATCGTTGATTGGAATTTTTTAGGTGTATATTGCGAGAGCGGCTTGCCTTGAAAAATACTGCCTTGAAAAATACCGATGTCAGTCGATGGGGAGCAAGCCTCAAGTCAGACAGCTCAGAGTTGACTATACCTGACGTGTGGCTCATTAGACAGGATGTGTAGTATAGACTCTTTAGTGTAGTATAGACATAATTAGCATAGTAGGTAGTAATAATAGGCACAGTAGATTACTTAGATGTGTGGAATAATGATCCCCTCCCCCCCTCAAACAATCTCCCAGTCATGTTCCAACCCTCCCCCATTCATCCACTGATACCCCCCCCCCACCTTTCTAACTCACCCCTCCCCCCTCCTGCCCCCCCTCCAATCCAATATCTAGAATCCCTTTCCTCTCCACTATAAAGACCTTTCGAGCTCTCTGAGGCCCAGTCCACACGATCACGGGTATTTTTGACACCGAGGTTTTCACACAGTGGTTTAAAAAAATAACCGTGTACTCACGGTAACTGTCAAATCCACTAATATACATGTAGTACAATTCCAAAACAATAGGTGGCGTTGTACTGTAGTTCAAACATGAAGACCATTTTCAAACAATCAGAAGGGTTGAACGCGTCACTACATGTCCTGCTCAAAACAGAAACCCGCCATCTATAAATTACCTTGCGTGAACAATTTATTTGCAGCAAGAAACAAAGTGCAATAAAAGTGCAATAAACAAAAAAGGATACATTCACTGTGTGTTCTGCCTCATTTGTTGATGAAACAAAACCAACATCAACACAATTTACCACCAAGAGCGGAGAGTTTAGTCTCGCTGATGTTGTTAGCTTACATGCTAATGTGATTGGGATTTTCCATTATAATAGTTAGCATTGCGGCTAGCATACATTAGCGTAGTAATGTTAACGCTAGTAGAATGAATGGATGAAAATGTTATTTAACAGATTGCAGAATGGCAATGCAATACCAATGCAATGCATGTACATGTCAAAATACTTCCCAAAGGTCAGTGAATACCACAACCACTACACCAGAGGAAGCTCAACAAATCATGTTAAACCCAGATTCGGCTCAAACAAAGGAAAGGAATGTGAATCCCTGCCCACATTCAAAACCGCTCTTAAAGAGCACCTACGGGAGGCTGCAATTCGAAACTGGCCACCGTAAATGCCCAAAACCCCCACCACCTCCTAATAGACAGTCTCCTCCCCACCACATGTATATATTCCCTCCCCGCCGTATGTATATTTCCCTCCCACCCACCCACCCCCTCCTAATGTACTGTCCCCTCCCCATCATATGTATATACTCTGTCAGGATCTAGGCGTAACAGTACTGTATATTTGAATACCGCTTATGTCACAAATGTATCAGTACTAAATACCTATATGTCCCTATGCCATAAATGTCATGTATGTTGTGTATGTCATAAACGTCTATATGAATTGAAAATGGGGGACCCTGATGGAAACAAGACAAACGTCTTTCTCAGGTCTGCATCCCCTTAACAATTGTATGTATTGAGCCGTACTGTATTGTACCCATTCTGCAATCTGTTAAATAAAGTTTTCATTCATTCATTCATACGGCTCAATACAAACAATTGTTAAGGGGATGCAGACTGTTGTAGTTTGGACTGGGTTCTAAGGCTGAGCCCGAACCCTGTTTTTAGGGTTTGAACGTTCGCCAAGGTTTATCGAACGAACGTTCGAATGTTCGTTTTTTGTAAATTTTTTAATAAAACAAATGTTTTATTAAATTTTTTTTTTTATATATAATTTTTTTTTATTATTATTATTATAGATCCTACGGAGGGCGGCATTGCATAATCTATTGGTGAAAAAACATGTTGTTTACAGTGGTGGCTGTTCATGTAAACATGTAATTAAACAAAGCACTCAGAAGAAAATAAACAAGCTACTGAGTACTGCATCAAAGTTCCTACTTATGATAAACAATAGCCCTTGCACACCGCAGTCACGTAAGGGGCCAGATAAACAAAGGCATTCGTTTTGTGGCATTAACGTTATATAGTTAGTGTTACACGTTCAATAACAGGTATTCACTCTTGGTCGACGGTGTAAGATTCTGATCAAACTGGCCAGTATCACGTCTTCGTCTGTTTGGCCCTCCATCCAATTCCTCTGCGTTGTGTACTTTTAATGGTCCTGACGTCTCCGATACTGGTAGATAAGATCCTTATCTCCCCCGTTAGTGCAATCCATAAACCATACTAGTTCTCCACCGCCGTAAGAATTCGACACTTCGACACCGTGAAATACCTTATGAGGAGAAGCGTTGTTTTATTGCTATAAACAGAACCTCATAATCAGGTGTTATCAGATGTTATCAAATTGTATCGTCCTTGAAGAGTCTATTCTAATGATCTCTCGGTGTGTTCAGATTGTCCTTTTGTTATTCAGTCCAATAGTGGTCAGGCCTAGTCGTTAGCCTGAACCCTCCTCGTGTTAGCCGAAGCTAATGATGTCGTGGCATTCTTCCCCCCCCCCCCTCTCTCGTGATAAGAGGAGAGAGAGTCCTCTGTGTGATCTCAGTCCTACTCGCTCTCGGTCAGATTCTAGTCTGCCTTACACCCGGAAACACCGTTCGACTCATAGATGTTCGTCGTCGCAACGACGGCCCCGCCTTCTGGTTGTCATGCGACGTGTTGTCATGACAACTGCGTTTAACCTTTACACACACTTCAAAACGTTTCTCTACTGTTGCATTAAAGAGGTCACCCCTCTCCCTCGCTCTGGGCCTACAGTACACTTGCTCTTATCTGTGTTCTTCCAGGAATGCAAAACATTGGGCTGGCTGCTAAACATTCTGCAGTGCTGGCTACTGCCTCTTCTTCTATCACCGTTTTCTAAAGCGAACCATGCACATTTCGTTACCACCGTTTTAGCTGTCATCTCTCCCCAATCTATACATCACATACATTGAAAAAGCACCGTTTTCTCTCATCCCCCCCTTTGATTCTCAATCAACTTTCAGAATCAACAGACTACTTGGTTTTTCAATTAATTATACACAAAAAAATAGACTCATAACAATTAGGGCCCCGCCGTCTGCTGTTTGCCTTGTTGTTTTCCATTACCCGCATCACACCCAAACCAGAAAGGATAAACAACGGTCAGGGAGGAGAGAGAGAGAGAGAGACAGAGAAAAACACAGATTGCAACTTTTCAGACGACACACCCTAAACCCTTCGGCCCCCCTATTAGGTACACCCCACGTCCAAATCAGAGCGCTCCCTTCCCTCTTACAGTACACCTCCCATCTTGGGCCGGTCCCATCTTCTAGGGCAAGGGCCCCTTTCAGTGACGGCTCCTTTCCTGAGCTGGTCCCCCCTCCAGGGCGCGGTCCCCTAGGCAAAAATGTCTCCCCTGGTCTGCTACTGCTCAGTGTCTCTGGCTGTCCTCTCCACATCTGCTCCTCCACCGCCGCCGTCTCCTCTCTCTCGTCGCGGATGATCTGTGTACCAGGCTGCGGTGCATGGCCCCTGCGGCTTCCTCCTCCTCCAGTCTGTCTCCTGGTCATCTCCATCGCAGTCGGTGTCATTCCCCCCTTGAAAGCAGAAACACAACACCGGCAGTCGTCTGTCCATTCGACTTCCCTTGTTTTGCTATTAGTCTACCACCTTCTCAACACCCATATCTAATCCTACAGGGCTGTTCCCTGTTTTGTTGTCTTCCGGCGTGACACCAGCAGCTAAACGATACCCACTCGGCGCTCTACGTTTGTCCCACGGGTGACCCCCAGCGCGCGCCAGTTCTTTCTGGTGACGTGTCCCCTCAAGACTCTGCCTCTTTATTAGGTGTGAGAAGGCCCCACTGGAATTCAAACTCCCTCTTTAATTCCATAATTAACCCATTCAAATAACTGCACCATCTTTCTGTGCAATTCTTATTTAATCAATTAATAATTAAACTCTATATCTAATATTATTATTATAATAATAATCCACTCTCTGTGCTAAATAGATTCACTATTGAATCACTCCCCCCACTCCGCCACTAGATGGTAGTACAGGCCTATATCTAAATATTCCCCTATGGGTAATGAAAACTCCCCAGCACTACCCCCCCTCCGCCACTAGGTGGCGACCTACTCCTCCTCCATGGTGTTTTAGTTGACGTGTCATTTCCTGGTTCTTTATCTGTTGTTATCTCCTCGTGGCACTGCCATCTTGTATCATCCCCCTCGTGGCCCCTTTTGCGGCCATCTTGTCTCGCTCATAATGGCTACTCTCTCAAACAAACAAATGCTGCCCTTCCTTCCAAGGCCTAAAAACACTGCTGTTTTCCTCCATATCAGGGGACGCTTCTCCCTGACTAAACTCTTGCTTATCGGACATAATACACAGTTTAAGGTAAACACCCGATCGACTTTCCTCCCGCTACGACAAATTCCGGCCGTCTTGAGACCACAGCGACCAGTTTAAGGTGGGCCGTCTCAGGCGACAGTCTTGTCATAACAATCCCGCCATAACAGATTTCAGTCTGGTTCAGCATCCCCCCCCCCCCCTTTCTCCTCCTGCATTTACACTCCCAACACCAGAAACCGTGCAGCCTGCCCCGTTTGTTTTTCATTCTATCCTGTTGATAACACCCTCGATTTTCAAAACACCATGGCTCTCTGTTCATATTATTACAGCTGGCTTCTCTGTCGCTCCTTATTTACGGATGCACTATCTGTTCGTTTTTATTTGGCTTAAAAGATCAAAACAACCGTGTGCACAGTGAACTTACATTTTTGATCGGAGCGCTGTTTCCCCTACAGCGCTGGTTCGCCTCATGACCGCTCGACTCGCCGCTCTCTCCCAGGGCTGGCCGGCCTTGCTTCGATCATGATTCTCCCACACATTGATGACTGTTGTCCACTGTCGCCACATTATTGAAAAAGTCTTTATCCGTTGTTCTTATCTCTTGCAAATCCGGCTGTCATCAACAACCAACAACAACCAACTGTTCCCGTTGTTTTAATCTCTTGCAAATCCGGGTCACGGCACCAACTGTAAGATTCTGATCAAACTGGCCAGTATCACGTCTTCGTCTGTTTGGCCCTCCATCCAATTCCTCTGCGTTGTGTACTTTTAATGGTCCTGACGTCTCCGATACTGGTAGATAAGATCCTTATCTCCCCCGTTAGTGCAATCCATAAACCATACTAGTTCTCCACCGCCGTAAGAATTCGACACTTCGACACCGTGAAATACCTTATGAGGAGAAGCGTTGTTTTATTGCTATAAACAGAACCTCATAATCAGGTGTTATCAGATGTTATCAAATTGTATCGTCCTTGAAGAGTCTATTCTAATGATCTCTCGGTGTGTTCAGATTGTCCTTTTGTTATTCAGTCCAATAGTGGTCAGGCCTAGTCGTTAGCCTGAACCCTCCTCGTGTGAGCCGAAGCTAATGATGTCGTGGCATTCTTCCTCCCCCCCCCTCTCTCGTGATAAGAGGAGAGAGAGTCCTCTGTGTGATCTCAGTCCTACTCGCTCTCGGTCAGATTCTAGTCTGCCTTACACCCGGAAAAACCGTTCGACTCATAGATGTTCGTCGTCGCAACGACGGCCCCGCCTTCTGGTTGTCATGCGACGTGTTGTCATGACAACTGCGTTTAACCTTTACACACACTTCAAAACGTTTCTCTACTGTTGCATTAAAGAGGTCACCCCTCTCCCTCGCTCTTGGCCTACAGTACACTTGCTCTTATCTGTGTTCTTCCAAGGAATGCAAAACATTGGGCTGGCTGCTAAACATTCTGCAGTGCTGGCTACTGCCTCTTCTTCTATCACCGTTTTCTAAAGCGAACCATGCACATTTCGTTACCACCGTTTTAGCTGTCATCTCTCCCCAATCTATACATCACATACATTGAAAAAGCACAGTTTTCTCTCAACGGGAAGGAGAGAGGCGCGCGCCTCGGCTCCTTCCACCGTCTACCTCGGAACGGGGGACGGCAGAGAGACAGAGAGACAGCGGCGCGGGGGTCCCGCCGGGCTCCCAGCACGCCTGCCGCCTCGGCCAGAGTTGTTTCCAACGCAACCACCTCCCGCCATGAAGCTCGCGCTCCGTGGCCGAAAAAGGCTGGTATTCATTAATGATCCTTCCGCAGGTTCACCTATGGAAACCTTGTTACGACTTTTACTTCCTCGGCGGGGAGCTAACGCTACATTAATGCTTCTCGCAAAGCAGATCAATGGTGGCATTGCCGGAAGTAAAAAAAAATAATAAACGCTTGCCGATTGGTGGTAACAGCAGAGGCAGGTGCAAGCGGTGTGACGTAATTGGCAGAATCGCCTGTCATTCAATCAAAATTGTTCTATTGCATTGGTTGAGACTAGAGCTCTGGTTGAGTATCCAGCAACAGCCCGGCAGAGACCATACTGGTTGAGCCGAGCGACTCGGGGGACGCGCCGCTTCACATCGCCTCGTTCAAAACCCATTAATTAAAGTCTGAATGTCAGCTTAACGAACGAACGTTTGAACGTTCGAACGTTTGGGCTCAGCCTTACTGGGTTCCTTATAAAAATAACTTGAGCTTAGTTGGTAGGCGCAGCTACAGTACTTGGGACAGCTCTGCCGTAAACACTGTAAATAATCTCGGTTACTATGTCCCACACGCAACCAATGCAACCGGGATGCACGCAAAACATCACCCTGGACTCCGGTTTTGAAAGAGTGCGGTTGCAGTGTTCCAAAAACCCGGTTGCGTGTGGACGAACAGTGCAACTGCGCACATTAAATCACGGTTACATAACACCCCGCGTTCGTGTGGACAGGGCCTGAGGATACATCTGGCCAGTATCCACTTTGAGTCATCCGCTATATGTAATTCTTAATTTACTTGTACCAATTTGTGTCAAATAAACCTGTGTTTTAACCAAGTCTATATTTGACTAAGTACATTCATTGATCCGGTTATATTCCTCCACTGTAGGAAAGTGCATAATATTACAAGAAAGTACGAATGGTTAGTAGTAGTTTTTTTTATTGAATGAAGAAGACAGGACAGATAATAGCCTGCTTCACTTTGATGCCCCCCCCCCCCCCCCACAAGCCCAATAGGAGTGGTAGTAGGAGGTCATACGAGTGGTAGTAGGAGGTCATACGAGTGGTAGTATGAGGTCATAGGGGGTGGTACTGTAGTAGGAGGTCATAGGGGTGGTAGTATAGACCTTCTGGGCTCATGTATTTCAATATAGAAATGGAATTGCTAAAAAAATAAAATTTGTTTCCTGGAGCAATTTGGATCACATTCTAACTGCCGTGCAAATGTGCTTAACGAGACATTGGTCTAAACGGTCCTGTTCAGCTCACCTTCTGCACCAGGAAGGAAATAGGGGGCAGATAATTGATACGTTGATTGACAATGATACTTAACTAGAAAACACACTCTAATCCAGTCCAGCAGGCCTTGAATAAATCAGTGTGAGCCTTTATCCCCTCGCTGCATCAGTCTTGTCCTTCGCCCTCTCTTCCGCACATATACATACGTGCACACACACACATGCACACACATGCACACACACAGGGACATTATCTACTACCGATTTTTTTTTTTAATAAAACCAGTAATCACTGCAATTAATTCTAAGCATCGGCATTTTTGCATTGCGACCGTGTGGGCGGCGTATCTTTTTAATCAGGGACAAAATAAATCATCGGAGAACACTGCAGGACACTCTCTTCCCTCTGCCGTGAATAAGAATACACCCTCCACAGCCCAGTCTCCGTCAAATGAATAAAAATACACTCTCACAGCCCAGTGTTTTTTCTGATAAACAAACACCCCGACTCCTACTGAAACAAGAAAATAACTCTCTCAGAGGTAACCCTTTACCTCGACGAGGAACGCAGCGGCTGGGAATAATAATGAAGTGAAGTCGCAGAGCCCTGTCCTGTCTATGAACTGCAGGGGGAGAGGAGAGACGGGAAAACAAGATAATTTAACGACGCAACAAGGAGATGGGTTGGAGGTTGATTTTCCTCGACTCCCCTGAGGGAGGAAGAGAGAGAGAGAGGAGAGAGGGAGAGACAGAGAGATAGAGAGATAGAGAGAGAGAGAGAGAGAGAGATAGAGAGAGAGAGCGAGAGAGAGCGAGAGAGAATGAGAGAGAGAGAGAGAGAGAGAGAGAGAGAGAGTGAGAGAGAGAGAGAGAGAGAGAGAACAAGAGAGATAGGGAGGGATGGATATATCGAGAGAGAGATATAGACATAGATAGAGATAGAGAGAGAGAGAGAGAGAGAGAGAGAGAGAGATATAGACATAAGATAGAGATAGAGAGAGAGAGTGAGAGAGAGAGAGAGAGAGAGAGAGAGAGAGAGAGAGAGAGAGAGAGAGAGAGAGAGAGAGAGAGAGAGAGAGAGAGAGAGAGAGACTTTGACTTTTGATGTTCTTTTATTAAAACATGTCAACTAAAAACAGTCAATAGAGACACAAAAATCTCACGGCATCTTCATAAAAACAAACACACACACCGCACACACTCACCCACACACACACCCACTCGCACGCACACACCCACACACACACACACTCACACACACACACACCCACAACCACCCCTACACACTCCAAAAACCTCCTCCAGCACATAAAACCACTTGACATTCAAATCATATGTTCAGCCCCTCCCCCCCCCACAGTACCCATTGCATTCCCCAGTCCCCAAGCACTCTCCACCCGGTCCTGCCTCTCCCTCTGGATCTCCCCCATACTCTCCTCCACAGAGTCCCCTCACGATGAACTTGGTGACGACCACGTTCCTGGTCTACCCAAAACGGTCCGATGCAGGGTCCAGCCTTGAGTGACAGGAGCAAGATGACGAGGCCGCGGCAGAGGCTCTGGAACTCCCTGATGACCTGGGCCCGCCTCTTCTGGGTCAATCTGCCGTCCAGACGCACAAAACTGAAACCATGGTCCCCTGAATGGGGTCTCTAGTATGGTGAGGAAACGTTCGAACTGAGAGACCACCACAACTCTTGATGCTGCCGTCCTCATCGCGCACCCTGAGCAGGCTGTCCATCAGAGCTTTAACCTCCTCCTCTTCCAACTCTCTGTGGAACTCCACCAGCCGACTGGCCCTGATCTCACCTCGACAGCGAGGACAGCGCGCATGTTCCTGCTCCGTGCTGACGACCAGAGTGATGCAAGAGCAGGCAGTAGACATGAGCACAGTGTGTGATGACAGGCAGGCGGACCGACTCCAGGCAGACAGAACACTCCTCGTCTGAACCACGCTGAACAGGCCCCGCCCCAGGGCGCTCCCACCAGACACCCCCGCAGCTCGTTCACCTCACTGCTCTTGGTGCGCCGGAGGGTGATGCATTTCACCAGGGTCTTGTCGCCCTGAGTAACCGGCATCTGGATCACTCTGTCCCACCACACCTTCACCTCCTTCTGCGATGTAATATTGACCCCAAGTCCAGGAGAGAACAGGACAGCCACCCCTGCACTATTATTAGTGCCATGACTCATCACCAAACCCCCCCTCCAACTGAGTCCCCAGTCAACCTCATTACCCACATCACTATGGGTCTCTTGTACAAAAATAACATTTAAAATGTTTCTGTTTTGCATAATCAGAAACCAGCCCCCCTTTCACACCATCCCCAGCACAATCAATCCGAAGGACCTCCATGTGAAAAAAGAGGGAGAAAACAGAGAGCAAGAACCAGAAAAAGAAAACCACCCGCAGATGTGCACCATTACAGTCCATACATTATACATCTGTTTTTGATGACAATCTTCTTTTCCTGACATTAGTAGCCCACTTATTCAGTCGGGAACTTCCTCCTGGGTGTCATCATTGATCCCCCACCTGTGACCTTGTTAGCATGTATCACAGACCTTAAAAACTTTTCCTGATCTGGGAAAAAACGTCCCAATGGAACATTTTTCTTGTTTTTGGTTTCCTAAGAAACCGGGTGAGCTCCCTTGCAGTATACATCTTCCCCTTTTCCAAATCCTCACTCTCATCACCAGATACCAATGCCTCTCCTCAGACCCACTCTCCCTCTCCTTAGCACCCCCCCCTAAATCCATCCCCTCCTCATCCACCAGTGTGCTCCCCTCAACTTCCCTCTCCTTCCCATTCTGACCCCCCCCCTCCACCACTTCGCCCCCCCCTCTCTCCACACACACCACTGGCCTCTGCGTCAAATCACTCCCCCCTACAACCACGGGGAAAGGGGCCCCCCCTCCATCTGATGAACCTAACACCGGCCCTGGCTGTGCACCTGTTTCGGGAGCATGGTTACTCCCTGGCCCTGCAGCTTCTCCCTCCACCACCAGCTCCTCTGTCCCATTATCACCCCTCTACTCTCCTACAGCTTCTCCCTCCACCACCAGCTCCTCTGTCCCATTATCACCCTCTCCTCCTCCTACAGCTTCTCCCTCCACCACCAGCCCCTCTGTCTCACCAGTAACATCATCCACTCCCCCTGTATTTGCCTGTTGCTCTGCAGTGATTACCACATTAACCTCTACTATTTTTTCACTTGGCTGACGCGATGCCCCTCCCGCTGCACGCTTTGGATGCGGACAAGCGAATCGCTTATGTCCAATATCCCCGCACTCAAAACAGCGCAAGCTGTCAGTACTCGCATACACAGCATACAAGCTCTCCCCAAACTTCACAGTGAAACTAGCATTTAACGTTTGAGCTGCGCTTTTCAAATACATAAACACTTGCCTACGCAACGAGAGTACATGCTTCAGCACCAGGTTCCCTTACACCCAAGAGCAATAGGTCTGAAACCACTCGCAAAAACCTCCCGAAGCGCATCAGCTCTCTCGACAGAGCCTCGTCTTTGATAAACGGTGGCACGTTAGACACGACTACCCGTG
>NC_140175.1:35812052-35817052 GCF_963971535.1 Notolepis coatsorum
TAAGAACTAGGGCTGTCAGTTTATCGCGTTAATTAGATGAATTAATTACACAGCAAATTATCATGTTATGAAAATTAACTCAAAATTTATTAAATATTTTTAAATCTCATTCATTCCATAAGAACGTAGAATACACATTTACAGATTTTCTTTTTATATGGTCCATTTGCATGTTCTTGGTATCTGATTCTAGGGACATCTATGGATCTCAGCGAATGTATTCCCAGTGTCAGAAATACTGCGTCTGTTACTAGGCTTGAGTAAATTGTAATGAACCAAATGAGAATATCAATACATTTTTTTTTTTATCTTTGACTGTGAATAACACCATGCAAAAATGTACCAGTCCTGAAAAATCTAAGCAAATTAATAAATGGAAGATGGTTTTGTAGATACAGTACTGAATTCTGCCACCCAGACACATGCAATTTGAAATATGATTATAGAATATAGAATATCAGGCCTAAAATGGTTATGCGATTAAAATGGGCAGGAGAGGAGAGGAATGCCGATTGCTCTTCAAAATGTGAAATGTGGACATTTGTTTCACGTTTGCCTCCGGATGAACTGATTCAGTAGGAATTATGTGGTGTTACTGTATGTATTTTCTTTTCAAACGTCAAACACCACTAGCAGAAGCCACTGATCAAGGTTCTTGTGTCACTCAGATGAAAGCCAGAGGGGGGGGGAACACACACACCCATCTTTTAATTCTCCTTTGTCCCGCGTTCCTCTTCCTCGCAAACATCCCTCACCTCATAAACAGTCATCTGGCATCTCGTTCTCCATGACGACGGGTCACCGGACGATTATTGAGACGCATCTGCCTCTTGGTCTCCCTGTAAACGGCACACAAAACGCTGACATTTCAATAGAGAGGCGATTAACTCACGTCCCACCTGTTCACTGCCACGCGGCATCCCAAAGGTCTCCAAATACCAGGCATCCTTTATCCAAGTGTCTTCCCTGACAGATGACCCCATTCAGCTCCACTCAATAGCCTTCTCCCCAGCCATTATGGCCCGCCTGCCTCACAGGTTTGCGGCGCAGTCTTTTTCAATTTTTTCTTCACACCAGGCGGCCAAACAAACGAGGCCTGTCAATTTGGTTATTCAGTGGGACCCCCTTTGGCTTCGGGAAGGGCACGGTGCGGCGTGGTGTGGTGCAGCGCGTCGTAAATCAGGTCGACCGTAACTCCGCGGTGCACCGGCGATCACGTCCCATCGACAGGTGCCCAGGAACCCGCAATTACCATCAGCCCCACCGTCCGCGCAACATCCATCCCGCCGCGCACATTGCGGTGTGTGCTCCCGTGCACGTACACCCGTGAAGGTCTCCACGAGAGGCGGATGCACTCCCCAAAGCAGAACGGTGTCCACATTGGTTCACACATGCGCTCGTGGTCGCAGCTCTCCCTCTATGTACTGTGTGTCGACCATGCACTGCCACTGCCACAAGGAGGGTCGTTCATATGTCCCGCAACCGATGACAAACCCCCCCCCCCTAATTGATCCTGGCCATAATTCCCACCTGACACAATGCAGCAGTGATCTGAGTGTGTTGAGTGAAGACGCCACACATAGTACAACTACACACAGTACAGCTACACACAGTACAGCTACACACAGTACAGCTACATATAGTACAGCTACACACAGTACAGCTACACACAGTACAGCTACACACAGTACAGCTACACACAGTACAGCTACACACAGTACAACTACACACAGTACAGCTACACACAGTACAGCTAAACACAGGACACCTACCCACAGTATAGCTACACACAGTACAGAATGCCGGCACACCAACATTACTGGATGTTAAACCTTACTCCCACCCCCCACCCCCCACCCCAGTAAATACTCAAAGAAACAAATAAATATACACACATAAATATATAATCAAGTCTTGTGACAGCCCCTTTAATCACATCCCAGCCTGGGCTCATGATGCATTGCATTCACACAAACATAATTATTTTCATAAAATCCTGCAAAACATTTAATTAATTAGATTAGTCTGAGAGCACGATATACAGAGATGTTTTGAATTTTGGTCCATTATTTTTCTTAATCATACACCCGCCGTAATGGTTTAGTTTTTATTTACATTTCAGGAACAATGGGCTATTAGTATTCTTAGGGCGCTTTCATGCCTGCCTTATTTAGTTTGGTTGTTTTTAAGGTACTGTAGCTGTAGGAACCTTTTCTCCCTGTATGGAACAAGGTCATACTGATGACAACTAAAATTCCACAATTCCACGGTGTCCCTTTAAGGATTGCCTGTGGCACCAGCACTGGTTATTACCTTACTATTAGCCATATCCTTAACCCAGATTGCCTTACCTTACAGTAAGTATTTTTTGGGCATCAACCCAACCAACATTATCATTGTAAAGATTTACAGTTATACTGGATTAAAACCAGCCTTGTACAGATGGAGTTTAAACTGGGTTGCAGTGTTACGAGCCATGATGCCAAGATTGCACCACTGCACTGAAACAAGGCTTTATGTGTCACTACAACCTACTTCACACTGCGGGGCTGCTGCGAGGTTGTACAATACAGTAGGTGTTTTTAATTAGGCTAGTCAGGTTTCTAGAGCCTGTAGGAAGATACACACACACACACACACACACACACACACACACACACACACACACACACACACACACACACACACACACACACAGACACACACACACACACACACACACACACACACACACACACACACACACACACACACACACACACACACACACACACACACACACACACACACACACACACACACACACACACACACACACACACACACACACACACACACACTCCTTGAAGTGATCAGAGGTGGTGTACGGTCCACGTCTGTCTGAAGTGAACTTGTCATGTTACTTGTGTTGCAGTTCATTGCCAATTGACAAACACGACAAAGCCAGACAATCATGTAGGTAATTTGTTTATTGAACAATTGCTTTATCCCTAATGGACATA
This sequence comes from Notolepis coatsorum, assembly GCF_963971535.1. Classification (NCBI taxonomy): domain Eukaryota; kingdom Metazoa; phylum Chordata; class Actinopteri; order Aulopiformes; family Paralepididae; genus Notolepis; species Notolepis coatsorum. Next base: position 35,815,055 of record NC_140175.1, read on the forward strand.
ATGGGGAAACAAATACAATCGTGTCATTTCATGTTACAAACTACTATCTAGGTTGTACTGTCTGTGATAGCTGATGGGTCCCAAGCTCCAACTACCACATACTGGAATTGGACAACCTTGATAGTGCGTGTGATTTGGTATTTATTTAGTACGGTGACATTATTTGTCTATTCTTAATGTAAACATTTAAAAAATACATTACAAGATACAAAACTATGACCTTGTGTTGATTAAAAAAAAATCATGCATTTGTTGAATTTGTTAAAAAAATATACCGTAGATAAAGAATTTTTCTGCATTGCATTCTTACTGCAAACTAATTGCTGTAGGGTCGATTATGCATTGCTCAACCTTTATTCAGCTATACAGTGATTTAGTTTTCTTTTGTCATTAGTATAGTGTTATTTATAGTGGAGGAGTTCAGTTCAGGATGAAGCAGAGGGATGGACATTACCTCCTATCTTTTTTTTTTAATCCTTTCTTTCTCCGATTCTCTGTTTTTCTCCCCGTCCCAATTTAGTTGTTGTGCCAATTCCCCCCCTACCCTACCTGGTTGTTGTGCGCATGTTCTCCTACTGGTCGGTACAAGGGAATCCTGAAGTCATCAGCACGCTTCCTCCGACACGTGCGGCAACAGCCAGTGACTCTTTTTTCACCTGGCAGCGAGGACTCTCATTGGTGAAGTGTAACGCGTGGGAGGTCACGCTGCCTTCACCAAGTCCTGCCTCCGCTGAGAAAGCGCCCAGACCTGTAGGCGTCGCTGTCCACAACGCCAGATTCCCACCCATGACTTGCCCTCCCCCTAACCCAGCCAAACGGGTTAGTATAGCGATCACCCCCACCCTCCGTATTCAAACGTTATACTCGTTGCGGAACATGAACATCGGCAGGTGGCACCCGCTCGCTAGACCCCCCCCCCCCCGTGGCAGCGTGTGGTTCATCTAAGCTGTGGAGCTACACTGAGGATACTGGCGCCAACGACTTCCACTTGTGTTTCTTTTTCGGGCAAGTCCTTTTATAGTGATGTGGGTTCATTAAGATTCTTTAAGGAGCAATGCAAATGTTGCGTTGTGTCTAGGGAGAGATAGAGACAAGGCGACAGGCGTGCATCTTGATGAACTGTTTAATAAGTGTCCCCCCTCTTCCCCCAGTCCCCATCCCGGGTAATGTACCCCTTTACAGAGCAGTAAATAATATGTGTCTTTTCTTCAAACCATTATTTTTCATATTGGGACAATAATTTCAACCACTGTGATATCAGACAATAAATGAACATCCGCAATGCTCCTCTGATGTCTGAGGTGAAACGTGGGCAGGCTGCTTCCATGGCTCGTTTGCGGAGAGATTGACTGACGGTTTCAATACTGTCTCATGAAGAACAGCATTTGTTGATGTCTGAACAAGATGCCATTGTGTGGATGAAGACATAGAGATAAACAAGCACGCATTCAGAATATGCCACTCCCATTGCCACGCCCCCCTTTTAGCCAATTGGCATGACTACTACACACACACGCACGCACGCACGCACGCACGCACGCACGCACGCACGCACGCACGCATGCACGCACGCACACACACACACACACACACACACACACACACACACACACACACACACACACACACACATACACACACACACACACAGATTTGTCTGAATAATCCTGTAAGGGATGGGCCGTGTTGTAACAGACACAGAAATCAAATAAATTGTTCATTCATTCACACACACATACACATTCATACACACTTCACCTCCATGCCCAATTTCAGCCTCCCAGGGCAATTTTTTGTGGACCGACAGAGTGACCTATAGAGCTGCTGGTCGCAGCTATAAATAGTTGAACCCCTGCACTGAAGAACCATAATAAGTCCGCTTTGAATTTTTTTGGACCCATGTATTTGCAGTTGTGAAGTCAATCTAAATCACTTGGAGTGTGAATGTGATATATCCCCAGAAACTACTAAACCTCGACTGTCCAAGACTGTAACTAT
>NC_140175.1:35822052-35847052 GCF_963971535.1 Notolepis coatsorum
TTCAGGAAGCTCTTTGCGAGGGCGTGGCCATGCAGGTTATCGAGCTAACTAAACTAAACCCTACCCTCAACCAGGTTCAAACTTTTTGATCTGTTGCCATAGCGATTTAGAAAATCCGACGTCAGGGAACGGAAAGGTCTGGCTTAAGTCAAGCTATGCTAAAAATTATCCGGCTAACTTAGTTAGCCAGGTACGAGGAACAGGGCCCTGAATGTATGTGCACAAGCACTGACAAAGTGAGTTTTTCATAATATGGGACCTTTAACCTCGCTCTAATTGCTCCGCTGGATCCCCGTGTTTCAATATTAGCACTGATTAACATTGACCATCATGCAGACGACATGATGAATGCCAATATCATGGTGGGGGACCATCTCCCTATTGGGACGATAAATTGTTAGATTATCTTTTTACGGCTGCGGTTTCCGAGGTATCACGACTAGAGCTTTAATTGTTTCTATCTACAGCATCTTCTGCGTTTGGAGGCCAAACAAGGCTGGTGATTTATGCATTTTAATGATGTCCTCGAGGATGAAGGGATACAGGGCCGGAAATTAGATCCAGTCAGGGAACATTACTTTCTCCCACAGCTGGGGAAACAGGCTCCACACGACCTAACGCAAGTCAATGCAATACACCAAGCAGCTTTAGGACACGGTCAGGTTTTAACACCGGACATTAAACCATACTATGTAGCTCCTCCAACAAAGCACTGCACTGCACGCCACACACACACACACACACACACACACACACGCACACGCACACACACGCACACGCACACGCGCACACACAAACACACAGGACCAATATGTCACAGTTTCAGTGGCCCCATTATCTCAACGCAACGCCGTCACCCCAGCTGGCCTGAGGGTATCTTGGCCACGACTATAAAGCTGATCCTCACAATAACAACAAACAGACCATCCAATTACCATGTAAAATGGCTCTCAGCAGCCCTGTCCAACACGCCGGCTGTCTCGCTGAGCGACCGTGTAGCCGATACACTTTTTCCATTAATTCAGTTCCCCCTGCGGACATCCCCTCTTCTCTTGTCAAGACGAGGCGAAGACGCGGACGAGGTCACGTTATCTCCAGACTGAGCCGTCCGCTAATTGAAAGAGTGGCTGGGGTTAATTGATGGCTTTAATCTGCAGCGATGTCTGAGGTTTGAATTTATCACGCCTGCTTTTTGTCTCGGTTCTAAAGGATGTAATAGCGATCTCCCTCTCTTCTCATACCCCTCCTCCTCTCCTTTCGTATTTACTGTGCCACGCCGTCCTCTCCAGACGACCTGTCTCTGTGTCAGTGCTCTCTCTCTCTCTCTCTCTCTCTCTCTCTCTCTCTCTCTCTCTCTCTCTCTCTCTCTCTCTCTCTCTCTCTCTCTCTCTCTCTCTCTCTCTCGGCTCTTAAACCCCTGGGAAAACAAGTCATCTATCCATTTAACATTGTATAAGGCGATCCCTCCCTCTCTCTCATCCACATACATGGTTTATTCATGGGCCAAGTCAGCTGTTGCATCAAATGATGGGAATCCTGCGTGGCCTTCGCCGGAACTGGAGCAGTGTTTAGTGCCCCCACCCCACCCCAACACACACACACACGCATGCACGCACGCACACACGCACGCACGCACGCACTCACACACACACACACACACACACACACACACACACACACACACACACACACACACACACACACACACACACACACACACACACACACACACACACACACACACACACACACACACACACACACACACACACACACACACACACACACACACACACACACACAACCCTCCTGTGCTCCAGCATCATTGGCCATTCTCTTTGAGCCAGAGTTTTGTCCATGCCTGTGCATTATTTGTTACCTCACCCAAGACATTTACTAAAGCAGACAGTTTCTGTGGCCACAAACCTTCCTCACTGTCTCTTTTTCATGATACAGGTTAGATGAAGTAGGCCAATGGGTTTAGTTTAAAGGTCCCATATGTAGTCCTGAGTCAGCAAATCAAACAGGTCTTTGAGGTCCCTTAAACATGTCTTTTGACTTTTATGAGCAAGCCACCATTTTGTACACATGCGTTTCTCGACTCAAGGGCCGTGCATTGCAAATGACCACATAGAGACGGACGTCCAAGCGAATCGTTTAAAGGCAATATGTCTGAATACGGGCCGGGTGCTAAATCTGACTAGATTGTCTTATTTCACACTTTGAGTGTTAGTACGCCCATCAGAGACCCAAATGTGTATACACATTTTTCACAATACGGAACCTTTACTGAACTCCTGCTAAATACATTGTGAAAGCTCAAGAGGGCACACACGTGGAGAGATGCATCAGGTCATTACTTGTGGTTGAGCAGTCAAAACCACATTTCACAAAGGGCCTCGTAACGACGGTTGGTGGGCTGCCATGCCATCGACCCAGTCGAATCGATCTGCACTGGCCTTGGCATTTACAATCCCATTCCTTCAGGTTTGGCCTCGAGTTATTATTATTAGATATACTCTATATATATTTCTTTTTTCATCCAACTGTCTGCTTCTGACACAGGACTCATGTTAGATCAGATTACCATGGGGCTTCATATCACCATGCGCCACTACTCTTGGACCTCCTTGACTGCCAGTCCTGCCCTTCTGCTCACTGTACTCCCACTCTGTGCTAAATGATCTTATCAGCCGCAGTGCAGTGCTTTGCAGGGCTGTTCATTTTGTGCGCACTTGAAACTTCATAAAAGGCACATTCCACCAGAGATTGCCTGCGCTCTCTGATCAATGGAATTGAGGCTATAATAAAAAGATTAAATGAAAATGAAAATCTTTTTGGGAACGAAAATTGGTGGGCCGATGTCATATTGGACTTCGCTAGAGACACCGGTGTGAGTTTGTGTGTGTTGTGTGCGTTCGATTTAGAATGTGACTGCAATGAGGCGGGAGGGGGCTCAGTATCCATATGTTCGTTCCCCCCAAATCTTCTTGTTCATTCTACTCACTGAGGCTGAGTTAATGAAATTTGCCCCGAGTGACGATACCCAGCAGCAATGCTTTCCACGGTCAAGGCAAAGGGAAAGTAGGGCTAAAGTCTTTGTAATTAACTCCCAGCTATTCATCACAGGGAAGGGTGACAACCCCCGATTGGATATTAATCTAAATATTGTCCTGAGCCAGCCCTGATGGGCCGTGTTTGGCAGCCCTTTCTCAACTGTGATGTCACATTAGAGAGGCGCGGCGTGACTTTGGACCATCACTCTACAAAACACAGCCAATTGATGGAATGGGGTTGTGAGCTCCATTACAGAATGGTAAACACTTGATTAGCTTGGCAGTAGCAGCAGTGATGATGATGATGATGATGATGATGATGATGATGATGATGATGATGATGATGATGATGATGATGATGATGATGATGATGTTGGTGATGGTGCTTGATATAGTAGTGATGATGGTGGTGATTATGAGGACGGTGGCGGCGGCGGTGACATTGAAGGACGGGTTCACACTTATTTTGGCCATAATTCTCGCTCTGACGTAGCACTGTGCTGCATCCTCTCTCAACAGGCTCCAAAATGTCCTACATGTCCGTTACCAGAATATCAGGGGCTCTACAGTGCGACTATTTCACGCACATTTGCCCCTAAAAAATAGATATGTGCGAACTGGAAAAAAAATTATTTAGGAGCACAGTGCGAGTAATGGTTTTGCGTAGTGGGCGTGTGCCAACGCGCAATTGTCATTTCATAATAGACACAGAGCAGAGCGGACCTTCGATTCTAGAAGCTATGACATCTAGCTTGAGTCTTCAGCCCTGCGTTTGACAGCTGTGTGACAACATGTGCTCCTTGGGAAAAAGGTTAGCGTAGAGCCCTGACTAGGTGACAGTATAATCAAATGTGTCTTCATGTGTTCTACTGAGGAAATGGTTACAAACCATACATCGTATGAAAGGTTTCATAGGCCGTTATGCATGTAACTGGGCTACATACAGTAGATATCACTCCGAGAGAGGTCAGAGAAAGACTCTGCACTGCCAGCCCCTCCCCTGAGAAGAGTGAGCAAGGCATCTTAGAATACCAAAGCCCCAGCCCCTCCCCTGAGAAGAGTAAGCCAGGCATCTTAGAATATCAAACCCCAGCCCCTCCCCTGAGAAGAGTAAGCAAGGCATCTTAGAATATCAAAGCCCCAGCCCCTTTCCTGAGAAGAGTGAGCAAGGCATCTTAGCATATCATGATGTGCGTGTGCCTCTTTTGAATTAATGCTACTAATAATAACAATACAATTCAAAAAGGGAATGGCTTTTGTTTGATTCTGTTTTCCTTGATTCTGCTAATTATGTTGTTGATTAGCGGTGTTAGCTATTGAGTTATTTGTTGGTTTCCTCTGTGTACCTCTAATGTACAGACAGGAGCCTTGCAGCTTCACAGTGACTGCTGCAGGAGGACTTCAGTCAAAGGGGAAAGGCAATGCATATTATGTTCAGCTTAACTCATTCGGGGCCAAACCCAAGATAAGTCGGGTTAACTCGCCATGCGCTGGGCGCCAGACCCGGGATTTCTCGGGTTTTGCTCGTTTTTAATTCTTTTCGATTTTAATATCCTAATCAATGCCAGGGACCCGTATGTTGCCGTTAGAAAGCCTACTGCGACGCCGAGGGTGCAGTATCGGCCAGATTCTCCCAGGTGGGGGTATCGAGCTGCAGTAAACCCTGTTCCAGACTCTGTGTTACACTGCAAAGGTCTCCGGGCGCAGATTTTCGGTAGACGGCAAGGCTAGAGGTTCAATCGGTCGCATCCAAACGTCTACGGGACATTCGCATCCAAACGTCTACGGGACATCCGCTGCATATGCTGTGGTTGGTTATGCCGTGGACCAAATGGACATTGGATGTACCAGATGGCGATCAAACAATTGGAATATTATGCATTCATGATGAAACATAATACCTAATGTAATAATTTGATTCGGGAAGACTAGCGTGTATAGGCAAGAAACGCCAACACAAATAGTAAAATTTACCTATATGGCTATTATGCAGCCTTTCAGGAATTACCCCATGACCGCTGTAAAACCAAACTTATATTCACCACGGTATAACATAGTAATGTATGCATGGAAAAAGTATCTATTTTTTGCATCTTGACCGAAAGAAACACAGTGTCAAATGACTACAGTATAGCAATGTATCCATGGCTATAATATAGAATATAGATTTAGCTCTACAAACAAGGTCACGCAGTCATATATTTTAATGCTACAGCGGTCCACGTCTAATGGCTGGCACTGATTGAGTTAAGGACCTAAAAATCCCATCTGCTTCAGTCAGGAGGGACTCTGCGGGGGGGCTGTGAATTCAACACCCACTTCAGTAGCTTGAGCTCTTTGACTCTGTACATATGTCTGTCTGATACATATGTATGCCTGTGTGTCTGTCTGTCGATATATCTGTGTGTGTGTATCTGTGTGTCTGTCTGTCTCTATCTATCTATCTGTGTCTGTCTGTCTGTATATCTATATGTCTGTGTTTGTCTATCTATCTCTGTGTGTGAACGTCTGTCTGTCTATCTATCTCTGTGTGTGAACGTCTGTCTGTCTGTCTGTATGTCTATCTAATCTGTACCTATATCTGTCTGTCTCTCACCCTCTCTGTTTCTCTCACACCGTTTCCCTCTCCATCTTGTCTTCCTTTCATCTGTCTCTTCACCTCTCTTGTCTTTCCATTCTACTGCTTGACTTAATGTCAAACCATCTCATGTAACTTTCAGGACATATTCTCAGTGTGTTACGGCTACACGCCACGCCTGAGGCCTTAACTGTGTTTACTGTATTGAAGAGAACTCCCACTACCTCTACTTTCGAAAGCCATGTCTTTGAGAGGAACATGATTTCATTGAAAAGAATGAGGAGTTTGGATGGAGGTTGAGTCACACAATATTTACTTCTCATCTTACTGAGCGTTTGCCTACATTTCAAAAGATTTCCATTTTTTTTAACTTGTTGTCAAATGTGACAGTAACCTATTAAGTGACCAGTTCTTGTAATCACTGTAATTTATGGTGCATACCATCAACTGAATTATCTTCGGTGTGACGAATTGGCTCACTAATAATTACATTTGCCTTGCCTTGTCATGTCTGTTCTGGTTAATTTCTGCCCTTACATGTGTTAGTAATTCCCTGCAGGACGTGGACTACTGAATATTTTCTCCTTGCAAATTATTATATAGATTTTTTTATAGTGATGTAGGACGAGGACAGTTTGAATACACGTTGAATAGTTTGATAGTGCTATAAGATGAGGACAGTTTAAAGACACGTTACATAGTTTGATAGTGCTATAGGATGAGGAAGGTTTAAAGACACGTTAAATAGTTTGATAGTAATGTACAGTAGGACGAGGACAGTTTGAAGACACGTTGAATAGTTTGATAGTAATGTAGGACGAGGACAGTTTGAAGACACGTTGAATAGTTTGATAGTGATGTAGGATGAAGCTTCAGAACACACCATTGAATAAGTTGTGTAAGATTTACAGCAGTGCCATTTAATAGTCTTCTGCGTTATTAAAAATAATATCAGTATCAGACCTCACATGCAGAGTACTGTATGTTACGCCAACGGAACATGTTTGGGACTATTTCCATTTGGGACTATTTCCGTTTGGGGCTGTTTCGATTTGAGACTGTTTCCGTTTGGGACTGGTTCTGATTGGGACTGTTTCCACTTGGCACTGTTTCCGCTTGGGACTGTTTCCGTTTGGGACTGTTTCCGTTTGAGACTGTTTCCGTTTGGGACTGTTTCCGTTTGAGACTGTTTCCGTTGGGACTGTTTCCGTTCGGGACTGTTTCCGTTTGGGGCTGTTTCGATTTGAGACTGTTTCCGTTTGGGACTGTTTCCGCTTGGGACTGTTTCCGTTTGAGACTGTTTCCGCTTGGGACTGTTTCCGTTTGAGACTGTTTCCGCTTGGGACTGTTTCCGCTTGGGACTGTTTCCGTTTGGGACTGTTTCCGTTTGAGGCTGTTTCCGTTTGATCAGTGTTTTGCTATGCACTTCCTAGGAAGCGGTGAGCTGCGCTAAACGTTAATATTGTTTATCTGAGGAGGACACTGAAACTCCATTACCCATATTCCCCGGGGGTGCACTGGATGGCTATGTTTTCACTGTGGACTACGGTTAGTGTGAATTATCTAGGGCTCATTACCCTTTAGATATCAGTGGTGATAGAGGAACTACATTTTGTCAGACTAAAGGTTTGGTTCCCTGACAAAATAAACAAGTTGAATTAGTGTTGGAGGGGAATACCACCACAGTTCAGAGGATGTATCTCAGCCTTTAAATGTTCACGTCATTAAATTAGATTAGATTAAATTACATTTTATTGTCATTGTACTGCACAAGTACAGTACAACTGAATTAAGTTAAGTAAAGTGCAGTATACAGTATAACAACAGATATAGATACAAGTATAGTGTGGGTATATATATATATATATATATATATATATATATATATATATATATATATATATATATATATATATATATATATATATATATATATATAGTTCAGAGTATGGCCCCTCAGGCCATATTATGTTACTCTTTTGTCTTATGATAGTTATGTAATCTGACCTGTACATAAATAAGTGAGTAAGGATCATGAATCAGTTATGTCGACAAATAATAGCCGGGTGGGTTGCCATGTAATTTGTTGTGCACATTGATTGATGTTGGGGACCCCATGACCTTTCCTCTAGTGCCAACATCAGGGCAGAATTGACAAATGAGTGCATCTCCTGGCCTGTTTGTTGTACATTCACAAATATTGCTGTGCACATTCATGACATCAAGCAAAAACAATTGATTTTTGTGATCCCTTGACATTTCCTCTCTGAATTGCTGTATGTTAATTTGCCTTCTTGCAAGTTAGTGATTCTAAAATCAATGGATTCATCATGTCATATCTAAGTCATATCTTTTAATTTACCAAACGGCCATTGCAATTGCTTAAAATATAAAATCCCTTGATTTTGAGTAGCTAACCCCCATCTATGAGACATTATGTTTAAATCAAATAAAATCAAATCAAATCTAATCAAATCAAATCAAATCAAATCAAATCAAAATCCCGCAATCACATGTTAATTTGAATCCCTGTACCCTTGAGCAAGCTACTTAGCCCCCAACTCCAGCTGAGCAGGACAGTGGCCAACAGCATATTGTGGCTGTGCCAGCCAGCTCCCCGGTGTGAACGTAACAGTACAAAGTGTTGCTGAAAAAGAGCATCCTGCACTGGTACATGCTGAGCGAATCTTTCCGGGGAGAATAAAGGTTAAACATATACATCAAACTATCTGATTGTGCAAAGTTAGTCTCCTAAAGGTATTCAATGGACCAGCTCCAGACTCAACATCAGCATGACAGAGTCTCTGCTCTCTGGTCTCTAGCAGTGGTTGAGAGTTTATCATTCAGATTCAGAGTCATTGGTCACGTCATCCATACTTTACAGCATAAAGGAGTTAACTTGATTGTGTCTTGGCTCCTCGGTCTTGTAGCACTGGCATCAATAAAGTAGAACAACAACAACAAAAAGGCTGTCAATCGATTAAAATATGTAATCTGATTAATCACATGATTGTCCATAGTTAACTCACGATTAAATCGCTAATTAATCGCATATCTTTTATCTGTTCTAAATCTACCTTAAACTGATATTTTTCAAGTTTTAATACTCTTATCAACATGTGAGTCAACAAATGCTTGCTTATGCAGCCATTTACTGTAACACAAAAGGATGACCCTCATGCATTGCGAATTTGCATCAAATTCAAAACAGAGTGATGCACAAAATAACTTAAAATAAAATAATAATTTAAAAACACTTGGCACTGTTTCCGCTTGGGACTGTTTCCGTTTGGGACTGTTTCCGTTTGAGACTGTTTCCGTTTGGGACTGTTTCCGTTTGAGACTGTTTCCGTTGGGACTGTTTCCGTTCGGGACTGTTTCCGTTTGGGGCTGTTTCGATTTGAGACTGTTTCCGTTTGGGACTGTTTCCGCTTGGGACTGTTTCCGTTTGAGACTGTTTCCGCTTGGGACTGTTTCCGTTTGAGACTGTTTCCGCTTGGGACTGTTTCCGCTTGGGACTGTTTCCGTTTGGGACTGTTTCCGTTTGAGGCTGTTTCCGTTTGATCAGTGTTTTGCTATGCACTTCCTAGGAAGCGGTGAGCTGCGCTAAACGTTAATATTGTTTATCTGAGGAGGACACTGAAACTCCATTACCCATATTCCCCGGGGGTGCACTGGATGGCTATGTTTTCACTGTGGACTACGGTTAGTGTGAATTATCTAGGGCTCATTACCCTTTAGATATCAGTGGTGATAGAGGAACTACATTTTGTCAGACTAAAGGTTTGGTTCCCTGACAAAATAAACAAGTTGAATTAGTGTTGGAGGGGAATACCACCACAGTTCAGAGGATGTATCTCAGCCTTTAAATGTTCACGTCATTAAATTAGATTAGATTAAATTACATTTTATTGTCATTGTACTGCACAAGTACAGTACAACTGAATTAAGTTAAGTAAAGTGCAGTATACAGTATAACAACAGATATAGATACAAGTATAGTGTGGGTATATATATATATATATATATATATATATATATATATATATATATATATATATATATATATATATATATATATATATATATATATATATATATATATATATATATATATATATATATATATATATATATATAGTTCAGTTCAGTTCAGTATATATATAGTTCAGTTCAGTATATAGTTAATTTGAATCCCTGTACCCTTGAGCAAGCCACTTAGCCCCCAACTCCAGCTGAGCAGGACAGTGGCCAACAGCATATTGTGGCTGTGCCAGCCAGCTCCCCGGTGTGAACGTAACAGTACAAAGTGTTGCTGAAAAAGAGCATCCTGCACTGGTACATGCTGAGCGAATCTTTCCGGGGAGAATAAAGGTTAAACATATACATCAAACTATCTGATTGTGCAAAGTTAGTCTCCTAAAGGTATTCAATGGACCAGCTCCAGACTCAACACCAGCATGACAGAGTCTCTGCTCTCTGGTCTCTAGCAGTGGTTGAGAGTTTATCATTCAGATTCAGAGTCATTGGTCACGTCATCCATACTTTACAGCATAAAGGAGTTAACTTGATTGTGTCTTGGCTCCTCGGTCTTGTAGCACTGGCATCAATAAAGTAGAACAACAACAACAAAAAGGCTGTCAATCGATTAAAATATGTAATCTGATTAATCACATGATTGTCCATAGTTAACTCACGATTAAATCGCTAATTAATCGCATATCTTTTATCTGTTCTAAATCTACCTTAAACTGATATTTTTCAAGTTTTAATACTCTTATCAACATGTGAGTCAACAAATGCTTGCTTATGCAGCCATTTACTGTAACACAAAAGGATGACCCTCATGCATTGCGAATTTGCATCAAATTCAAAACAGAGTGATGCACAAAATAACTTAAAATAAAATAATAATTTAAAACAATGAATAAAGTGTGCATGAAATAATAAGGGAAATAAAACGTTAGGAACTTGTTACATTCACCCACACAAGGGCTGATTACTCATCCCCTCTCTCTCTCTCTCTCTCTCTCTCTCTCTCTCTCTCTCTCTCTCTCTCTCACACACACACACACACACACACACAACACACACACACACACACACATACACACACACACACACACACACACACACACACACACACACACACACACACACACACACACACACACACACACTCTCCCAGCTATCTTTCTCTCTTGCCCGTTCCTCATCTCTCTCACCCCCCCCCCCCTATCTCTCTCTCTCTCTCTCTCTCTCTCTCTCTCTCTCTCTCTCTCTCTCTCTCTCTCTCTCTCTCTCTCTCTCTCTCTCTCTCTCTCTCTCTCTCTCTCTCTCTCTCTCTCTCTCTCTCTCTCTCTCTCTCTCTCTCTCTCTCTCTCTCTCTCACACACACACATTCTCCCAGCTATCTTTCTCTCTTGCCCATTCCTCATCTCTCTCACCCCCCCCTCTCTCTCTTAATAATAACGCTTCACTTTGCCTGCCTAAAATACAAATATGAATTGCATAAAAATAGCAGCATAGGCAACAATACAATTGTTCTCATTTACAGTAATACAGTGTGGATGTAGTGAGTGCAAAGTGGCAGCAGGAGCATTGATAAATAGCTGTAGACTACAACATAACAATCACAGCATGGGTGTAGCGTGTGCAAATCTGCCGGAATAAACGCTCAAAATAGCATTCAATTACAATTCAACAATCACAGTCCGGATGTAGAGTGTGCAGAGTAGCAGCAGAACAACGATAACGTAGCAGTCATTTATCATATAGTAGTCACAGTATAACCATCACAGTATAACCATCACAGTATAACGATCACAGTATAATGATCACAGTATAACCATCACAGTATAATGATCACAGTATAATGATCACAGTATAACCATCACAGTATAATGATCACAGTATAACCATCACAGTATAACCATCACAGTATAATGATCACAGTATAATGATCACAGTATAACCATCACAGTATAACCATCACAGTATAAGCATCACAGTATAATGATCACAGTATAACGATCACAGTATAACCATCAGAGTATAACCATCACAGTATAACCATCACAGTATAACCATCACAGTATAATGATCACAGTATAACCATCACAGTATAACCATCACAGTATAACCATCACAGTATAACCATCACAGTATAATGATCACAGTATAACCATCACAGTATAATGATCACAGTATAACCATCACAGTATAATGATCACAGTATAACCATCACAGTATAATGATCACAGTATAACCATCACAGTATAATGCTCACAGTATAATGATCACAGTATAACGATCACAGTATAATGATCACAGTATAATGATCACAGTATAATGATCACAGTATAACCATCACAGTATAACCATCACAGTATAACGATCACAGTATAATGATCACAGTATAATGATCACAGTATAATGATCACAGTATAACCATCACAGTATAACGATCACATTATAACGATCACAGTATAACGATCACATTATAACGATCACAGTATAATGATCACAGTATAACCATCACAGTATAGTGATCACAGTATAATGATCACAGTATAACCATCAGAGTATAATGATCACAGTATAACCATCACAGTATAATCATCACAGTATAACCATCACAGTATAATGATCACAGTATAACCATCACAGTATAACCATAACAGTATAACCATCACAGTATAATGATCACAGTATAACCATCACAGTATAACCATCACAGTATAACCATAACAGTATAACCATCACTGTAACTGAGGGGTACAATTCCCTGACTGTATTAATCAAGTATTAGTATCATTAAACTACTACCGTCTTATGTACATTACTGGCCAATACCGTACACAGGTATATGATGAGAACTTCTCCACAATAACACGGTTTCCACACAAATACTTGTTAGAATATTTATTACAGCAAAGGATATTATAACAATACTTTAATTGCGCTTATAAGGCAAATAGAATGTGCATAGGCAAATCATAATGAATATTAGTAATTATCTATGGTACTCAGGAGAGATACTGGAGATACTGAAAGGGGGGTACTACCGGTTGTAAGCCAGCAGGGGGAGGCAATGCTCTATACAAAGTCAAGGGTCCACGGAGGCGATATCACCCCTGTGTCAGCGGGGAAAGCAGCAGCTGTAATCCTAGGGTGCGCGCCGCAGATGAAGCCGTGGAGTCTCTGCTCCGACAGAGACGGGCTCGAGTGATGTCCTCACGGGCATGTGTAGATCTCACAGTAGCAGCGGGGTAGGCGGTTCTCTGCTCCAGCAGCCACAGTCAAAAGCAATAATCCTGCCTGGAAGGTGGCTCTGCAATCACCGGTGTAGGTATCCTCCGTGGTGCGCGGTAGTTCACAGTTGAACTTGACGTTACTATCCTATCAGCACGCGGCAATAAGTGCTCTATGTAGACACACAATTACCCACTTCACGTGGTCTTTGACTCGTAATGAAGGCTTTTACTAGTAAGGAGCGAACGATACGTTAAACAAACGTAGTAGGATAAACACGACTCTATTTGAGGCAATACGAGCCCTGCTGTACCGCACGTTGCGTAGTGGGTAAGGCTTTACTTGGTAACTGAACCAGACTGAACTGAAGGCGAACTGAAAAGGAAGTTCTGTATTCGCTGGTCATATTTATACGTACGGTGGACAAATAGTGCCGCTCTGCTTTCGGTAGCCGTATTCATGGGCAGAAGCGGGCATGTTAAGACAAGTCATGTCGGTAGCTTTCAAGTCAGCTCTAGGGGTAAGTCACTGGCGCCTAGGGGATCGCTTCCAATAGGAGAACGAATATTATGGTCTGTCCTGTACCAGGTAAAGGGATATTCCGTGTATATGTACAAAGAATATACAAGGGATATCAAACGATATACAAATATTATACATGGGATCTCAGGCAATAAATATATATATTCGGTTTAATCTGACCCTTTGTAACAGCCGCACCCTAATTAGTCCCACCTAATTAGCTAAGCAGAGACAGATTAACCGCACTGTCCACTACTCAATGTCCGTTGTGAGGGGTCGGTCAGTTCACAAAGTCATGGGTCATGGTCGTCATTAAGCGAGTTGGGGAGCCTTGGCGACTCTATCAGCCTCGCCACGGGTCGGTTGTAGGTCCGCCCTTGGCCGAGCACTTCTGCCACTCTGACCTTTCCGTTGGCACCAGTGGTCACTTTGCTTACGCGGCCGGCCGGCCACGCAGCTCGGGGTAGTGACTGGTCTATGGTCATGACGACTGGACGGGATGAAGGGGGGCTTAGGAGGGAGCGGGCCTGAGACTGCTTTGATCTGTGCTTGGCTGTGCTTTCTCCTCCTCCGTCTGTTTCTCTTGTTTGCTCTGTACCCCGTCTGAGGAGAGGCCGGTCCCGGCCGCCCCGTCAAGGAGTCGCTTGGGGTGCTGGGTTCGAGGTCAGCTACGTCTGGAGCGCAGCTGAGGGGGGTGGGGTTCCGAACTCCATCTGGTGCCCACGGTTCTCTCACGGGCCTCTCGCTTAATGTCAATAGCCTCTGCTGTACAGGGGAGAGGCCGGTGTCGCTCGCCTCTGTGTGTAGGCAGCGTGTGGACGTGGGTTGACTGTCAAGTCCGTAGAGGGCCCTGGAGCGTCCATCCCAGTCGGGTCTGAACCGCGACTGGGCATCCTTTGGGTCCGACGTGGGCCGCCTCAATTGGGAGAATGAGGTCCGCGTGGTCGGAGCCGATGAGCAGGGTCGGTGTGGCGCCGTCGATAAGCGGTATAGGTAGTTGACGTAGGTGCACATACTTAGCCATCAGCTGTGGGATGGGGTAGGTGTACTGAGACAGGCCTATGTCGTGGCTGGTGAAGATGTTAGTTATACTATACTGCTTCTCGGGCTGGTCCACCGCTGCTATCTTGAAGGAGACCTTTTCACCCGTTATGGTCTTCTGGTCCCTTCTGATGGTGCGTATGGTCATTGTATCTTTGACACCTCGCAGGCCCAACTGGGCTGCTGCGGAAGCGAGGAGGAGAGTCTTTTCAGACCCATCGTCCAGGACGGCGTAAGTGTCCAGGACCTTGTCCTCGTAGCTCAGGAGCACTCTGACCACTTTGAGGAGCACACAGGGGGTCCCGCTATGCTGGTCAATGTGGAGCACTCCTGTTGGTTGGTTGTCTTGGACCTTCTGGTGGGCTCCGCACCGTGCTGTGCGGTAAGCGGCGCCCGCCTGGGCCGCCCCTGCGTGGTAAGCGGCGCCCGCCTGGGCCGCCTCACGCCACTGGTCCACTTGGACGGGGTTCAGTGTCTTATATTCGGCGCACTGTGCCAGCCAGTGTCCGCCGTCGCAGTAGGTACAGTAGGGAGCGGTCTGGTGGCTCTTCGGTACTGGTGCCACCGCCTCGGCATGGTACATCACCGCGACGGGCCCACTCTGTTGTCCTGGCTGACGCCTGTTGATGTCATGCAGGACCTCCAAGTGGGTGCCACCGCACCTGCTGCACTTCTTCTTCAAGCGGCACTCAGCTGCTAGGTGGCTGCGCGCGCAGCGGAAGCAGCGGCGGTGGTCCTTGACCCACTGACTCACATCATCCGTGGTCAGCTTCTTGAAATCTTCGCACTGATACAGCCGATGTTCTCTCTCACAGTACTGGCACTCAATCTTCCACTGGTCCTCTTTCGTCGAGGGGGTGTTGTGGTTCTTGTGTGGTACTGATTCGGCTTGGTGCATAACGGTCACCAACCGGCGGTTATCCGTTTGTCCCCGAGGTCCGAGTCTTGGGCTTGGTCCACTCCATACGAACGTGTCGAGTCGTAGGCTACTGACCTCCCTGGCGAGGAACTCAGATAGGTCTAGGAGGGATGCCTCTGGACCGTTGGGGTCGCGGTAGTCTCTCTGCCGCCTGAAGCGCTCTTGTCGGGCGGGAGGGAGCTTCTCTAATATCCTCTCTACGTTAGAGTTAGCGTACAGTTCGTAGATACCCTTTTCCTTTTGGGACCCCAGCATCCCTACCAGGGACTGTACCTTGATAGACAGGTCATCTAGCGCTCTGTTGTCTCTGGCTGGGGGGAGACGGTCAATGTCTCTTATCTCCTGTATCACGTAGTCCCATACGCGTCCATACCGTTGGTCGAGTGCTGCTAGAGCCGCTGTGTATGGGGTAGTAGAGTTGGCATAGGCCAGCGCTATATTGTGCGCTCGGGGCACCTTGAGGTGCTTCAATAGGGTAGCATACTTGTGGCGTTCATCAGCTACATCAACCATCATTGTCTCTAAGCACATCCGTAGCTCCGTGTACTGTGCTCGGTTCTCATGGGTGAAGTCTGGAAACGTCGGTGCGCCAAGGTACGATGCCATGGATGACTGGCACATCGGTGAGCATTGGGGAAGAGGCCTCCTAGGCGAGTCTCCCCGTGCGTGTCGTATTGGGCTGGTACTTGGTGGGTACCGAAGGTCGGGTACCCAGGTGCTGTCCCTCGGGGCTGGCGGTGCGTCAAACTCACCCGTGAGTTGAGTCGGGGGTTTGTAGCGCAGGGCCTCGGGGCTGACTTCTGGGCTGTACTGGACCTCCTGGTCCAGAGTACGTTGCTGCTGGTCGGGGCTGTACTGGGCCTCCTGGGCCAGAGTACGTTGCTGCTGGTCGGCTTGACATTCCTCCTCTTCCTCCTCCTCTCCCTCTGCTAGGACCTGGAGTCTTCTGTTCAGTCTCTCGGCGTGGTCCGATTCTTCCCGGTTGCTGGGTCTCGTATGGACCGGCCGGGAAGGGGGTTCGGAGACGTGGACAGGATCCTCCTGTTGGCGGGGTCCCGGGTCGCTTCGTCGGGTAGGGGAATGTGTCCTAGACCCGTGTCTTGACGATCTCTGAGAGCTCCGTGTGGAGTGAGGGGGTGTCGCCATGGCAACCAGTTTGTCCATCAGCTCCGCCTGCAGCCGGTCGCGCTCTGCCTCGCGCTGGGCATGGGCTGCGTCGCGCGCTGCTTCGCGCTGGGCATTGGCGACGTCGCGCTGCGCATTGGCGCTGGCCTGGGCAGCGTCGCGCTGTGCGTTGGCGGCGTCGCGCTGGGCATTTGCGACGTCGCGCTGTGCATTGGCGGCGGCGTGCTGTGCATTGGCGGCGGCGTGCTGTGCATCGGCGCGGCTTCTCTCAATGTTCTCTTCTGTCTGGAGGCGTCTGGTCTCCAGTCTTATGCGGTCGTCTTCACTCCTTTGTTGCGCCTGGAAGCGCTCTCGCTCGCCTGCAAAATGTTCGCGCTCGCGCGTCTGTTGCGCTTGAAGTCGATCGCGTTCGGTGGAGGCTGCCAGGGTGGCGATGAGTGCTTGCGCCAGCATCTTGTCCGCCGCGCTGGGGGAAGACGCCGTTCGGGGCGATCGGCTCCTGGCAGTACTTGTTGGAGATCCGTTCTCCTGTTGCGCACCGAGGAGATCCATCTCCTGGGTGCGCGTCTCTTCTTGTGGTGGGTCGGGTTCCATCCCGGGAGGGCTTTCTTTATCCTGGAGCGCTCCGGGGACTACCTCGTCGGCGTTGTCTGGGGATAAAGTCGTGTCAGTTCCCTCCTGGTCCCCACCGTGAGCTTGGTCAGTTACATTAGAACCCACTAGGGCCTCTGTTGGCGGGGTAGCCTGGTTGGTAGGGTCGGACATAATTTTACTATCCGCTTTAGTTATTTTATCCGTATCTAATTTCCCTTTAAAGCTAGGTATTGGACTGACAGCGTATGCCTCTAGATAGGGAGGTGGCTGCCGTCTGCGCTGCGGGCGATCTAGCTTAGGAGAACCGTTTGTGGAGTGTTCGTCATCGGCCATGTCAATATTAATATTATATTAATATTACGCTAATTATTATCTCCGGCTCGAAGGACCAATTCTAACTGAGGGGTACAATTCCCTGACTGTATTAATCAAGTATTAGTATCATTAAACTACTACCGTCTTATGTACATTACTGGCCAATACCGTACACAGGTATATGATGAGAACTTCTCCACAATAACACGGTTTCCACACAAATACTCGTTTAGAATATTTATTACAGCAAAGGATATTATAACAATACTTTAATTGCGCTTATAAGGCAAATAGAATGTGCATAGGCAAATCAATAATGAATATTAGTAATTATCTATGGTACTCAGGAGAGATACTGGAGATACTGAAAGGGGGGTACTACCGGTTGTAAGCCAGCAGGGGGAGGCAATGCTCTATACAAAGTCAAGGGTCCACGGAGGCGATATCACCCCTGTGTCAGCGGGGAAAGCAGCAGCTGTAATCCTAGGGTGCGCGCCGCAGATGAAGCCGTGGAGTCTCTGCTCCGACAGAGACGGGCTCGAGTGATGTCCTCACGGGCATGTGTAGATCTCACAGTAGCAGCGGGGTAGGCGGTTCTCTGCTCCAGCAGCCACAGTCAAAAGCAATAATCCTGCCGGAAGGTGGCTCTGCAATCACCGGTGTAGGTATCCTCCGTGGTGCGCGGTAGTTCACAGTTGAACTTGACGTTACTATCCTATCAGCACGCGGCAATAAGTGCTCTATGTAGACACACAATTACCCACTTCACGTGGTCTTTGACTCGTAATGAAGGCTTTTACTAGTAAGGAGCGAACGATACGTTAAACAAACGTAGTAGGATAAACACGACTCTATTTGAGGCAATACGAGCCCTGCTGTACCGCACGTTGCGTAGTGGGTAAGGCTTTACTTGGTAACTGAACCAGACTGAACTGAAGGCGAACTGAAAAGGAAGTTCTGTATTCGCTGGTCATATTTATACGTACGGTGGACAAATAGTGCCGCTCTGCTTTCGGTAGCCGTATTCATGGGCAGAAGCGGGCATGTTAAGACAAGTCATGTCGGTAGCTTTCAAGTCAGCTCTAGGGGTAAGTCACTGGCGCCTAGGGGATCGCTTCCAATAGGAGAACGAATATTATGGTCTGTCCTGTACCAGGTAAAGGGATATTCCGTGTATATGTACAAAGAATATACAAGGGATATCAAACGATATACAAATATTATACATGGGATCTCAGGCAATAAATATATATATTCGGTTTAATCTGACCCTTTGTAACAATCACAGTATAATGATCACAGTATAATGATCACAGTATAATGATCACAGTATAACCATCACAGTATAACCATCACAGTATAACCATCACAGTATAATGATCACAGTATAACCATCACAGTATAATGATCACAGTATAATGATCACAGTATAACCATCACAGTATAACCATCACAGTATAATGATCACAGTATAACCATCACAGTATAATGATCACAGTATAACCATCACAGTATAACCATCACAGTATAACCATCACAGTACGGGTGTAGTGTGTGCAATGTGGCAGCAGAAACACGATAAAATAGTGCAAAATTGTAATACAATAATCACAGTATTTTTACTCAGTACGGTGCGTGAGTAGTCGGCAGACCCGGAGCCGGCTGACACAGTGTTTGTTGTATTATATCCTTGATGGAGGGAAGCTCACGTCCACTGATGCTCAAGATTCAAGATTCAAGAGGTTTATTCATCACATACATACACAAGACGTATAGGGAAGTGAAGGTGACCATGCCCGCTTCGATTGTGCAAAAATTACAAATAGTAATAGAATAAAATAGAATAGAAATAAAATAGACATGATAAAAGTACTAAGATAAAATACAAAAGGTAATGGGTCCTATGTACACTACTATACAATATACAGTTATGAATGTCACTATGCTATCCTAACTATACTATACAAAAACATCCAGTTATGTTTTTTTTTCTTTTTTTTTGAAGTGACCTTTTTTCTTTCCGGTTCCATGCCAGGCGGTGATGCATCCAGTCAGGATGCTCTTGGTTGCGCCTCTGCATAATGTCTTCAGCCGCATGGGGTGAAAGCAGCATTGCCGTGCCACCTCTGGCGTGCATGTCCCAGGGGGAGGTCCTCCTCGGTGATGTGAACACTGAAGAACTCGGAGCTGCTAACTTGCTAACATGTTTACAAAAGTCGATTGCACCGGAGTTCATATGAATGTGAATGTGAATTATCGATAGGAGTTGAATCCCTCTTGAACTAGTTGCAGTTTGATATTTTGACATTGATATGTTGGTTTGATTTTAATCTGGTTATGGAAGACAACGACATCCAAACAGGTTGAAGACTTATTTCAACATAGTCCCTGGTGAAAAATACAAGACAGACCAAAAAAGAAAGAATGAGGGACATCCCACAAAAAGTACAACAAAACAAAAATTAAAATCCTATCCTCCATCAATCTTGATCTGTTAAAACACAGTAGTATGCATCCATTGCATCTGTAGACCATATTATTCAAATACACCATTGGATACCTTTTCACACACCGTACTGGAGATCATGCAAGGGAATATCTCTGACTATTCACTCATGTCCTGACCTCTGACTTCACAAAATTAATATTTGGAATGAAAAATATTTTAAATTAAGCCTTCAGGCAATGTTGAATTATGCTGTGCTCTGCGCTTTGATCCAAGTCATGTTTGAGTGTAAATGTCACCTCAAGTTCGTTGTATATTTCTTTTTTAAACATTACACATAGTGTGTGTGTGTGTGTGTGTGTGTGTGTGTGTGTGTGTGTGTGTGTGTGTGTGTGTGTGTGTGTGTGTGTGTGTGTGTGTGTGTGTGTGTGTGTGTGTGTGTGTGTGTGTGTGTGTGTGTGTGTGTGTGTGTGTGTGTGTGTGTGTGTGTGTGTGTGTGAAGGTTGGTTTTATGAGGATGCCGTGAGCTTTTTATGAAGAACATACAAAGTTAAAACTATCTCCTTTATCTCTTTCTCTCCATCCTATCTCTCTCTCCATCTCTCATCCCTGTCTCTCTTTCTCTTTCACTCTCTCTTTCAGCTTAAGTTGGGGTGTGTGCATGTGTGTGTTTGCATACATTCATGTGTGCGTGCATGTATGTGAGACAGAGAGAGAGAAAAACTGTGAGAGAGAGAGAGAAAGAGAGAGAGAGAGAAAGAGAGAGAGAGAGAGAGAGAGAGAGAGAGAGAGAGAGAGAGAGAGAGAGAGAGAGAGAGAGAGAGAGAGAGTGAGTAAGTGAGCAAGTGAGCATTTGTGTGTTCCTAGCGCCCTGAATTTTTCAAAGCAAAGTTTACATTGCATGGCTGAGTCCCTGAAGCTGCACACATGCACACACACACACACACACATACACACACACACACACACACACACACACACATACATACACACACACACACATACACACACACACACACACATACACACACGCACGCTGGCACACACGCACGCACGCATGCACGTACATACACACGCACACACACACACACACACACACACAGACACACACACACACACCAAGGGAGAACTCCAGATACTGTTAACATGTCATTGTGAGTATAGAGTTCCATGGTAAACTCTATAGTGTTTACAGTATAATATCCCTGCTACTGTACCTCTCTGCGGTGCAGGGTGGGTATACTGTTTACTCTGACTCCACCATCTCTTTTAGGTCAATAGTACTGATCAGATCTCGTGAAGTCCTTGGGCGTGTACAGATAGTGCAGAACTTTCCCCAATCCATCTCTCAACATGGCGTGTGGCAGATGAGTAGGCACCTTGATTGGTCGGTCAGCTTCGCTGGTGTTGTTGGCTGGATGTCCATTGCCCCGGGAGGGGGTGAAGGAGTAGGCATCACCCTGGCGGCAAGAGAGACAGCCGAGGTGTCGGGGAGCAAGAGAGGTGAGGAGAACAAATGCCCTCTTTAAACCGCTGACCCGGCTTGAGCAGAATTTGTTACGATCAATTGATGAACGATCAAAAGCCACGGCGTCCTTCATACATCGTTCACCCCGGTGTCATTGTTTTCCAGACACAGTGTCTGTGGGAATCAATGGATCCTCTACAGCTATGTATCTTGTGCAACGATTGCATTGTGTCGTTCTTGTGTTTCCCGCCGACGGTCAAACTTCCACACTGTGCGCCGGCGATGGAGTGTAGTGGTGGGAGTTATGGCTCTTTGAAGGGAGCCAGATCTTTTGGTTCTGTTCCTTTTCCAAGAGGTTGTTCTCATTGTTCTTTTGTTTTTAGGGGGCATGTATCAGTCTCGAATCAAGAATCTCAGATTATTTCTTACAGTAATGAAATAAAACGTATATCTTTATCGCGTTATAGAAGACAGAAGGGTACATTTGTTTGTAATTTAATCATGCTTATCGCAATGTCGGATTAAGCAACTGTAATTTGCGCCTGCATTGAGAGCGTGAGTGAAGTGAACGATACATCGTTGCAATTTTTGGAATCCCACCATGTATGACATGTGAAACCTTTGATGTGAACGATGAAGTGCACGCGGTATTTAGATTCATAATGTGTTTGCATAAAGGGGAATAGATTTAGGGCAGGCAGTGAAATGAGCACAAGGAACGATAAAAAATACTCACTTGACTCCCACCAAGTATGACCTGGTTCCCTTTGTTCGTACCAAAAGAGCAAACAAATCGGATCGTTCCGAACGTCAATGGAACTGCTTTTGGTGTCACCCTGGAGGGTGAACATGGCATTCGCTTGGCCGATTCCACCGGCTCTACTCTCCACAGAACGGATGCCGGGTCAACCCCCGGGTTTTCTTGTCCCCATCCCCTATTCTTTTTGTGACGTGGGTCAGACCCGGGCTATTTTAGCTCTCCTTTTTCCTGCGGATTGACGTCATTCAACAGAAGTCAAATGGCTATATTACAGGCTATACTACAGTACATCGTGTGAAATGAAGGAACTGTAATTAAGTTGATATTTCAACTGTAGGTGGATATCTAGTATGGTCCCTGTACTCTGCGACATGAACAGATCAATCTAAGAGTAGCGTACATAACCATCTGTGACAACACATTAACCAGCAACGTGCTGAGTTTATGATTATTCAGTGGTGGAAAGTAACTTTAACCAATGTACTGTACTTTGGTTCCATTTTAGGGAACTTTTTACTACTAATTTCTACTACATTTCAAAGAAAATATTGTACTTTTTACTCCGCTACATTTATCTGAATGCATCAGTTACTAGTTACTTTGAAGAACAAACTTTTGTATACAATACATGGGATAATGATTATGTACTTTTGCATTTTAAGCCTGCCAAAGTCATGTAATCAGAGCTATAATTATTTTACCACATACCACTTTAACATGACCTCTATAGGCCAATGGATGGATAATGTAATGCTCCCAATCATTGAACTGCACAGACATCATATATAATGTGTACTTTATATCATTAAATACTTTTTTTACTTTGACTTCAGAGTACTATTTTTCTGGGTATTTGAACTTCGACTTAAAAGGGACATATTATGATTTTTGGGGGTTTCCCTTTCCTTTAGTGGGTTATACAGCTGTGTGTAAACGATGTGCAGTTTATGTCGAAGGGAGTCATTCTCTCCAACAGAAACCACTGCTCCTGAACTGCCGGAAACGAGACAGGAGCCAAAGCAGCTTGTTTCTGAGTGAACCTGAGGTGCTGGACACACAGCGTGTACAGCTGTAACTAGGTGCTTTTTTTTTAATTTTTTTTACTTACATTTTTATTTGCAGTTTTTTGATAAACAACATAAACAGTACATTTCGACATACACAATTATAGAGACATAATATCAACAAAAAATTATAATAATAATAAAAAAATTAAAGATTGACAAAAATGAGAAAAGAAAAAAGGGTGACATGGGTTCTTCGGTCCATTCTATTTTTACATTGTTTATTTACATTTCAATTTATTTTCTTGTTTCCTTTTCCTTCTTCTGTGATGTCGTTTCTTGTCTTCCTATATTCCTCCCACTTTTCCCATTTTGACTCAAATTTCTCCTTGTAGCCTCAGCATATGTGTGATTCTCTCCATTTCCTGTATCCCCTCTATTATCTCTATCCATTGTTCCTTCGTCGGTGCTTCTACCCTGTAGGCCTACCACAGTTTAGTCAAAGCTTTCTTGGCTGCTACTAATAGTATCTTAATCAGATATTTGTCTTCTCCCTGAATTTCTTTCTGTGTTACGTTCCCTAGGTATAGTACTTGGGGTATTTCATATCCTACTATTTCATTTATTATCCCTCCTATCTCCTCCCAGTAGTTTCTTATTTTCGGACATTCCCAGAATATGTGTGTGTGGTTCGTTACTTCTTGCCCACCTTTTCTCACTATGAAACCTTACATCTTTGTAAATAGACCATGAACATTTTAATATTAAACTGGGAAATGGGCATAATATGGAAATTATGTTAGTCCTTTGCAACAAGTTAATATACAATAGAGGTATATATACAGGTCCCCTAAACATGTTTTTTTTTTTATTTTATTTTTAATGGTACGTTTGTCCAGTTTTGCCAGGAAAACCGTCTAACCACTAAGCAATTGAACTGTAGCTGGAGCGAGAGAAGGCATAGTGTTATTCAATCACCTCCCCCACCCAGATCCCCCTGTCCATCTGGGGATTGATCCGGTGACCTTTGTGGTGAAAAGCCCACTTCTCTGACCTCTCGACTCCTGCTGCCCCCAAATAATATATGTGTGCACACTAGTAATGCCTCTGTATTCATCCAGATATCCTACCTCCACACTGTTACAAAGTATTGGAGTGGTAAAACATATTAAACAAGTGTATGACCGATGTTTAGAATGACACCCTGTACAAACATTCAAACCACAGACATTTTGGAACTGCAGCTGACTCTGGAAATGGAAAGAAAATACAATAAACAATAGTTACAAGGAATAAACAATAGTTACATTCTTCAACCCCCTCACTATGCTACACACAATCAGACACTGTCGTTTTCGGTATGCTTCCCACGCCTGGCAGAAACACTGCAATACCCATAGAAAACAAGTGAATCATTATTCCTAAAGGAAAACAGAGCCTAGGCAATCTCTAATGCCTTCTGTCTATATGTGGAATGAACTCTTGGTACACTTCATCTCCCCAGTCAACCCTCTCTCTCAGTCAGAGACGGAAGCAGCCTGTACTTTTTAGCTCATAATAGTCTTTGAGTACCTGGAGCTTGTTCTTCTGCCTCCAGCCCCCCTCATGTTTGTTAGATTGAGGTAGGGCTGACCCCTATTAGTCAAATAGTCGACTAATCGGTCGAAAAGGAGCCATAGTCGACTGCCAACCTCTTAGTCAAAAAAAATATATATAAGAATAATAATATAAAAAAAAATGTATTGTACCATTCTTTCCAAAAGAAAAGAGGCCTAGAAGCGTGGCTAACGCTAATGGCACACATACCAGAGGCTAACTGCCTAAGAAAACAGGCACAGAGGCACTGAAATGAGATTTCACCCATCTAATGAACACACTAGACTAGACAAATATCAAGATGTATCCATCAGTGGACCAA